>NC_046285.1:648343-972515 GCF_004115265.2 Rhinolophus ferrumequinum | reverse complement strand
GAAGTGACAACGGACACTGCAGAAATACAAAGAGTTTTAAGAAGTTACTATGAGCAACTATATGCCAACAAATTTGACAATTTGGAAGAAATGGACAATTTTCTAGAGGCGTACAACCTTCCAAGGCTAACTCAAGAAGAAACAGAAAACCTGAATAGACTGATTACCACCACGGAAATTGAATCAGTAATCAACAGTCTCCCAACAAACAAAAGCCCTGGACCAGATGGCTTTACAGGTGAATTTTACAAAGCGTTCAAAAAAGAATTATCACCTATTCTCCTCAAGCTCTTCCAAAAAATCCAGAAGGAGGGAAGACTCCCAAACACTTTTTACGAAGCCAGTATCACCCTGATACCAAAATCAGACAAAGACACCACAAAAAAAGAAAACTACAGGCCGATATCTTTAATGAACATAGATGCAAAAATCCTCAACAAAATATTAGCAAACAGAATTCAGCAATACATTAAAAAGATCATTCACCACGATCAAGTGGGATTCATCCCTGGTATGCAGGGGTGGTTCAACATCCGCAAATCTATTAATGTGATACACCACATTAACAAAATGAAAAATAAAAATCGCATGATCATATCAATAGATGCAGAAAAAGCATTTGATAAAATCCAACAGCCATTTATGATAAAAACCCTTAAGAAAGTGGGAATAGAGGGATCTTATCTCAACATAATAAAGGCCATATATGACAAACCCACAGCTAACATCATACTCAATGGGGAAAAGCTAAAACCATTCCCCCTAAGATCAGGAACAAGGCAAGGTTGCCCACTATCTCCGGTTCTATTCAACATAGTTCTGGAAGTTCTTGCCACAGCAATCAGACAAGAAAAAGAAATAAAAAGCATCCAGATTGGTAAGGAGGAAGTAAAGTTATCATTGTATGCAGATGATATGATACTATATATAGAGAACCCTAAAGACTCCACCAAGAAACTATTAGAGCTGATAGATGAATTTAGTAAAGTAGCAGGATACAAAATTAATATTCAGAAATCAGTTGCATTTGTATATACCAATAATAAAACATCAGAAGGAGAAATTAAAAAAACAATCCCATTTACAATCGCTCCAAAGACTATAAAATACCTGGGAATAAATTTAACCAAAGAAGTAAAAGATCTATACTCAGAAAATTATAAGACACTGAAGAAAGGAATGAAGGAAGATATAAATAGATGGAAACACATATCATGTTCATGGATAGGAAGAATTAATATAGTTAAAATGTCCGTACTGCCTAAGGCAATATACATATTCAATGCAATTCCTATCAAACTACCAACGACGTTTTTCACAGAAATAGAACATATAATCCTAAAATTTATATGGGACCATAAAAGACCCCGAATAGCAAAGGCAATCTTGAGAAATAAGAACAAAGTGGGAGGTATAACAATACCTGACTTCAAATTATACTACAAAGCTACAGTAATCAAAACAGCATGGTACTGGCATAAAAACAGACACATAGATCAATGGAACAGAATAGAGAGTCCAGAAATAAATCCATGCCTATATGGCCATTTAATCTACGACAATGGAAGCAAGAATGTACGATGGAGTAATGACAGTCTATTCAATAAATGGTGCTGGGAAACCTGGACAGACACATGCAAAAAAATGAAGTTGGACCACCTCCTTACACCATATACAAAAATAAATTCAAAATGGCTTAAAGACTTAAATGTAAGATCTGAAACCATAAAATACCTAGAAGAAAATATAGGAAGAAACTTCTCAGACATTACCCGGAGTAAGATTTTTACTGATATATCCATCACCTCGCGCGAGGGAAGTAAGAGAAAAAATAAACATGTGGGATTATATCAAACTCAAAAGTTTTTTCACAGCAAAGGAAACCATCAATAAAACAAGAAGGGATCCTACTGAATGGGAAAAGATATTTGCCAATGATATATCTGATAAGGGATTAATATCACAAATCTATGGAAAACTCACTCAACTCAACTCCAAAAAAACAAACGATCCAATTAAAAAATGGGCAGAGGACTTGAAGAGACATTTTTCTAAAAAGGACATACAGATGGCAAACAGACATATGAAGAAATGCTCAACCTCACTAACCATCAGAGAAATGCAAATAAAAACCACAATGAGATACCACCTCACCCCAGTCAAAATGGCTATCATCAATAAATCAACAAACAACAAGTGCTGGCGCGGATGTGGAGAAAAGGGAACGCTTGTGCACTGTTGGTGGGATTGCAGACTGGTGCAGCCGCTATGGAAAACAGTATGGAGGTATCTCAAAAATCTGAAAATGGAACTACCTTATGATCCAGTAATTCCACTCCTAGGTATCTATCCGGAGAAATCCAAAACTTCAATTCAAAAATCTTTATGCACTCCTATGTTTATTGCAGCACTATACACAATAGCTAAGACATGGAAACAACCAAAATGCCCATCGGTAGATGACTGGATTAAGAAACTGTGGTACATTTATACAATGGAGTATTATGCAGCCATAAAGAAGAAAGAAATCTTACCATTTGCAACAACATGGATGGATCTAGAGAACATTATGTTAAGTGAAATAAGTCAGACAGAGAAAGATAAGTACCATATGATCTCACTTATTTGCGGATTCTAAAGAAAAGAATAAGTGAATGAACTAATCAGAAACAGTTTGGGAGACAATGAGGAAAAACTGAGGGTTGCTAGATGGGCGGGAGGGGTGGGGGGTGGGCGGGAGGGTGAGGGGATTGGAGGGCAATCGGTGACCATAGAATGGCCACGGGCTTGAAAATTAATCTGGGGAACGTAATTTGGTGGTTACCAGAAGGTAAAGGGGTTGGGGGGTGGGGGATGAGGATGAGGGGGATCAAATGTATGGTGATGGAAGGGGAGCTGACTCTGGGTGGTGAACACACAGTGTGATTTATGGATGATTTGATACAGAATTGCACACCTGAAATCTATATAATTTTACTAACAATTGTCACCCCAATAAATTAAAAAAAAAAAAAAAAAAGAAAGAAAGAAACAATGGCCTCCAGCAGCTCCTATGTCCAGGAGAAAGCTGTCCGTTCAGCCCTCATCCTGGAGCAAGACAACTCAGTTCCCCACCATATGTCCCTGCTGCCCCCACTGCTGTGCCAGCGCTGGAGCTCAGAGCCAGTGATTCTGTTGGTAAGTCTGTGCACGGTCCCTTTAAAAGGAGCACCTGAGACTCCAGCCACCCTCCATCTCAGTCAGAATCTCCGCTGGTCTTCACAGCCAGAAATTATGGGAACTTCTTTCCCCTGCACTGGAATCCTGGGCTGAGGGTTTTTTGAGATATCCCTCTTAATTTTTAATGATCAGACGCAGGTGTGGGAACAGCCCATTCAGTGTCTCTGTCGTCCTACCAGTCTGGAGGTGGCTTCTTCTTCACGTCCTTAGTTGTAGGGTTTTGGTTCAGCAAGATTTTAGGCGATTCTCAATAGTTGTTTTGTAGTTTAGTTTTAATTTTGATGTGGTTGTGAGAGAAGGTAAGCAAAGCATTTACCTACTGTGCCATCTTGACTGGAAATCTCTACCACCTTCTGTTTTTTAGGAGGGTGCAGCTCACAGTGGCCCACGTAGGGATTGAACCGGCAACCTTGGTGTTATCAGCACCAATATCTAACCAGCTGAGCTAACCGGCCACCTCTTTACCATCTGATTTTTAATGGTTGTGCTTTATACCAATGTATGATTGCATTCGCTGTCAATGTGTATTTATTTCCAGTTCTTTGCCCTTATAATACTCCAACAGCAACTTGGTGTACGTGGACATACTGTAAGTTTCCCATAGGGTCAGTTAGAAATGGAAGCACTGAGTATGTGCTTTTTCAATTTTGGTAGAGATTGCAAAAATGCTCTTTAAAAAGATGGCAAAAATTTACACTTTCGTCAACAATATATGAAAGAGGCTGTCTCCCTATACTCTTATTAATTTTGCCAATGCAAAAAATGAAAAGTAATATATCAGTGTTTTTTTTACAGCTTTATTGAGATATAGTTCACATGCTATAAAATGCACCTATTTAAAGTGGGCAAGTGCATAGTTTTTAGTAAGCTTAGACTCGCACAGTCACAGGTCTGTAAGTTGCCATCAGCCCTAAAAGAAACCCAGCGCCCGTTAGCAGTCACTCCCTCCCTCTCCCTGGCCGCGGGCCACCGTTCTGTAAATCTTATCTTTGAATTACAGTTGACATATTAGCTTCAGATCTAAAGCATAGTGATTAGATATTTATACTCATGTACCTTATGAAGTTCTCACCCCAGCTAGTACCCATCTGACACCGTCCAGAGCTATTACAGTATTATTGAGTATATTCCCTGTGCTGTACTTTACATCCCTGTGACTGTTTTGTGTAACTGGCGATTTGTACTCCTTAATCCCTTTCACTTTACCACCCATTCACCCGCCCTCATTCTCCTCTGGTGGCCATCAATTTGTTCTCTGTGTCTATGAGTTTGTTTCTGTTTTATTTGTTTGCATTGCTTTTTAGACTCCACATATAAGTAAAATCACATGATATTTGTTTTTCTGTGTCTGACTTATTTCACTTAGCATAATACCCTCCAGATCCATCCATGTTGTCACAGATGGTGAGGTTTCATTCATTTTTATGGTCAAGTAATATTCCATTGGATATATGTACTATATCTTCTATATCTTTTCTCTGTTGTTGGAAATTTAAGTTGTTTCCATAGGTTGGCTACTGTAAATAATGCTGCAATTAACATAAGTGTGCATATGTCTTTTTGAATTCGTGTTTTGGATTTCTTTGGATAAATAACCTGAACTGGAATTGTGGGGTCACATGGTAGTTGTATTTTTAATTTTTTGAAGAACCTCCACACTGTTTTCCATAGTGGCTGCTCCAATTTACAATCCCACCAACAGTGTATGAGGGTTCCTTTTTCTCCAGAGCCTCTCCAATACTTGCTGTTAGTTGATTTATTACAGTAGCCATTCTAACAAGAATCAGGTGATATCTCATTGTGCTCTAGATTTGCATTTCTCTGACAATTAGTGATGTTGAGCATCTTTTCATATGTCTATTGGCCATCTGTCTATTGGTCATTGCTCTTTGGAAAAATGTCTATTCAGGTCTTCTGCCCATTTTTTAATTGGATTTTTTTTATGTTGAGCTGTATGAGTTCTTTATATATTTTGGATATTAATCCTTTATTGGGTATATCGTTTGCAAATATCTTCTCCAATTCAGTAGGTTGCCTTTCTGTTTTATTAACGGTTTCCTTTGCTGTGCAAAAGCTTTTTAGTTTGATGTAGCCCCAGTTGTCTAATTTTGCTGTTGTTGTCTTTGCCCTAGGAGACATATCCAAAACAATATTGCTAAAAATTCAGAAAAGTCAGAAAGTTTATTGCCTATATTTTCTTCTATGAGTTTTATGGTTTCAGGTCTTACATTTAAGTCTTAAATCCATTTTGACTTTGTTTTTGTACATGGTGTAAGAAAGTGGTCTACTTTCATTTTTATGTCATGTATCTGTCCAGTTTTCCCAACATTATTGTATCTATTGCTGTTTTAGACTCTACTTATTTCTGCTCTGATCTTTATTATTTCCATCCTTCTACTACTCTGAGTTTTGTTTGTTTTTCTTTTTTCAGTTCCTTCAAGTGTAAGGTTAAATTGTTTATGTATGTGATATTTTTCTTGTTTCTTGAGGTAGTCCTGTACTGCTGTGAATTTGCTTCCTAGCACTGCTTTTGCTGTGTCCCATACATTTGGTGTCATTGTGTTTTAATTTTCATTTCTCTAAAAGTGTTTTTTTTTAATTTTTTCTTGATCTCATTGTTAATGCATTCATTCTTTAGTAGTATGTTCTTTAGTTTTCTTATAATTCATTTCTAGTTTCATACCATTGTGATCAGAGAAGATACTTGATATGATTTTAGTTTTCTTAAATTTATTGAGACTTGTTTTGTGGCCTAATGTGTGATTTACATGGATAATATTCCATGTTCTCATGAACAGGATGTATATTCTGGTGCTGTTGGGTAAAGCGTCCTAAAAATATCATTAAATCCATCTGATCTAATGTGTCATACAAGCCACTGTTTCTTTGTGATTCTCTATCTGGATGATCTTTCCATTGATGTCAATGAGGTTTTAAAGTCTCCCAATATTATTGTATTACTTTTGATCTCTTCCTTTATGTAGATCAATATTTGCTTTATATTTTTAGTTGTTCCTACATTGGATGAATGGATGTTTACATGAGTTATATCCTTTACTGGATTGACCCCTTTATCATCATGAAATACCCTTATTTGTCTCTTGTCACAGCCGTTGTTTTGGCTGATATACGAAGGTTGGACAATTAAGTTCGCAAACTCATCCTAGAAAAAGTGTTCCATCCCTCACTGCTGAATATCACTACGGTCACCTTCGAAGTGACCCTTGGGAAGCTATGCACCTATGCCAGTGCCTAGTCCACCCTTCAAGCAATTTTGGAACTCTTTTTCTGGACTGGCCATCAGAGCTGTCATCATATTACCCTTGATGTCCTAAATGTCATCAAAATGTCTTCTTTTCGATATTTCTTTTATCTTCAGGTAAAGAAAGAAGTCACTGGGGGCCAGATCAGGTGAGTAGGGAGGGTGTTCCAATACAGTTATTTGTTTACTGGCTAAAAACTCCGTTATAGACAGTGCCTTGTGAGCTGGTGTATTATGATGCAAGAGCCATGAATTGTAGGCAAAAAGTTCAGGACATTTTTGTCTAACTTTTTAATGCAACTTTTTCAGCACTTCCAAATAGTAAACTTGGTTAACTGTTTGTCCAGTTGGTACAAGTTTATAATGAATAATCCCTCTGATATCAAAAAAGATTAGCAACATCATTGCAACAAGTTCACGAACTTAATTGTAAGACCTCATAAGCA
This sequence comes from Rhinolophus ferrumequinum, assembly GCF_004115265.2. Lineage (NCBI taxonomy): Eukaryota > Metazoa > Chordata > Mammalia > Chiroptera > Rhinolophidae > Rhinolophus > Rhinolophus ferrumequinum. The sequence goes on along the minus strand of NC_046285.1, from coordinate 965,588 downwards.
TTGCTACCCCAACTTTTTTTTTTTTAATTGGACTAAATATCTTTTTCCATCCCTTTACTTTCAGTCTGTATGAAGTGGGTGTCTTGTAGGTGCATTACAGATCTTGTGGATTTTTGTTTTTGTTGTTGTTTAGATCAATTCAGCCACTCTATGTCTTTTGATTGGAGCATTTAGTCCATTTACATTTAAAGTAATTAGTGATAGGTGTATAGCTATTGACATTGTATTAATTGCTTTCTTTTTTTTTCAATTAAAGTTTATTGTGGTGACAATTGTTAGTAAAGTTGCATAGATCATCTATATATCATATTGTGTGTTCACCACCCAGAGTCAGATCTCTTTCCATCACCATATATTTGATCCCCCTTACCCTCACCTCCCACCCCCACCCCCCTTACCCTCTGGTAACCACTAAACTATTGTCTGTGTCTAAGAGTTTTTGTTTCTTTATTTCTTTGTCTTGTTCTTTGGTTGTTTTCAGTTTTATATGCCACATATCAGTGAAATCATATAGTTCTCTGCTTTTTCTGTCAGACTTATTTCACTTAGCATTATAATCTCAAGATCCATCCATGTTATTGCAAATAGTACTATTTCATCTTTTCTTATGGCAGAATAGTATTCCATTGTGTTTACATGCCACAACTTCTTTATCCATTCATCTATCGAAGGACACTTTTGTTGTTTCCATGTCTGGACCACCGTAAACAAAGCTGCAATGAACATTGGAGCACACGTGTCTTTATGTATAAATGTTGTCAGATTTTTTGGGTAGATACCCAGGAGAGGGATTGCTGAGTCATATGGTAATTGTATTCTTAATTTTTTGAGGAAACTCCACACTGCCTTCCATAACAGCTGCACCAACCTGCATTCCCACCAACAGTGTATGAGGGTTCCTTTTTCTCCACAGCCTCTCCAACACTTGTTACTATTTGTCTTGTTGATGATAGCCATTCTGACTGGGGTGAGGTGATATCTCATTGTGGTTTTTATTTGCATTTCTCTGATGATTAGTGATGTTGAGCATTTTTTCATATGTCCATTGGACATTTGTATGTCCTCTTTGAAGAAATGTCTCTTCAGGTCCTCTGCCCATTATTACTATTTTTTTAAAGATTTTTATTGGGCAAGGGGAACAGGACTTTATTGGGGAACAGTTTGTATTTCCAGGACTTTTTTCCAAGTCAAGTTGTTGTCCTTTCAATCTTAGTTGTGGAGGGTGCCATTCAGCTTCAATTTGTTGTCCTTTCAGTCTTAGTTGTGGAGGGCGCAGCTCAACTCCAGGTCCAGTTGCCATTGCTAGTTGCAGGGGGCGCAGCCCACCATCCCTTGCGGGAGTCGAACCGGCAACCTTGTGGTTGAGAGCCCACTGGCCCATGTGGGAATCGAACCGGCAGCCTTCGGAGTTAGGAGCATAGAGCTCTAACAGCCTGAGCCACCAGGCCTGTCCCCCTCTGCCCATTTTTTAATTGGATTGTTTCTTTCTTTGTTGTTGAGTTGTATGAGTTCCTCGTATATTTTGGATATAAGCCCCTTATCAGAGGCATTGTTTGCAAAAACTTTCTCCCATTCAGTTAGTTGCTTCTTTGTTTTGCCTATGATTTCTTTTGCTGTGCAGAACCATTTTACTTTGATATAGTCCCATTCACTTATTTTAGCTTTCATTTCCCTTGTCTTTGGAGTCAAATTCATAAAATGCTCTTGAACTAAGGTCCATAAATTTAGTACCAATGTTTTCTTCTATGCAGTTTATTGTTTCAGGTTTTATGTTTAGGTCTTTGATCCATTTTGAGTTAATTTTTGTACATAGTGACAGATAGCAGCAGTCTAGATTCATTCTTTTGCACGTGGCTTTCTAATTCTCCCAGCACCATTTATTGAAGAGGCTGTCTTTTCTCCATTGTATGTTTTTGGCTTCTTTGTCAAAAAGTATCTGTCTATATTTATGTGGGTTTACTTCTGTGTTCTCAATTCTATTCCATTGGTCTGTGTGTCCGTTTTCCTGCCAATACCATACTGTTTTGATTATTGTTGCCCTGTATTACAAGCTGAAGTCAGGGGGTGTGATACCTCCATCATTGTTCTTTTTTCTTAGGGTTGCTTTGGCTATTCAGGGTGTTTTGTGGTTCCATACAAATCTGATGATTTTTGTTCTATTTCTTTAAAAGATGCCATTGGGATTTTGATGGGGATTGCATTAAATCTGTATATTGCTTTGGGTAATATGGCCATTTTAACTATGTTGATTCTTCCAATCTATTAACATGGAATGTCTTTCCATTTCTTTCTGTCTTCTTCAATTTCTTTTAAAATGTTTTATAGTTTTCAGTATATAGGTCTTTCACATCCTTGGTTAAGTTTATTCCTAGGTATTTTATTATTTATGTTGCAATTGCAAAAGAATTGTTTTGTTTTTTTAATTTCTTTTTGTGAGATTTCATTGTTAGTATGGAGGAATGCAACGGACTTTTGTACATTGATTCTGTGTCTGGCAACTTTACTGTATTCATATATTGTTTCTAATAGCTTTTTGGTGTAGTGTTTATGGTTTTCTGTATATAGCATCATGTCATCTGCAAAAAGTGACAATTTAACTTCTTCATTCCCACTTTGGATGCCTTTTGTTTCTTTTTCTTGCCTGAATGCTTTGGCTAGGACTCCAATACTATGTTGAAAAGCAGAGATGATAGGAGACAGCCCTGTCGTGTTCCTGAACGTAGAGAAAAGGGCATCAGTTTTTCACTGTTAATTATGATATTAGCTGACGGTTTATCATATGTGGCCTTTATTATGTTCAGGTATTTTCTTTCCATACCCATTTTACTAAGTGTTTTGATCATAAATGGATGTTGTATCTTGTCAAACACTTTTTTTGCATCTATTCATATAATCATATGATTTTTGTCCTTTATTTTGTTTATGTGATGTATCACATTGATCAATTTGCGAATGTTGAACCATCATTGCGTCCCTGGGATGAATCCCTCTTGGTTGTGATATATAATCTTTTTAATACATTCTTGAATTCGATTTGCTAGAATTTTGTTTAGGATTTTTGCATCTGTATTCATCAGAGTTATTGGTCTGCAATTTTCTTTCTTTGTGTGATCCTTACCAGGTTTAGGTATCAGGATAATGTTGGCCTCATAAAATGAATTAGAGAATATTGTCTCTCCTTCAATTTTTCAGAAGAGTTGGAGTAGGACGGGTATTAGATCCTCTTTGAATGTATGGTAGAATTTATTAGTAAAGCCATCTGGTCTCGGGCTTTTGCTTTTCGGAAGGTTTCAGATGACTGATTCAATTTCCTTACTGGTAATTGGTCTATTTAGATTTACAATTCTTCATTATTCCGCCTAGGAAGGCTATATGTTTATAAGAACTTGTCCATTTCTTCTAGGTTATTGAATTTGGTGGCTTATAGTCCTTCATAGTATTCTTGGATGATCCTTTGTATTTCTGTGGCATCTGTGATAACTTCTCCTCTTTCATTTCTGATTTCATTTATTTGTGTCTTTTCTTTTTATCTTAGTGAATCCAGTCAAGGATTGCCAATTTTATTAATCTTTTCAAAGAACCAGCTCTGTCGCATTAATTTTTTCTATTGTCTTTTTGTTCTCTATTTCATTTAGTGCTACTCTGATTTCCTTTCTTCTGCTCACTTTGGGTTTTATTTGTTTTTCTTTGTCTTGTTCTTTAAGGTATAGCGTGAGTTTTTTATCTGGGATTTTTCTTGTTTCTTGAGATAGGCCTGTAATGATATAAATTTCCCTCTTAAAACTGCTTTCGCTGCATCCCCCAAATTTTGGTAGGCTGTATTTTCATTGTAATTTGTTTCTGTGTGTCTTTTGATCTCTCCTCTTATTTCTTCTTTGACCCGGTCGTTCTTTAAAAGTATGTTGTTTAATCTCCATGTATTTGTGTTTTTTCCTGCTTTCTTTTTGCAGTTGATATCCAATTTCAAAGCCTTGTGATCAGAGAATATGCTTGGTATGATTTCAATCTTCTTAAATTTGCTGAGGCTAGTTTTATGTCCCAATAGATGGTCTGTCCTTGAGAATGTTCCATGTACACTAGAAAAAAATGTGTAGTCTGATGTTTTAGGATGAAGTGCTCTATAAATGTCAATTATGTCCATTTCCTCTAATGTGTCACTTATGACTGATATTTGTTTATTTATTTTCTGTTTGGATGATCTATCCATAGCTGTCAATGATGTATTTAGGTCCATTAAATACATAATTGTGTTTTGGTCAATTTTCCCTGTAGTTCTGTTAGTAGTTGCTTGGTATATTTCAGTGCTCCCTGATTGGGGGCATAAATATTGATGACTATTATGTCTTCTTGTTGTATAGTCCCCTTTACCATTATGAAATGTCCATCTTTGTCTCTTGTTACCTTTTTTACCCTGAAGTCTGTTTCATCTGATATCAGTATGGATACATTTGCTTTTCTCTAGATACAATTTGCTTGGAGTGTCAATTTCCACCCTTTCACTTTGAGTCTACATTTGTTCTTGTAGCTGATATGTCTTTTGGAGGCAGCATATGGTTGGGTTTAGTTTTTTGATCCAATCTGCTACTCTGTGCCTTTTTATTGGTGAGGTCAGTCCATATCTTTGTTTGTCTGGTAGGACTGTGTCTCCATTGTTTCTTTGCCTTTTTATTGTTGTCTATTATTTCAGTGTGGTGGTATTCTATGATTTTTCCCTCTGTTTCTTCTTTTATTATGTTATATATTTCAGTTCTGGATTTTTTTTTTTTGAGTGGTTACCATTAAGTTTATGTAAAAGAAAGTTTCATATTTAGAGTGTTCCATTTTCTTCAGCATGCTTACTTTCTCCATTCTCTTATGGTAGTTCAGACCTTTACTCTCCCCCCTTTCATGTTTTTGTTGTCACAAATTATCTCTATTTGCTCTGTGAGTTGATTTCTGTGCTGCAGTAGCAAGTTGTCTTTTTCCTCTTTTTCTTTAAGTGTTTTTTCCTTCTTTACCCTGTATGTTATGTTTAAGTGTGTAGTGTCCTATTTGGTGTAGGGGTTGCCATTTCCTACTTCTGTCTGTCTGTTCGTAATACTACTCATGGTTTTGTATTCTTTTGCTTTTTTGTTTCAGGTCAAATAGCCTCCTTCAGTATTTCTTGTAGTGCAGGTCATGTGTTAGAAAATTCCCTCAGCTTCTATTAGTCTGGAAAGGTCTTTATTCCTTCTTCATATCTAAAGGATATCTTTGCTGGATATATTATTTTTGGCTCATAATTTCTCTCTTTCAATAGTTTGAATATTTGATTCCACTCCTTCCTGGCTTGCAGAGTTTCTGCTGAGAAATATGATGAAAATTTAATGGGCTTTCCTTTGTAGGTTACCGTCTTCTTTTCCCTGACTGCCTTGAGGATTCTTTCTTTGTCGTTAATTTTTGACAGCTTCAATACAATGTGCCTTGGAGAAGGCCTGTTGGGAATGAGGTAATTAAGTGTTCTATTTGCTTCTTGGATTCGAGGATCCAGTTCTGTCCACAAGTTTGGGAATTTCGCATCGACTATTTGTTTGAATATACTCTCTGTTCCCTTCTCTCTTTCTTCTCCATCTGGTACGCCCATTATTCTTATATTGCTCTTTCTGATGGAATCAGAAAGAGTTCTTTCATTTCTTTTAACTCTCAAGCCTCTCTCTTCTTCCATCTGTGTCATTTCCAGATTTCTATCTTCAATGTTACTGATTCTTTCCTCCATGTGATCAGCTCTACTACCTAAGCTGGCTATTTCATTCTTCATTTCTTTTATTGAGTTCTTAATCTTCAGAAATTCTATTTGGTTCTTTTTAAAAAATTCAATCTTTTTGGTAAAATATTCACTTTGTTCTTTGATTGTGTTTCTGAGTTCATTAAACTGCCTTTCTGTGTTTTCTTGCATCTCGCTGAGTTTTTTCAGAACTGCAATCTTGAATTCTCTGTCATTTAAGTCACATATTTCCATGTCTTTAAGTTCCTTTTCTGGAGAGTTTTCATTTTCTTTCTGAGCTGCCTTATTACTTTGGTTATTCTTGGATATTAATGAATTATTATTTCTCTTCCTAGGCACCTACAGGAGTGGGTTCTACAACAGGTTTATAAGAAGAGGTCTTTCTTTTGTTTTCTAGTAGGTGTTGATAGAATGTTTTATTTTCTCTCTGACTGTAGCCTTTTATTCTCTCTCATGCTGTGTTGTTATATTTTCTCTGCACTGTTCCAGCTTCTCACACAAAGTGGGGATTCCCTGGAAGGTGGGCTTCTCCTCTTTGAGCAGGTCGCCTGAGTCTCAGAACACCACCTCCATTGGGGGATGTGGAAAGCTTCTGAAGTTCCAAAGGTCTTCCTGCACCAGATTCAGGGCCTGTGTTTCAGTGGCTCTATTTACCCCTGCAGGGATCCTCCCAGATAGGTGGGGATGGGGGTGGAGTGGGTTGTGAAAGGTGGCTGTGAGCAATGGTGACCACCACCACAGCCGGTCCTGCACCCAAGTCTCCCTCCCCTTCACCAGAACTAGTTGAGCTGCAAGTCCATGGCTGTGGGCCACAGTTCTCAGAACTGGAAATACTCTGTTCTTTTGATCTGACACTACTGCCGTTCTGCTTCTAGCACTGGGCAGGTGGGGGTAGGGCGAGCTCTGGGAGGGTCAGGAGGGGTAAGCTAGGCTCTGCACTTAACCCTTCTGTTCTCTGCTTGGCAATGAGGATTTAAACCGCTGTTTTCACCCTTCTTCCCTCAGTCTTTGCTCTGAGGTCTCTGCCATGAACTTTGGGTTCAGCCGTGTTATATGCTGATCCCTCAGGTGGGACTGTGGGCCATAAGCAGAGCACTAGCTGTCTGAATTCTTCTGTCTCCCCTGGCTGTGGTAGCTACCAAATGCAGGGAGCTCCACACTCTGAGATCAGTCTGCTCCTGTGCCCATGCTGCCCGCATCTCTACATTTCCCTGTTCCTTCTTCCCCCACTTGCTCAATTTGCCCACCTTTAGATGATTTCAGTTGTACGTCTCTTAGTCTTGCCTGTCTGCTTTTCAGGGAGTCCTTTGTGGAATTATAGTTATTCAATTTGTTGTAAATTTTAGGAGAGGTTTCAATAGGCTCACCTCACGCTGCCATTTCTATGACCTAATTGTTTTCTTATTGTTTTTGTAGTTCTTCTCTTTTCCTTTTTTATTCTTTTGCTCTCTGCCTGTGTATGCTGATGACTTTCTACAGATTTCTTTCTCTTTCTTTTTTGTATATCTCTTATAGATTTTTGGTTCATGGTTACAACGTGCTTCATATATACCAAGCTATGTTTATAGTGGTCTATTTTAAGTTGATGGTTGCTTAAGTTCAGACACATTCTAAAATTACCACAATTTTTACTCACCCCCTCCACATATGTTTTTCTCATTATTTTTTACTTCTTTTTGTGTGCGTGTGTCCTTTTATTTATTGTAATTACACATCAACTTTTACTTTTGTACTACCTTTATCATCAGTGGATCCCTTTCTTTTTCTAAGTGTTTGCCTTTGTCATCGAAATTTGTTTCATTCCTATATATTTTTTATTCATATTTTTGATTACTTCTTTTCTACTTAAAACATCCCTTTAACATTTCTTGTAATACTGGTATAGTGATGAACCTCTTTAGGTTTGTCTAATCTGGGAAACTATGTCTCCTTTGATTCTAAATGATAGACTGGTTGGGTAGAGTAATCTTGGCTGTAGTTGTTTGCTTTTCATCACTTTGACATTTCATGCCATTCCCTTCTGGCCTGCAGAGATTCTGTTGAAAAATCAGCTGTTAATCTTATAGGAGTTCCCTTGTATGTAAACTAGCTACTTTTCTTTTGCTACTTTTAGGATTCTTTTATTGCTTATCACCTTTGGCATTTTACTTATGATGTGTTTTCGTGTGGGCCTCTTTGGGTTCATCTTGCTTGTGACTCTCTGTGCTTCCTGGACCTGTATATTTATTTCCTTTGCTCAGTTAGGGATGTTTTCAGACATTATTTCTTCAAATACGTTGTCAATCCCTTGTTCTCTCTCATCTCCTTCTGGTACCCATGTGATGCAAATTTTGTTAAGATTGCTGTTGTCCCAAAGGCCCCTTAAAATATCCTCATTTTTAAATTCTTTTTTCTGTTCTGATTGGGTGTTTTCCAGCATCCCATTCACACTACTTTGTCTTCCAGATTGCTGATTTGATCCTCTGCTTCATTTAATCTTCCTTTTATTCCCTCTAGTATATTCTTTATTTCAGTTGTTGTATTCTTCAGTTCTGATATTTTTTTTATGTTTCCTATCTACATTTTAATGTTTTCTATCTCTTTGTTGAAGTTCTCACTGAGTTCATCTATTCTTTTCCCAAGTTCATTGAGCATCCTATAACCAATATCTTGAACTCTGCATCTGATTGATTTCTTGTTTCCATTTTGTTTAGTTCTTTTTCTGGATTTTGTCCTGTTCTTTCATTTGAGATATATTTGTTTGTGTCCTCATTTTGGCTGACTCTCTGTATTTGTTTCCATGTACTGTGTTTCCCTGAAAATAAGACCTACCCTGAAAATAAGCCCCAGTTAAGTTTGTCAGCCAGACGGACGCATTTAGTATATTATGATGATGTTTCAGAAGAAGATGAAAAAATAAGACATCGCCTGAAAATATACCCTAATGAGTATTATGGAGCAAAAGTTAATATAAGACCTGGTCTTATTTTCAGGGAAATACGGTATAAGATCCAGTCTTATATTCAGGGAAACACGGTATTACATAGACCTGCTATGTCTTCTGGTCTTGACAGAGTGGCATTATGTAGAAGGTGTCCTGTGGGACCTAGTGGCACAGTCTTCCTGGTCACCTGAGCTTGGTGCTCCAGGCATGTCACTTGTGTGGGTTGTGTGTGCCCTTCTGTTGTAGTTGAGCCTTAGTTGTTATTTGCACATCAATGGGAGGCATTGATGTTCAGGCTGATTGGTTGTGAGGACTGGCCACGACTACAGTGGAGGAGTTTTTGTGCAGGTGCTGACCCTATGGAGCAGGATTTGCTTTAGCAGGTCTGTGGTCCACTGTTCTATGTGTTAGTTTTGAAGTTGTTTTTGTGGGTCTCTGGTGAGGTCTGAAGCCAGCCACTATGTGTGTTGCATCTGGAGCCTCTTGAGAGGGGTTCCAGTACAGGCCAAGGTCATTTGCTCTTTGTACCAGGCTTGGGGCCACTTGGTAGACGCTACAAATTGACTCGTGGTTGTTGCCCCTTGTGCTTGGCTTGTCGGTGCTTGGGAGAAGCTATGACGTTAACTGAGGCTGGCTGCCACTTTTTCTGGGCTTGGCACTCTTTAGTGGGCACCACAATGTGAGCTGGGGCCAGCTGCCACTTGTTCCAGGCTTGTGGCCACTTACCATGTTTCCCCAAAAATAAGACCTAACCGGAAAATAAGCCCTAGCATGATTTTTCAAGATGACATCCCCTCAACATAAGCCCTAATACATCTTTTGGAGCAAAAATTAATATAAGACCCGGTCTTATTTTCGGGGAAACACGGCAGTTGAAGTTATATTACAGGACAAGACTGGTTGTTGTTTGCGCCAGGTTTGTGGCCGTCTAATTGGAGTTACAGTGCAAGTTGACACCTATTGATGCATATGTTGGGCTTGGGGACACTTGGCAGGAGCTACAACGCACACTAAACATGGTTTGTGGATATTTGAGAGAGTCTATAGCATGAGCTGAGTGTGGGTGGCACTTGCATGAGATTTGTGATCTTTGAGAAACTCTGCAGCACGAGTCTAGGGCAGCCACCACTCATGTGGTTTGATGTACTTTGAGTGAGTCTGCAGCATGAACAAAGGCAGGGGCTCCTGTGGAGGAGTCCCTGGAAGGTGCTCAGACCAGGGAAGTGAGTCAGGTGGGGTGGGGTCTCAGGGAATCACCAGGGCAGGGCTAAAGTGTTAGCCAGGTTAATGGAGAGTATGGATTTGACTCCCACCTGTGTGGGGCCAGCTGGGTGGAAGAAGCATTCAACAAAGAAACAATGGTGCCTGACAGCAATTTCCTCCTAAGAGAGAGCTGCCCTGATCACTGCCCATCCAGCCCTCACCCTGAATTCAGTTCCTTCCTGTATGTCCCTGGTGCTTTTTGAGCTGCTACGCAGTACTGGATCTCAGAGCAAGTGATTTTGTCAGTGAGTGAGTCTGTGCATGGTTCATTTAATACCATCAGCACATAGGTAGGACTCTAGCAGCCCTCCACCTCACTCAAACACAATTCTCACTGGTTTTCATAGCCAAATGTTGTGGGGACTCCTCTTCCTCACTGGAACCCTTGGCTGGAGAGCCCATTGTGGGGATGGGACCCCTTCATTCCTTATGGGGTACCTCTGCAGCGAGATGTCCCATCTACCACACCATGTATGTGGGGCCTGCTCATTCCATATCTCTGTCCCTCTTACCAGTCTTAACATGGCCTCTTCTTTGTCTCTTTAGTTATAGCAATTTTGTTCAGCTAGTCTTCAAGTGGTTCTCAATGATGGTTCTATTATTTAGTTGTAATTTTGATGTGACCGTGGGAGGAGGCAATCTTAGAGTTTATCTATTCTGCTATCTTAACCAGAATTCCACACCCCATACTCCTGCAACCACTAATCTACTTTCTGCATCTATAGATTTGCCTATTCTGGGTATTTCATGTAAATGAAATAATATGTGGTCTTTTTGACTACTCCCACTCAGTACCTCATGTAAGTGGAAACATATAGCATTTGTCCTACTGTGACTGGCTTATTTCACTTAGCATACTGTCCTCAAGTTTCATCCATATTGCAGTGTTTGACAGGATTTCCTACTTTTTAAAGGATGAATAATATTCCATTGTATGTGTATACCATCATATCTTCTTTATTCATTCATCCATTGATTGTGCTGGGTTGCTTCCATCTTTTGGCTATTGTGAGTAATGCTGTTATGAATATGAGTGTGCAACTAAATACCTCTTTGAGATCCTGTTCGCAATTCTTTTGGATACATACCCAGAAGTGAGACTGCTGGATCATATGGTAATTATATTTTTAAATTTTTGAGGAATTTTCATAGTGGATCCACCATTTTACATTCCCAAAAACAGTGCACATGATTGCAACTTCTCCACATTCTCACCAGCACTGGTTATTTGCTGTTTTGGGGGTTTGAGTGGCCATCCTAATGGGTGTGAAGTGATTATCTCATTGTGGTTTTGATTTGAACTTCTCTAATTATTTGTGTTGTTGAGCAACTTTTCAAATGCTTCTTGGCCATATTTTTATCTCCTTTGGAGGAATGTCAATCAAGTCCTTTGCTCATTTTAATTGGGTTGTTTTTGTTGCTGTTAAATTGTAGTTATTTTATATATTCTAGATATTAGTGCCTTATGAGATATATGATTTCATAATGTTTCCTTCCATTCCATATGCTGTCTTTTTACTCTTTGATTGTGTCCTTTGGTGCACAGAAAAATTTAAGTTTGATGTTCCATTTATCTATTTTTGCATTTGTTGCCTGTGTTTTTGGTGTCATATCAAAAAAATAAAATAAAATTGTTGCTGAATCCAATGTCATGTCGTTTCCCCCCTATGTTTTCTTCTAGGAGTTTTATAGTTTTAGGTCTAATATTTAGATTTTTCATTCATTTTACTATCTGAGTCTTTGTTATTAAAACATGCCCTGGCCAGTATGTGGGCTGCAGAGAAATTGTTGAAGTCCTCACATTTGACTATAGTAGGACCTAGAGATGATTCTCTTCAGATTAATGGATCACAGGGTGGGTGAAGCTTTTGTGGGAATTGGCCCTTTCCCAGTCCCAGTGGTAGTGTCCATTAGATTGTGTCTTAGAGACACTCATTTAACAAGTGCCATATGTTCATCATCTCTATCGTCATCATTGTCAATGTCACCAGCATCCCATTCACACAGGTGTGCATCATTTAGGTAGCAGCCATTGCCTTGATCTTCCTAAAGGCTGTAACAAAAGCAGGTCAGGAATGATGCTCTTTTTGCAGATGGGAAAAATCTTTTGCAAATGGGAAGCTTAGAGGTATTCTCACATAACAAGTATGCAGAACTGTTTCCACTACACTGAAGTTTCTTCTCTATAAATATTTTTTAAATTGCTGGTGTACAATGACCTGCTGGAGAATTAAGCTGAATGAAAGAAATTATTTTTCTCCAACAGATTTATTTATCTATTTTTGGAAAGAAATGGATTTTGAGGAAAATGCATGGGGCAGAGAGGTATGGAATAGAAAATAAATACAAATGTAAGCTATTTTGCTAATTTTTAAATAATTACAACAAATGAGTACAGAGAAAGCCCTATAGAAAACAACAGAAAGTTTAAAGATCAAGGAGTTACTTTAGGCCAGGCTGAAGATTTCAGTCTCTGGCATTTGGAATTCAGGCTGCAGTCCATGTTTTTGGATGGATCCCTGGGTGTGTCGCGCAGTCCATGCTTCTAACCAGATCTGAACAGAAGCATGGCCCCTGGCCCAGGTAGAAGTAGATGAAGGGTGTGGTTTCATGTGTCCCACAACTACCGAAGTCCCTCCGCACGATGCAGAGCCAGGTGGGGTTGTACTTCTTGTCAAACTCCTTCCTAATATGGGCTGCAATGTCCTTCTCTATGTTATATTTCTCCAAAGCCTGAAGAGCACACTCCACCAAGTCCTGTTGCATCTCCTCGGTTGCATCAACATTTTTCATCACCACCTTTTGGTTGCACATGGCTACTGTGGAGCAGGGGCTGGCCAACTGCAACAGTCTCCGAGGGGAGGGACTGACGAGGCTAGACCTAGTGGGAGATGGCATCACTACTGAAGCCGTGGCACATCTGAAAGAAATGATTTAAAAGAAAATTAAAATCACTACATATTGTCAACTGAAAAATAATATTGACTAAGTGTTTCATCACCAAAAAGGATTTATTTGGGAAAAAGAAAAGGTTGCAACCTAGTGCATGCAGACATGGCAAGCCACGTGTACACTCTGGCCTGGGTGGTAAGATGGAGGGTCATTTATAGATGGGAACAAGAGGTTAAGGGAAGCGGAAGTTAGAACCAGAGAGCTTTATTATAAATGTAGAGTTCTTCCTGTAGGGTTCTCACGGGTAGGGTTCCCGCGATTACCTAAAATGTGAGAAATTTGATAAGCCCATGCTCCTTCCATAAACACTCCTGATTGATTATCTTTATTTAAAGTTACAGTTAGTCTTTATCAATACAAAGGTGTTGCTTTCAGTATGTTTGTGGAAGCCACAAAAGTGGAATGTGCCCAAATACCAAACAATAGAGAAATAATTATGCCAATGAGTGAAGTTCTTTGCAGTTAAGAGAAATAAGTCCCATAATGCCTCTGGGAAGATCTAGAACTACATACCTTAACCAAGAAAAACTAAGTGGAATCAAATTTATAAATAAATACTGACCACTGCTACATAAATACCATTTACATCATGTTGGTCAACTGCTCATGTCTGCTCACTTTCATCTTCACCCTTGCCTCTGGCTTCACATTCAGCCAATGGTTAGCTATGGTGGGATATTGAAGGACAGGAAGAGACGAGAAACCAAAGTATTTCTCCTTCCCTATGCTATGTGTGACATCTCTGGCAATAGGAGGGGGTTCTCCTCTTTAGCTTCAGCTCCTTCTTTTCCCTTGAGACCGTTTGTAGTCCCAGGTTCTACCGGAAAGGTTCTTTCCATAGTTCTAGATTCTGCCAGACAACCCTAACTCCACAGTAACACCAAACACTGTTGCTCCTCTTTTTCCAGACGCATGATAGTGGCTTCCTGCTGGGCTAATAAATGGGTCACCTCGCTGTTACCTATTTGGCTTCCAAACTCCTCCATCACCTAAGTAACCAATTCCCTGTATTAAATTCCCTATGAGTAGTTTGTGTTTTCCTGGCTGCACCCAGGCTGATACCTGGAAAAAAATAAAAAGTTTTATCTTCAATCATAAAAATGATATATGCTCATTGTACAAAATATGGAAAACCCAGAAACATAGATAAACTAAAAATCAGCCATAATTTCTTACCACTTAAATTCAACCACTGTTATCATTCCCCACTATTTTTAATATGTGAGATTGTATCCTGTATAATTTTATAATCTGTTTTTTTTCAGCTAACAACACAGCACAAGATTTCTCCATGTTAATTCCTTTTAAACCTTATTTTAAATGGCTAACATAATATATCATCAACTGAATGTACTATGTTGCTGTACATTTAGATGTTCTATAATTTTTGCTGGTATAAATAATACTATAATTAAAATCTTCCCTCCTGAATTTCAGATTACTTCCTTAGCTAAATTGAACCAAGGGTGTGAACAACTTAAAGGTCCTTGGTACACAGTATCAAATTACATTCTACAAATACCGACCCGTTGACACTCCCTGGAACCTTTGAGAGGGACCAGCCCATCACTACAGGAAGGACCTCCTGTGCCTTGGTTTAGAAAGCTTCTTAACTGAGAGAAGAGGTGCTCCTTTGCATGATATAAAATGTCAACAATCCAGGTGGGTCTAGGAAGAAGGGCTTATTTCCTGGGCTTCACAGGAGTACGGGGGAAAAGCCATGTATCAGTTAGCTGTTGATGTATAACAAAGCACTCCAAAAGGTAAAGGCTTAAAAAAAGAAACACTTATTATTTCCTATGAGTCTATAGATCACTTGGATGGTTCTGCTAATATGGTTCAAGCTTTGCTGATCTTGGCTGGGGTGAGCTATGATGCCTTGGCTGGGATGCCTCAGCCTTCTGAGTTAGCCTACCATTAGCTCACTAAGCTTATCTCTTACATCATTCCAACCAGCTAGCCCAGGTGTGTCCTCATGGTAGTGTCAGGATTCCAAGAGACAAAGCCACAATGATCAAGGGTTTTTTCAAGGTTCTGCTTATATTAAGCCTCCCTCTATTCCATTTGCCAAAAAAAGTCACATGGTCAAGCCCAGAGCCAGTGTAAATATTGGGAAGCAGGAAAAATTGGGACCATTATAATAACCAATCTACAAGCTGCATCCTCACTGGATGGGAACATGATCTCCATGGAAACCAGCAGGACCACTCCTGCTGAGGCCCAGGCCTCAGAACAGGCTGCTGACCTGCCCCCAACACATGATTCACATCACATTTACCCCTTGGAATGTGGGTGCATCCAGGGGAGAGGGAGAGGGAAGCCTTGAATGGCCACCCTAGAGAAATGGGATCTGGAAAGAGAAATTAAGATGGGGTATAAAAGATCAAGAAAGGTACAATTCTTGCACATTTGAGTGTATAGACTAGACTTCAAGTCCACCACAGAGAGAATAATTGGCCTTGAAATGAAGAGAGGGTGATAAAACACCAGAATGCTGTAAAAAAAAAAAAAAAAAAAAAAGTTCAATTTGAAGGAAGAAAATCCTTCAACTCCCATGGAAAAACCCATTTTTGGTCTGGCAGGGTCTTTAAACATCAACCGGCATAACCCCCATTTCACAGCCTAGGAAACAGAAGCCCAGGAGGTTAAATGCTGTTTGGGGTCTCACAGTGCAGGAGTCAGGAAGCAGCCTGTGCCACATTGGGCTGCTGCTGGGGTTTGCTGCAAACATTCAAATTGCTTCTTAATTGGAGTTTCCTGCTTAATTAGCTGCTTCCTGAGCAGCCTGTACTCCCTGCTTGAAAATCTCAATCAATATCGTCTTCTCTAAATTGGTGTGACCTTGCTCTTCTCATCTCCTCTGCATTGGGATTTGCTCCATGGTTTTGCCCAGTGGGACAGCTTGGGACGAGCGAGGCTGGCAGGCAATCTGTGCAGACAGAGTAGTGTTCTCAGCAGCTTCCCGCTCCAGGGACATCAGAGCATCACAGCCGCCGCAAAGGGTCAGGACTGGGAGGCAGGCAGGCTGGATTCAATCTTGGGTTTCATCTCGGGTAAATCTTTATTCCTCTCTGGGCCTCAGTGACCATTAAATGTCTCCCCCAAATTGGGGTTACAAGGTTTAGCAAATAAAAATGAAAGATGCTCATTACATTTGAATTTCAGTAAACAATAAATATTTTTTCATATAAGTGCGTCGACACAATATGTATACTAAATTTGTGTAGTACATATGTCTACTAAATTTTTTTTGTTATCGTTTATCGGAAATCCAAATTTAACTGAGCATCTTGCATTTTGTCTGAAAACTGTACCCCAGATGGAAAATTCTGTCCCACCCTGTTGTGTAGAGGCAGCCTGATGCAGGACTAGGAGCAGACGGTGGGGATAAGGCAGGCCTGCATGGGAATCCCAGAATGCCACCCACTCCTTTATGATCTCGGTCAAATCGCATCACGTCTCTGAGCCTCCGTTTCCTGGATTATAAAATGGACATGTGAATCCCTGGTGGCTTATCTCTCAGGACTAATGTGAGCCCAAAGAAAATGCATAATTAAGACCTCTTTATAGACTGAGAAATGTGCTGCAACCTCAGACATTTATTAAGAACCTACCTACCATATGTGACACACTCTACGAAATATTATGAGAAATAGAGATAACAGTGCAGGTGGGAAGATGTTTGTGTAAGAAAACAAAAGCCTGAGACTGTTAGCAAATAAGGGTCCAATGCACATGGAAGTCAATAATATGGCACCAGCTTTTAAGAAAAGAAAGGAGCGTTATTGGCAAGTTGGCAAGAGGACAGGAGGCAAGGCTCAGATCTGTCCTCCTGATCCAGGATTCGGGTGTGTGTGTGTGGGGGGGGGATGTCGAGAGGCAGCAGTTAAGAGGTCACAAGTGTTACTTGTAACCAGTGTGTCCAAGTCTTAAACTTTGGTTCCGGGTCGTGTTAGAAACATGATAGAACCAGGTTCTGTAGTTACAAGACTGTCTATTTTTCACAGAATCCTTCCATAAAGTAAAATTCCATCAGGGATTTAAATTAGGACTGCTATGAACTAATAAGGAATTAGATGCTCTAGGGAACAAAAGTCTGTGCAGTCCTGGAAAAGATCATGCCTGGCCTTGATTCTCTGGACAAGCCCTGCTTTGAAATTCCCATCTGGGAGGGCACATGGCTAATCTAGGACAGCCGAATTCATCAGTTTGGGTGGAATCTTTCCCATCTTTGCTTTGGGACTTGGATATGCCTCTGCTGTCAGGGGAAAGCAAGTTCCACTTGATTCCCACCTTCCAGAAGCCTAGACTGATGAGGTGGCTATCAGTGGATTGCCTGCCCAGCTCCCTGTCTTGTTAAAGGATCGATCTCATCCACCCAGAGAAGAGGAGAAAATATTTGGAAATCATATATATTATTTTATTTTATTTTATTTTATTTTTATTTTAAAGATTTTTATTAAAAATATAGCTAACATACAATATTATATGAGTTTCAGGGATACACCATAGCTGTTCAGCATTGACAGGCCCAGAGAAGTATATAGAGCATTAATTATGAACACAAAATGGACTCTAATAATTCTGATAGTTATGTCAGTCACAAAGTGACAGTCATGCCAGAGCATCCCGTGAAGGCATACCCAGTGAACACCCTAACCAGGTAACTCCAGACACAGGGTGGAGTGTGACCTTCTGGACACTTTATCAGACTGCAGAGGAGCTTTATGGGCTTGTAGGTGGGGGCACCACACCCAGTCTCAAGCATAAAATCAGAGCTCTCTCACAGCTATCATCGCTGAGGCCTCACCTGATGAGTTGACAGAAGTACCTACACCTATCCCACATGGAACGTTGAAGCCTCGCCTCCTGACCGTCTCCCCAGCCTGGCCTGACCCCGATGCTGAAGGGACTCTCGCTGAACACAGGACTCTCATTCTTCTTTCCTAAGACCCTGTTTGCCTTGCCTAATCCTATCGCTTACAAAGCTGTGTGACCCACCTGCTTGTGTGAAACTGCTCTACCTCGAGTATTGAGGCTATCATCTGCCGGGGCCGTGGTTAATGCCCGTGGTAAACTGAGTCAGTAGGACGAGATCCATGGCTTTATTCTAATAAAGTCTGACATTGTGGAAAGACACAAATGTGTGTGAGGCTGCTACTTTGATAGCCACGTCCTGCTCACAACAAGAAGTGATCACCATAAGTCCAACAACCATCTGACACTGTATCACGCTATCACAATATTATTGACTATATTCCCCGTGCTGTACATTGCATCCCCATGACTTGTTTGTTTTATACCTGGAAATTTGGACTTCTTGTTCCCCTTGACCTTTTTCCCCTTTTTTAATTTTTCAATTACAATTGACATTCAATATTATTTTATATTAATTTCAGAGGTACAGATTAGTGCTTAGACATTTGTATAATTTAAGAAGTGATTCCCTTGACTGGTCTAGTACCCACCTGGCACTATACATAGTTATTACCATATTGTTAACTATATTCTCTATGCTTTACTTTACATCCCCAAGACTATTTTGTAACTACCAATTTGTACTTCTTAATCCCTTCACCTTTTACACTCTGCCCCTGATCCCCTCTCATCTGGCAACCATGTTCTCTGTATCTATGAGTTTTTTTCTGATTTGTTTGTTTTGTGCTTTAGATTCCACATATAAACAAAATCACATTGTATCTGTCTTTTTCTGTCTGACATACTTCACTCAGCACAATACTCTCCATGTCCATCCATGCTGCCACAGATGGCAAGAACCCATTCCCTTCCATAGCCGAGCAATATTCCATTGTGTGTGTGTGTGTGTGTGTGTGTGTGTGTGTGTGTGTGTGTATACACCTCCTCCTCTTTATTCATTCTTCATTCGACAGACACCCAGGCTGCCTCCACATCTTGGAGATTTTAAACAATGCTGCAATGAACATATGGATGCATAAGTCCCTTCAAAGTAGCATGAAGTGGGATTACTGGGTTCTTCTTTGTCTCTTGTTATAACCTTTGTTTTAAAGTCTATTTTGTCTGGTATAAGAATTACTGCCCCAGATTTTTTTTTCCACTTTCATCTTCATGAGATATCTTTTTCTATCTCTTTACTTTTTGTCTTTCAGTCTGAAATGAGTCTCTTGTAGGCAGCGTATGGAAGCGTTTTCTTATCCATTCATCCCTCCTATGTCCTTTGATTGAAGCATTTAATCCATTTACATTGAAAGTAATTGTTGATAGGTATGTTGCTATTGCCATTTTATTATTTATATTTTTTATCTTCTTTTTCTTCCATCTTAGAGAAGTCCCTCTAACATTCTTTGTAATACTGGTTTGGTGGTGATGAACACCTTTAATTTTTTTCTTGTCTGGAAAGCTTTCTCTGTCCTTCAATTTTAAATGATAGCCTTGCTGGGTAGAGTAATGTTGGTTGTAGGCCCTCCCTTTTCATCACTTTGAATATTTCCTGCCAGTCCCTTCTGGCCTGCAAAGTTTGTGTTGAGAAATCAGCTGACAGTCTTATGGGAGCTCCCTTGTAGGTAACTAACTGCTTTTCTCTTGCTGCTTTTAGGATTCTCTCTTTGTCTTTAAACTTTGCCATTTTAATTATGATGTGTCTAGGTGTGATCTTGTTTGGGACTCTGTGCTTCCAGAACTTGTATGTCTATGTCCTTCACCAGATTAGGAAAGTTTTCAGTCATTATTTCTTCAAGTTGGTTCTCAGTCCTTTGTTCTCTCTCTTCTTTCCCTAGTGCCCCTGTGATGCTAATGTTGTTATGCTTAATATTGTCCCAGAGGTCTCTTAAACCATCCTTATTTTTCTTGATTCCTTTTCTTTTTGCTGTCCTGATTGGGTGTTTTCTGCTACCTTGTCTTCTAAATCACTGATTCGATCCTCTACTTTATCTAGTCTGCTGTTCATTCCTTCTAGTGTGTTCTTCATTTCAGTTATTGTATTTTTAATTTCTAACTGTTTTTTTTTAATGGTTTCTATGTCCTTTTTTATGCTTGCTATCTATTTGTTGAAGTTCTCAGTAAGTTCCTTGAGCATCCTTATAACCACTGTTTTTAACTTTCTCTCTGGTAGGTTGCTGCCTCCACTTCATTTAGTTCTTTTTCTGGAGTTTTCTCCTGTTCTTTCATTTGGGACATATTTCTTTGTTTTCTCATTTTGGCTGTCTCCCTGTGTTTGTTGCTACGTATGAGGTAGATCTACTATGTCTCCCAGTCTTGGCCGGGTGGACTTATGTAGTAGCTGCCCTGTGGGGCCCTGGCACAGTCTCCCTGGTCATCTGTGCTGGGTGCTCCAGGAGTGTCCTTTGTGTGGATTGTGTGTGCCCTCCTCTTATAATTGAACCTTGATAGCTATTGGCACATCAGTGGGTCAAATTGACCCTCAGGCTGAATGGCTGTGGGTTTGGCCACTTCCATAGCTAATGGGCTGCTGTGAGGGGGGCTTACCTGATGGAGTGTGATTTACCTTTGTGGGCTCTGGTGCCTGTTGAGACCACCCTTTGTGTGTGCCACTTGTGGGGATAATTATGTGCTGCTCTGCGGTGATCTGAAGCCAACCTCCAGGTATGTTGGTTCTGAGGCGTCTTGGGAGGGATTCCAGTGCAGGCCCAGGTCACTGACTGCCTGTGACCAGCAGAGGATTACCTGGTAGGAGAGACAAAGCAATCTTTGATTGTCGCTGACTATGCTACTCCTGAAGGCACATGGGAGATACCAGGCTGTGAATGAATGGATAAACAAAGTATGGTTTATCCATACTTTAGCATATTATTCAGCCTTAAAAGGAAAGGAAATTCTGGCACATGCTACTAAGTGAAATAAGTCAGACAAAAAAGGACAAATATTTTATGATCCCATCTGTATGATATACGTAGACTAGTCAAATTCATAGAGATAGAAAGTAGAATGGTGGTTGCCAGGGCCTCGGGGGGAGGGAGACAAAGGAGTTAGTGTTTACTGGGGACAAACTTTTAGTTTGGGGTGATGAACAATTCTGGAGATAGTTGTTGCGTCCAGCACGACAAAACTTGTGGGGAGCGAGGAGGGCAGTGCAGGGTTAAGAAATACAGTAGCCAAGAATAGTGTGCAAGTGGGGCAAAGGGACTCCAGCTTCAAGGGCTGAGCCCCGAATTGGGCAAATGCATACCTTTTATTAGTTAGGTGAGGAAGTAAAGGAGATAAAGCTTGTCAATCTCAAGATCTGTGAATCCCATACATTATAATAGGAAACTGATTCAAGCCAATCACCCTTGCCTGCAGGCAGCGGAACTGTGAGTCTCAAGATGTATGTACCTTCCCCAAGGGACAAACCCTTTATGCATATGAATAGATGGAGAGCACATCATTGAATCTCTTCCCCTGCAGGTTGTGGGAAGGAATGCAGCCACAGAGGCAGAGGCTCTCCTTAGCCGGGGGAAGGTGGGGGGCTGTGCCCACCTCTATCGACCCCATGAGTTCCCCTGATGGTCCCCATGTGGCTGTGTCTGGCTTGGGTTGCCCACCCCCGTGGGGAATCTTACACATCGTTGACTAGCCAGCCATTTTTCTGAGGCCAAACAGGGAGACATAAGGTGTAAGCACAAAGGTGAAGCAAAGTCCCTGAAAGGATCCGTCTCACAGACTCTCCTTTCTTTAGGGGCAGGTATGAGGAGACAGAAGGGTAGGCTGCTGTGTGACAACAGATAGTGGTGATGGTTGCACAGCAGTGCCAACGTACTTAATGCTGAATTGTATACTTAAAAATGGTTAAAACGGTAAATTTTATGTTACGTGTTTTTTTTTTTTTTTACCACAGTTAAAATAATGAGATGTAAGAAAGTGGCCAAAACAGGATTTTGGATTTTTGTTGTTGTTGTTGTTGTTTGTTTTAAATGGTGGTTTGCGGCTTTAAAAAAAAAATTATTGGGGAACAGTGTGTTTTTCCAGGACCTATCAGCTCCAGGTCAAGTCGTTGTTTTCAATCTAGTTGCGGAGGGCACAGCTCACTGGCCCATGTGAGAATCGAACCAGTGACCTTGGTGTTATGAGTACGGTGCTCCAACCATTGAACCAACCAGCCGCCCTGTTGTTGTTTTTAAAAAAGACCCATCTCTCCTGTTTGAGGAGCCAGCCCTCCCCCTTCTCAGTCCATGAGGTTCACCAGGGGTGGGCATTTAATTCACATACACCTGTGATTGGTCTGGGGTATGCATGTGACTTGAGCTGGACCAAAGAAAACCCTTCATGAGACTGTTGCTCTTTTCCACTAAGCTGACTTTTCCACTAAGTTAAAAGATAAGGAATCTATGAGGTATGACAACTAAGTTTGCAAACTGATCCTAGAGAAAGTGCTACATATCACTGCTGAATATCACTATGGTCACCTTGGAAGTACTCCCCTTGGGAGGCAATACACTGATGCCAGCGCCTAGTCCACCCTTCAGTGCAGTTTTGGAACTCTTTTTCTGGAATGGCCATCAGAGCTGTCATAGTATTACACTTGATGTCCTGAATGTCATCAAAATGTCTTCGTTTCAATATTTCCTTTATCTTCGGGTAAAGAAAGAAGTCATTGGGGGTCAGATCAGGTGAGTAGGGAGGGTGTTCCGATACAATTACTTGTTTACTGGCTAAAAACTCCCTCACAGACAGTGCTGTGTGACCTGGTGCATTGTGGTGATGCAAGAGCCATGAATTGTTGGTGAAAAGTTCAGGTCATTTTCGTCTAACTTTTTCAAGCAGCCTTTTCAGCACTTCCAAATATAATAGTAAACTTGGTTAACTATTTGTCCAGTTGGTACAAATTCATGATGAACAATTCCTCTGATATAAAAAAAGTTTAGTAGCGTCGTTTTGACTCTTTTTTAAAAAAAAATAAATTTTATTGGTGAACGGTGTGTCTCTCCAGGACCCATCAGCTCCAAGTCGTTGTCCTTCAATCTAGTTGTGGAGGGCGCAGCTCATCTCCAAGTTCAGTCGCCGTTTTCAATCTTTAGTTGCAGGGGGCACAGCCCACCATCCCCTGTGGGAATCAAACTGGCAACCTTGTTGTTAAGAGCTCGTGCTCTAACCAACTGAGCCATTTGGCCATCCCTCGTTTTGACTCTTGATTTGGACGGACAGAAGTTTTTCGGTCGTGGACAATTGGCTGACTTCCATTGTGCACTTTGACGCTTTCTTTCAGGGTCGTATTTGTACACCCATGTTTCATGACCAGTGATAACACGGCTCAAAACATCATCTTGCCTCTCCAAAAGGTCTTGGAAAACTTCGACTCTTCTTTGCTTTTGTTCATCGGTGAGCTCCTTCAGGACCATGTTTGCACACATCTTTCTTGTGCCAAGATTTTCAGTTAAGATTTTCCTAGCTGTTTCTCTATCAATGTTTATTTAGTCTGCTATGCTTCTCACAGTCAGCCAATGATTTTGATGCACAATTCGATGAATTTTTGCAATGTTTTTGTCAGTTATGCTCCTTAACTGACCGCCCTGACCTCTCTTCATCAGTGGTGCATTCTGTCCCCTCAGAAAAATGTTTACCCCATTTGTACACTGCCGTTTTCTTCATGACATTACCCCCCATAAGCTTGGAATAACATGTCCCTGATTTCACTTCCACTCTTGCCAAGTTTAACAAGAAATTTAATGTTTGTTCATTGCTCTAATTCAAGTTCAGACATTCTCACAGTAGTACACAAAAAACAACAATAATGAACGCCACTCAGCAAGACACCGCCACACGTCAACACCAACACAGCTGTGAGACACTGATATACCAAGGTTATGAAACCTCACTGAGCTGTTTGTACAGTGCTGCCCATGTAAGTTCTCGGTGGCAAGTTCGTGAACTTAATTGTCAGACCTCGTATGTCAAGAGCTGATGGTGACCTGTTTGCTGTCAAATTGGAGGAGCCTAGCTGACAATGAGGCCAACTCCTTGGAAAGCAAAGTGGGGAGACATAGAGACAAAGCCCTGGTATTGTCTGAGCCAGGCCTGAAGGTAGTTCATTGCCTACAGAGCCAGTTCTGCCATATCTGTAAGTCCCCCTTTGTGGCAGTTTGAACTGGATTTTCTGTCACCTGCCAACTGCTGACACACTCCTCCAGCCTGCTGAGATACACAGAGAGGGGCTTCCAATGAAAAGAACTCCTGCCGTGACTCAGGCCTGTGTTTCTGATGGCTGCATGCTCAACTCCCATTCATGGAGCACCTGCTCCTCTGATGCCTCAAACAAGCAAACCTCAAGAAGGGCAATTCCACCTGCGTTTGGGATCCAACAGCCACAGTGTCTGGGCAACCTGAACAGGACTTCAGGGCTGTGGGCTGTGTCCCATGCCCATCTCTTCCCCAAGCTCACCTCTCAGGGTGGCACTTAAGACTCTCCTTAAGTTGGTCCCCCCTAGCTCTCTGGCCCAGAATACCCCCATCCACTTGACACAGCAGCCACACTCTCTCATCCCCAGGACTCAGGTTCTGCTTCCCAGTATCCAAACTTCTTGTGGGGACAGAGCCCCAAAAAGCAGTTTCCAGGCTCTCGGCCTCCTATAGAAAGGTGCTGGCTCAGGTAGTAAATGGCCATCGACTGTGATCAAATGGCCATCAGCTGTGGCTAGTTGGCCGTCAGCTGTAACCAGTGAGCCATTAGCCATGAATATAGCTGCCGTGGCTAGGCTAGCAGAAAAAGGGGGAGCTAGCAAGAGGATGGTGGCTGAGCCTGCAAGCGGCACAGTGAGGGGTGAGAATTGTGTGGCTCCTGTTTCCTGTTTCTCCAACCCAGCCGCCAGCGAGAGTATAGAGATATGACTCCCCTACTTATGGCTCCGTGGGTGTTCCTGTTTGGCCTCACCATGTCCTGCGTTCTTATGTGGGGAGTGGGATGAGACCCCGCAGGCCGTCCTGCATGACGCTTGGCGTAGTCGGCAGGATCCCCTGCACTACACTTCTCCTCTTCCTACTCCTTCTGCCTGACGTGGCTTTCTGCTGTGTTTATCCCCCATCTTTCACTCGTTGAGTATCTACAGGAACAAAGCATATTGCTGCCCCCTCACAGACATGTCTCTGGTTCCTGTCGCCCAAATTGACACTCATCCCACTTCCACAGCCTTCAAGAGACCTTGATCTGAACCCGGAGCAAAGAGCATTCTGTGATGTGTTGGGTGTCAGGGCCCCGGCCTGAGCCTACGCTGAGCTTGTCCTGGGCTCAGAGTGGTCCAGGCACAAGGTTGTATATGAGGCTACATAGGGCCCTCTCTGAGATTCCGCTTTCACATCTATAACGGGTGTGAAAACTTCCCTCGTACAGTTACTCTGAGGTTAAATGACATAATATACCCATGACTACTCCAGTCCACGTTATCATTTACGTGAGAAAAAGCTCCTGTTAACATCCCCTTAATGCCTGCCTGCTTCCTACCCCATTCCAATGAGACCTGGGTCTTCACTGTCCCAAGAAAAGCAGGCCATAGTCAAAATGAAAAGATACAAAATTAATCATTAACTTTTGAGCTTTCAAGGGCCTTAAATTTTGTTAGTTAAAGGAATTTTCAAGGGTAAATTGACCATAATGCATTTTGAGTCTGATATCAGGCCTTAGAACCTAACCTCCCCACAGAAGGCAGAGGTCCCTTTCTATCCTCCTTGAGGCTCCTACTCCAAACCACTGAGTCTAGGGCCCTGGGGGTGACTTAGTCCAGGGGCTCGGTCCTGGTGGTCAACACCAGGCATGAGGACCCGCTGGCCAGTCCTACGTATACTCCTGTTGCTCTTCGTGCCGCCATATGGGTCACTGCGGAATGTGTGCTCTGCAAAGTCCGGTGCAAGCTTGTTTTCTGCTTGGGGGATTCTCTCCTGGCCCAGCAGACTGACAGTTCTGCAAAGGCCAGTCTTCACCTGGCCTTTAGGGACCCCAAGGGAACACACAGAGCTCGTTTGTGAGTGGTGATGGGCGCTGTGATGATGAGCGGTCATTTAGTTCGTGCTGCAGGTGCCCACTTGGAGGGTCTAGGCTTTCAGGTTTGTTTTGAAGTAAGAAAAGTTGCTCGTTAGAAGTTGTATTTTACTTCCTAGTCTAGGTGAACTAAAAAAGTCACTTTAGAGAAGAATTGTTATTTTGAGAAGAATTTTTGTTATTTTGAGGAGAATTATTAAGTGTCTCCTCTTAGTTTACCTAAGTTAGTTTATTTAACTACATTACTAACTTAGTTACCTAAAAAGCAAGTGTGGGGGGGCACATTGCCTTGAGAGGAAATTATAATGGGACCCACTAGCTAATCAAAGTTAGTGGCTGGGAAAAAGCTTGGAAACTTTGCATTAGGACCAAAAGACCTGTTGGGCACAAAGTAATCAAGATCCCAGCCCATTCTCCAGATTCCACTGTAATAAAACTGTGTGACAGATTGGGGGGGTCCTGACTATCAACCCCTTTGTAGGACTGGATGTGTAGAGCCACCGACAGAGAAATTGCCCTTGAGGCACAGGCTCAAGCTCAGCGCCAGGTCTGTGTTGTGTGGGTGGAGGGAAGCCATGTAGTGGCCCCAGACTGGGAACTCTGGCATGGTGCCCATGGTTTGAGAACGATGGCTGAGCGTGAGGTTCCACACCAAAGCCGTGAACAGTGTGGGGCCGGACTGTGGCCACTGAAGGATGCAAACCAGTGAGCACATCAGCACAGGACCAGGTTGCACAGATCTAATGTTCAATAGAAACACTGTGTTCAGGGACAGGGTAACCCCAACCCCAAACGGGGCCTTGCTGCACACTCTGTCCAGTTCTCCTTTCAAGAGTATCTTTGAATTGCTGGACTGAGTAATCCCCTCAAAGTTTTTGCAGGATGAGAAACAACAAATCTAGTATATGCAGACTCAAGTGTATTTTAGTTTTAAAAGAAATTGAAGGTGAACTTTGTACCCTCAAGCTACCAAATAAAGCACAACACCTATCCTTAATTTCATTGTTAAATTGTTTTCTTTTTCAACGAGTACCCCCACCTTAGTCACAGCTCTTACCTAAGGTTTGTCTTTTCCTTTTCTGGTTTGCTCCTAGATCTGTAGCTGTGACTACAAAATCTTGGGCTTGATTGTTAGGATAAGGTTTAATTACCTCCCACTTAAATGGAGAGGGTAAATTAGGGCAGGTATGCATCTTAGATAATTCATTCTAATTTTTTTCCTAGCCTCAACATCCAGCCAGGGCTGCAGGGACAGGGTAACCTTTGTCAATACTTCTAGATTCCTTCTACTCATGGGCTATTTCCCAAGAAGCCTTCATTGTACTGAAACTTTCTGCAGGGGGAAGAAAATGAGATTTGGGGCTGGCAGAGAGGTGGCCCACAGAGGACCCCAAAGGACCTGGTCGTGTCGCTGTGTGTGTTGGAACTCTCCCTTTCATTTACTGTCCTTTCAGTATATAATGTTCCATTTATAAAGTCCTCTGTATTAATTAGGATGAAAATTTGGCTGCTTTAACAGAGAAACCAGGAGTAACAGCAAGCTTAAGTTAGCTAAAATTTTATTTCCCTCTCTCATAAAAGTCGGTGTGGGTGATCAGGATAGGTACGCCAGCTCTGGAATACTCCAGGCCCTAACTATTGCTCTGTCATCGTCTGTGCATGGCTCTTCCAGTCTAAAACGATTGCTATAGCATCCACCAGTGTGCCCTCAGCTCATTCTGTGAAATCAGGAAAAGCCGAAGCGGAGGGCAAGCTCCTTCCTTCTAAGAGCACAGCCCAGAAGCTGCTCATGTGCATACTATTGGCCAGGAGTGGCTAGTGATTCTGCTAACACTGATCCTGCTTCCATGATTCTGCTAACATCCTATCAGCCAGAAGTCAATCACATGGCCATGGATGTAAAAGAGTCTGGGAGATGTGGCTCAGCTAAAACACCTGGGTTGTAGTACAAAATCGGGAAGCTCTACATGATGAGGAGCCGAGGGAAGGAGGGGACAGCATCGGGAGAGGCTCTGTGAGGTCTATTTCAGGTTCTTCAGTGTCTTTTGCCTTTTCTAGTGACCCGTTTCCTGCTTACCTGTCTGGAAGCTCACCTCCCTGACCCCAAGGTAACCCTGTGGCTTCCTGGGCCTCACAAAGTAGAAGCAGATCATGCTCTGATGACTTGGGCTGAACCTCACTACTGAAGGACTAGTACCTTACCACTCACTCTTGCAAAGTCTAAAGGAAAGAGTTGGACGTTTGGTTACCCTGACCGGGGACGGCGCCAAGACACCAGGCTGCCACACTCACTGGGAGGCCTGCCCTTCTTGAATTTGGCAGGCAGTATGCTCCCCATGGACCCGATGTGGCTCCTGACAGACCATGAGCGGTCGTTAGTGCTCTCCACGGGAAGTGACCTTAGCCGAAAGGGCTGGCTGTGTATGTGATTGTCAGGCTTGGCATAGTTTGGAAATTTTTTTAACCAGAAAGTGACCCAAAACCATGAGAGCTGTCCAAAGGATGGAGAGAAACAAGTCCCCAGAGCGGATTCAAAAGGGGCAGTTCTGAGAGAGAATAAAGCGGCTTCCTGCTTGTTTATATCCTACCCACTGAGTCACACAGTGGTGCTTGCCGCCAAGTCGTACTCTGGTGTTCTTCTTCCCACCCACCTTGGAAACGCCTCCATTGCATAGGCTTTTGGTTTGCAAAGACCAAATACCAACTTGGCTGACTTAACCCAAAAGGGGGCTTTGGGGAAAGATACTGGGGGCTCCCAGCATGGCTGGGAGCCTAAAGTCACAGCTTGTAAAATGGAACCCCTGGGCTGGAACCCAGGGTGCCGGTGGCAGGCAGTGGGATCTCCAGCAGAGGTCCTGCTGCAATGGGCCACTCGGCATGTCCCCATCCTATGACAGTCAGTCCAGCCTTCAGCTGTCCCCGACTGTCACTCCCTACGGAAGGATCCAATCCTGGGGGAGAGCAGTAGGTTGGCCAACCCTACCTCACATGCTTTGCTGTACTCCGCTGGCTGGACGGTGGGATAGTGGGAGGATGTAATGGATGCTGTAGGTCTGTGCGCAGAAGGCCCCTTCCATGCTGAGGGCTATTTCCCAGCTGCAAGAATGTTTGCCTGCTGACAGCTCAGCTGAGTCTCTTGTGTGTTGCCCTGGGCCGAGGAGAGCTGCCTGACCCAACGTTACATCTTCCTTCCTGTACACAGTCAATGGCCAGAGAAGGGAAGAATGTTTACAAACTGTCCTCCCTCCTGCCCTCCCTCTTTAATGTGGCCCATCTCTAAAGGGCCGTCCCAGTTCCAGAGCTCCCTCCACCACCTGCTCCCCAACCCTGGCAACCCCCTGAGGCCTTTTCACAACTGTGTGGCAGTTAAATTTCTCCCAGTGTCCAGTCCTGCTCCCTTTTTCCTTGGAGCCCTCTGGGTGCTACTCCTCAGGCCATTCCCGAATAAACCTCCCGCACACAAATCTCTCTTTCAGAAACTGTTTCTCTGGGAACCCAACCTACAACAGGGAATGTGGCACCTCGGCTTCTTCAGTGGGCAGCTCCATGTACTCCCACCAAAATCCACCCACAGCAGTGACTGAACAACTGTTCCTTCCAGAGAGGGCAAGTGACTTGGCAGGTGTAACACAGCACAGGAGTGGGAAACAAGAGGAAGCTGCACTGGTCTCTCTCGGTGAGGCCACGTCATTGTCTGAGGCTCACCTGCTCATACGTGGCTTTGAGTGAATCACACCTTCACGTGCATCTGAACTTGGGGACTGGTGTATTGGCAATGCAACCCCACCCACAGAGAACCAAATCAAACTTCCCCACCACAGTAGCTATGATTGCAGCTCCAGAGTCTTCATTTACTTGTTGTGTGATTCTAGCATGTTACTTGGCCTCTCTGAGACTCAACTTTTTCATCTTTTAAATGAAGATGAAGGCCTCTATCACAGGGCTTCGAGGATTATATCCCTTCATTTCACAAGTACTTTATGACATTCAGTACAGAGCATATAAAATGTATTATATATGTGGATTGAGCTTTGCAGAACAAGTTGTTTATTAGTAGGGACAGGACTATGGCCGCACACGTGTGAGACTGATAAGAGTGAAGTAAAAGCATGTTTCTGTGTGAAACTGAGCATAACAAAATGGAGTGATAAACATTTACCAAACAACTTCTGGTTATCACCTCAGAGGTAAACAACTCCTGGCAAACCGCTTCTGGTTATCACCTAACAAGTAAACACGTCCAAAGAAAAGAGGATAAAAGCAGAGCTCCAGAGCAATCCCACGAGTGCTCCGACTGGGCGCTCCAGCTAAGACTCCCTGCGAGGTGCATGCCGTGATATCCCAGGACTCTCTGAAGTTCTTCCCTGCAAGACCAGCTCGACTCAGACCCGTCGTGGGCCCTGTCGTCTCTCCTGGACCAGGGACCTTTACCACCTCAATTGACTCTGAGACTTGGTTCCTTATTAAATTCTACTCTATTCTGTATGACCTTCTGCGCTTACCAGAGCACTGGCCTCTGGAGGGACATTGGCTCCCAAATAAAGCTGTGTTACGCAATCTATCTGAACCTGTGTGCCGGGACTTTTTTCCCCACTCGTGTCACGAGTGCCACTCAGGGACGTAGGGCCCTGCTGAGGGGTTAATGTCCCCTTGACTTTCAGGAAGAGACTGAAATGTAGCGACTGCCTTTCCAGGCGCTCACAACACATTCTAGCTACTGGGGATACAGAAATGAACAACAACGATAACAACAATGAATGGACTGCTTCTTGCCCTCCGGGAGTTTACATTCTAGGTGGGACAGACACACAAGACACTGAACAAATATGTAAATAAGCCATTACTGCTGTGATGAAGGCTGAGTGGGGGAGGGCGCTCTTTTCCCAGAGTGATCAGGGAAGGAGGTGAAGTCTGAACTGGGACCTGAATGATGAAAATGCGGTAGACAAGATGAGGGCTGGGGAAGAAAAGTCTCGAAATGAGGGGTGCAAACTTCCTTTGCAAACTGTGAAGGGTGGCCTCAAATACCCATGGTTGTCATTCTGGGACAGCCGAAAGACCACATGACCGAGAAGGCCAAGGGCAGGGTTCTAACCTTGGGGCAAGGCCCTTAGCCATCTCACGTTCTCCTCTGAGAAATGGAAATAAAGTCATGGAACGAAGTTCATCCTCAATTCCGAGATGAGGTAATGACTGATGCTCAGAGAGGTTAAGGTAACCTGGGAAGTTCCCACAGCGTAGAAGCTAAGGGTGATGGAATTTTTGGTTCCAATTCTGCATCAGTCTCAATATCCATACCTTATATATATATATATTTTTATATTTGGTAATATGCACATAATGGAAAGTTTTCCATCTGAACTATTTTTAATTGTACAGTTTGGTCTTGTTAAGTACATTCACATTGTTGTGTAACAAGTCTATAGAACGCTTTCATCTTGTAAAACTGAAACTGTTCCTGTTAAACACCAACTCCCCATCCCGTCCCCCAGCCCCTGGCAGCCACCATTCTACGTTCTGTCTCTGAACTTGACTACTCCAGGGCCCTCATCTAAGTGGAATCACAGTATTTGTCCTGCGTGACTGGCTTATTTCACTCAAGCCCAGTGTCCTAAGGTTCACCCATGTTGTAGCGTGTGTCAGAATTTCCTTCTTTAAGGCTGAATAATATTCTACTGTGTGGATGGACCACATTTTGTCTATCCGTTCATCTGTTGATGGGCACGTGGGTTGCTTTCACCCTTTGGCTCTGGTAAATAGTGCTGCTGTAGTGACTGGACAAATATCTCTCTGAGACCCTTCTTTCAACTGTTTGGAGTATCTACCCAGTGGTGGGATTGCTGGTTCATGTGATAATGCTACATTTACCTTTGTGAGAAGCCTCATCTTGTTTTCCACAGTAACTGCACCATTTTACAGTCCCTTCAGCAACACGCAAGCATTCCAATGTCTCCATATTCCCACCGACACTTGTTATTCTGTTGTTTTGGTAGTAACCATAACAACGGGTGCCAAGTGGTTTCGACAGGCACCTTCCTAACATCCATGCGTTGTTCAGTGTGGCACGAGAGAGCTTGCCATCAGGAGGTGGGGTCTGTGGTGGCTTATGCCTGGCTTTGGTCATTGGACTGCGACTGGAGGAGCTGTGCCAGCTGCAAGCCGAGGCCCAGGAGACCCTTCGCACTCCAGTCTGCCATTGGAACCTGTGCGGCTGCCACGTGAACGAACCCAGGCTAGTCTGCTGCAGGGTGAGAGACACGAGGCCCAGGCACTCTAGCTGGCCGAGCAAATAGCTGGCCAGCTGTCAGACGCGGAGGTGAGGCCACCCTGGACCTCCAGCCGCCTGCAGCAAGGATCCGCCCCGCCTGGCCCAGGTCACCACTGCCTCGCTGACCCACCGAGTTGTGAGTAGCAGTGAATTCTTGTGTTCTAAGCCACGAAGTTTGGGGCTCCCCTTAGTCACCATGCTCCCCAGGTGGATCCAAGGTGCAGCCAGGTCTGGGAACCTGGCTGGAAAGCCAGGGGGCATGTGAACTGGCTCAAGCAGGTGAGGCCCCAGGTCACATGTGCTTGTGTTAGGAAGATCTCCCTGGAGGCCACCGGGCTCCCTGAGCTCCCCTACCTCACCCCTCCCACCCCGTGCACTGTCTCCCCAGCACAGCCATCTTGTCCATCCTCCACGGACCCTTGGCACACTCTGTGGTCACCACCCACTCATATGCCTTCCCCTCCACGGGCCCGGGTCTCAGGGAGGGGTCCCAGGGGCCAGCATGGGGCCTAGAATAGGGAGCCTGGTGATTAAGGGCACAGACCTCCATCAGACTTCCAGGGTTCAGTGCCCTTACCTGCCTTCCCACCTTGCAAACCTTGAGTGGTCCAATGGTTCTCCATTTGTGTTTTCTCATCTATAAAATGAGAACAGTAATAGCACCCACTTCACAAGATGCTGTGAGAGTTCAGTGATGGCTGCATACAGGAAACAATAAATCAGAGCACATTGGGCATCTGAATGTGTTTAATAAATTATTAAAATAAAATCTGAAGTGTAGAAAATTACAATTTAAGTCAGGTATAAAACACAGATCTTAGGTATATGTGCATGTGCTAATTCACCAAGCCAGGTACAGAACCTCTCCATCACAGAGACCAATTGTCCTTTCCTAATTAATTTCCTTCCCCACCAGAGGCCACCACTGCTCTGATTTCTGACAGGATAGACTTTTTTTTAAATTGAGGTATATTGACGTATATATTGACTTACAGCATTACATTAGTTTCAGATGTATAGTGTAATGATTGGATATTTGCATATATTGCAAAATTATCACCACATTAAGTTTAGTTAACACCCATCACCACACATGATTACAAATATTTTTTTCTTGTGATGAGAAGTTTTAAGGATAGATTAATTTTTCCCGTCGTTGAACTTCAAGTAAATGGAATCATAGAGCATGCATTCATTTTATGTCTGGCTTCTTTCATTCAGCATTATGCTTGTGGGATTGTTTGTATTTTCATGTTTATCAGTAATCTGAGCCTTCTTACTGCTGATGGGGGCTCTAGTTTATGAAATCGCCACAACTGATTTACGGCTCCCCCTGGCGTTACTTCCTCTTTGAAGCTGTTACAAATGCGACTCCTATGTACATTTATATACAAGATACTTTTGTGTGTGTACATTTCATTTTATTTGGGTAAATACCTAGCAATGGAGTTGCTGGGTCATAGAGTTTATTTAATTTTATAAGAGACTGTCAAACCGTTCTCCGAAGCACTTGTGTCATTTCATACTCCTGCCAGCAATGGATGAGAGTTCAGGTGTTCTACAACCTGGGGAACATTGGGATTGTCACTTCTTTATTCAGCTGTTCTAGTGGGTGGGAAATAGTGTCTCGTGGTATTTATTACTTGCATTTTTCTGATGACTCATGATTGTGGGCACTTTTTCATGTGCTAACTGGCCATTTGTGTATCTTCTTTTATTAAGTGTCTATTCATTTTACACACATTTTTATTGGACTGTTTGTCTTTACAATATTAATTTGGTGGAGTTTTTTAAACTATATGTTCTGGAAGCAATTCTATTGTCAGCTATAAGTACTGTGGAAATTTTGTTTCAGTTTATGCGTTGCTTATTCACTTTATTTCTCCCCACTTTTTAGAACTGCTTGGGGTATAATTGACATACAACAAACTGTATACATTTAAAATGTACAATCTGATATACTTTGACATACATGTGTATACACATATATGTGAAAACCAACACCACGATCAAGATAGTAAACATTTCCATCACCCCCCAAAGTTTGCTGGTGCCCCTTTGTGATTCATCCTTCCTGTTGCCCTTCTATCTCCTGTCACCCAGCCCCGGGCACCATCCATCTGCTTTCTGTTTCTATCCATGAGTTTACATTGTCTATATTTTTATATAAGTAGAATCATGCAGTATTACTCTTTATATGCCTGGCTCCTTTGCTTCTTTCTTGTTTTTAAAGATTTTTATTAAAATATAGCTAACATACAATACTATATTAGTTTGAGGGTTACACCATAGTTATTCATCATTTATACACCTAAAGAAGTGATCACCATGATAAGTGCAGCAACCATCTGACACTGTACCACGCTATCACAATATTACTGACTATATTCCCCGTGCTGTACATTACATCCCATGACTTATTTGTTTATACCTGGAAATTTGGACCTCTTATTCCCCTTCACCTTTCCCCCCCTTTTAATTTTTCAATTAGCGTTGACATTCAATATTATTTTATATTAATTTCAGGTGTACAGCACAGTGGTTAAACACTTACATAATTTACAAAAGGATCCCCCTGACTAGTCTAGTACCCACCTAGCACTATACATAGTTATTAATATAGCATTGACTATATTCCTTATGCTTTACTTTACTGCCTCATGGCTATTTTGTAACTACCAATTTGTACTTCTTAATCCCTTCACCTTTTTCACCCTGCCTTGAACCCTCTCCCATCTAGCAATCATCAGCTTGTTTCCTGCATCTCTGAATCTGTTTCTGTTTTGTTTATTTTGTTCTTTAGATACCATAAGCGAGATCTTATGGTATTTGTCTTTCTCGGACTTATTTCACTTAGGGTAATACCTGCCAGGTTAATCCATGTTGTTGCAAATGGTAAGATTTCATTATTTTGTATGGCTGAGTAATATTCCATAGTGTAAATGTACTACATCTTCTTTATCCAATCATCTATTGTTGGGCATTTAGGTTGCTTCCATATCTTCGCTACTGTAAATGATGCTGCAATGAACATAAGGGTGCATATGTCTTTTTGAATTAGTGTTTTGGACTTCTTAAATAAATATACAGAAGTGTGATTGCTGCATCATAAGGTAGTTCTATTTTCAATTTTTTGAGGAACCTCCATACTGTTTTCCATAGCACCTGCACCAATCTGCAATCCCACCAACAAGGCACGAGGTTTCCTTTTCTCCACATTATTGCCAACACTTGTTGTTTGTTGGTTTATTGATGATAACTATTTTGACAAGTGTGAGGTGATATCTCATTGTGGTTTTTATTTGCTCTGATGTTGAGCATCTTTCCATATGTCTATTGGCCATTTGTATGTCTTCTTTGGAGAAATGTCTGTTCAGGTCCTCTGCCCATTTTTTAAATTGGATTGTCAGTTTTTTAGTGTTAAGTTGCATGAGTTCTTTAAAAATTTTGAAAACTGAAAAAAATTTGACTATTGCATGAGATCTTTATAAATTTTGAATCAGATGTAGACTGTATTTACCCAATTGTATATTCTTGCCTCCTTTGTCATAGATTAATTGACCATATAGGTGTGGGATTATTTCTGGGATCTCTATTCTGTTGCATTGATCTACATGTCTGCTTTTATGCCCATACCATGCTGTTTTGATTCCTATAGCCTTGTAGTATAAGTATAGTCTTGATTACTATAACTTTGATATCAGGTAGCATGATTCCTCCAACTATGTTCTTCTTTCTCGATATGATGTGGCCTTTTATAAACTTTAGGATTATTTGTTTCAGTTATGTGAAAAAAATGCCATTGGTATTTTGAGATTACATTGACTCTATAGATTGCTTTGGGTAGTATGTACATTTTGATGATGTTAATTCTTCCTATCCATGAGCATGGCATATGCTTCCATTTATTCATATGTTCTTTAATTTCTTTCTTCAATGTCATAATTTTCTGAGAACAACTCTTTTACCTCCTTAGTTAAACTTACTCCTATGTATTTTATTTTTGTTGATGTAATTGTAAATGGTATTGTTTTCTTAATTTCTCTTTCTGATAATTTGTTTTTGGTGAATAGGAATGCAACTGATCTCTGAATGTTAATATTGTATCCTGCTGCTTTACTAATTTATTTTTTCTGCATCTATTGATATGATCATATGATTTTTACCCTTTATTTTGTTTTTTGTGGTGTTTCACACTAATTGATTAGCAGATATTGAACCAAACTTGCATATCAGGAATGAATCCCACTTGATTGTGGTGTATGATCTTTTAAATGTATTGTGAATTCAGTTTGCTAATATTTTGTTGAAGATTTTTGCATCGATGTTCATTACAGATAATGGCCTATAATTTTCTTTTTTTGTAATTCTTTCTTTGGCTTTGGAATCAAGGTAATGGTGGCCTCATAAATGAGCTTGGGAGCCTTCTGACCGCTTCGATTTTTTTTTTTTGGAATACTTTGAGAAAGATAGGTGTTAATTCTTTTTTAAATATTTGGTAAAATTCACCTGTGAAGCCATCTCGTCCAAGACTCTTTTTTGTGGGGAGTTTTTGGATTACTGATTCAATTATGTTACTAGTAATCAATGTGTTCAGATTTTCTGTTTCTTCTTTATTCAGTTTGGAAGATTGTATGCTTCTAGGAATTTATCCATTTCTTACAGGTTGTCAAATTTGTTGACATGTAATTTTTCGTAATGTTTTCTTATAATTTTTCTGTATTTCTGTGGTGTCAGTTGTCATATCTCCTTTTTGTTTTCTATTTTAATTTTTTTGGGTCCTCTTTCTTTTTTTCTTTCTTTTTTTAAAATTAAAGTTTATTGGGGTGACAATGGTTAGTAAAATTACATAAGTTATTAAAGTTACAATGGTTAGTAAAGTTACATAGGTTTCTTGATAAGTCTCATTGAAGGTTTATCAATTTTGTTTATCTTTTCAAAGAACCAGCTCTTGGTTTCATTGATATTTTGTATTGTTTATTTAGACTCTATTTGATCTATTTCCACTCTGATCTTTATTATTTCCTTCTTCTACTATTTTGGGCTTTCTTTGCTATTCTTTTTCTAGTTTCTTTAAGTGTAGGGTTGGATTGTTTATTTGAGATTTTTCTTGTTTCTTTAGGTAGGCTTGTATTGCTATGAATTTCCCTCTTAGGACTGCTTTTGCTGTGTCCTACAGATTTGGGGTCGTTGTGTTTTCATTTTCATTTCTCTCAAGGTATCTTTTGATTTCTTCCTTGATCTAATTGTTAACCCATTCATTATTTAGTAGCATGTTAGATAGCCTCCGTGTGTTTGTGTGTTTTTCAGGGTTCTTTTTTCCCTTGTAATTGATCCTTAGTTTTATACCACCGTGATCATAGGAGATGATTGATATGATTTCGATCCTTTTAAATTTATCGAGACTTGTTTTGCAGCCTAACATGTGGTTATCTTGGAAGATGTTCCATGTACCCTTGAAAAGAATGTATATTCTGCTGCTTTGAGGTGAAATACTCTAAAAATATCAATTAAAGCCATCTGATATAATGTGTTACTTAAGGCTGCTGGTTCCTTGTTGATTTTCTGCCTGGAAGATCTATCCCTCAATGTCAATGGAATGTCAAAATCCCCTACTATGACTATTAATGTCAATCTCTTCCTTTATGTTGGTTAACATTTGCTTTATATATTTTAGTCCTTTTGTGTTGAGGGCATAAATGTTCATAAGGGTTATATTCTCTTACTGAATTGATCCCTTTATCATTATGAAATGTCTTTCTTTTTCACTTATTATAGCCTTTGTTTTAAAGTCCATTTTGTATGATATATGTATTGTTACCCCAGCTTTTTTTCCCCTCATTTGCATGAAATATCTTTTTCTAACCCTTTACTTTCAGTTTTGATCTGAAGTGAGTCTCTTGTAGGCAGTATATGTAAGGGTCTTCTTTTCTTATTCATTCAGCTACCCTGTTTCTTGATTGGAGCATTTAATCCATTTACATTTAAAGTGATTATTGATAGGTATATAGTTATTGCGATTTTTTATTTATATTTATGTTCTTTTTCCCATCCTTTTTCTTCTTAAGGAAGTCCATTTAAAATTTCTTGTAATGCTGGTTTGGTGGTAATGAATATTTTGAGCTATTTTTATCTAGGAAGCTCTTTATCTTTCCTTCAATTTTAAATGATAGCCCTCCTTGGTAGAGTAGTCTTGTAGTAGGCCCTTGCTTTTTATACTTTGAATATTTTGTGCCAATCCCTTCTGGCCTGCAAAGTTTCTGTTGAGAAACCAACTGGTAGTATTATGGGAGCTCCCTCGTAGGTAACTAACTGCTTTTCTCGTGTTGCTTTTAAGATTTTCTCTTTGTCTTTGGCATTTTAATTTTGATGTGTCTTGGTGTGGGCCTCTTAGAGTTCATCTTTTTGGGACACTCTGCACTTCCTGGACTTGTATGTCTATTTCCTTCACTAGGTTAGGGAAGCTTTATGTCATTATTTCTTTTTAGTCTCTTGTTCTCTCTCATCTGCTTCTGGTACCCCTATGACGCAAATGTTGTTATACTTGATGTTGTCACAGAGGCCCCTTAAACCATCCTCGTGGGTTTTTTATTCTTTTTCCTTTTTGCTGTTCTGATTGGGTGTTTACTGCTACCTTGTCTTTTAAATTGCTGATCGATCTCCTGCTTCATTTAATCTGCTGTTAATTCCTTCTGGTGAGTCTTCATTTCAGTTATTGTATTCTTCATTTTTGACTGGTTCTTTTTATGATTTCTATGTCCCTTTTTTATGCTTACTATCTCTTTGTTGAAGTTCTCATTGAGATCATTGAGCATACTTATAACCAGTGTTTTGAATTCAGCATCTGGTAGATTGCTTTTCTTCATTTTGTTTAGTTATTTTTCTGTAGTTTTCTCCTGTTCTTTCATTTGGGACACACATTTTGTTTCTTCGTTTTGTCTGCCTCTCTGTGTTTGCTTCTATGTATTAGGTAGATCTGCTATGTCTCCCAGTCTTGGCAGGGTGGCTTTGTGTAGTAGGTCACTTCCCAGTGGGGGAATCTCCTTAGTTACCTGTGCTGGGTGCTCCAGGCATGTCCCTTATGTGGGTTATGTGTGTCCTACTGTTGTAGTTGAGTCCTGATTGCTGTTGGCATGTCAGTGGGTGGGATGAACCCTCAGGCTTATTAGCTGTAAGGATTGACCACAACCACAGTGTAGGACCTTCTGTGCAGAGGCTGACTTCATGGAGCAAGATTCACCCCAGTGGGCTCTGGTGCCTGCTGAGACCATGTTTTGGGTATGCCACTTGTAGGGCTAATTGGGTGTTCTGTTGTAGTTTGAAGCTGACCACCATTGTGCTGGTTCTGAGGCTTCTTGGGAGGGGCTCCTGTGTAGGCCAGGGTCAGCCACTTCCTGTGACTGGTCCAGGGATACCTGGTAGGAGCTACAAAGTGATCTGCAGTTGGTCATTGTCTGTGCTGGATCTGGAGGTGGGTAGGAAAGGCCATGCTGGGAACCACGGTAGGCTGTCACCAGTACTGGGCTTGGGCAGCTCAGCAAAATCCCCAGGGCACCCCAAGGCCTGCTGCCAGCTGAAAGAGGCATTGAAAGAGGGTGGTACAGGAGTTGGTTGGGGCAGGGTCTCAGGGAATCACCAGAATGGGGTGAGTGGTGTTCACCAAGTTAATGCAGATTCAGATTTGATGCCAGTTCTGAGCCCGGGTCCACTTCTCAAAAGTCTCAGAGCACACTAAGAACAGTTGCCACCCACCTGGGGCCAGACCCATGAGAATTGTCCAAGAAAGACTGCAGCGTGGGCCAACACCGGCTGCCTGCCAGCTGTGAAAAGCCTGTTAAATGGGTGGGGTCACAGGGAGTCATCAGGGTGGGGTGAGCAGAGCTCACCAGGCCAATGAAAATTCACATTTGGCTGTGGAGGGAGGGCTCAACACAGGAAAGATGGCTTCAGCCCGTGAGCTACATGGGAGGAGGGCTTAACACAGGGACAATGGTGGCTTTCCTTCCACCCCTTTCCCTGAATCCCAACTCAGTTTCTTCCCATATGTTTCTGGCACCTCCCAAACTGCAGTCCCTTCCTGGAGCCAAGGGTGAGTGCCTAGGAGTGAGAGAGTCTGTGCAAAGACCCTTTAAGAGGACATCTGGGTTTCTAGCTGTCTTTTGTCTCGTCCAGGTGGATGGACTCCCCACTGATTTTCACAGCCAGATACCATGGGCTTCCTCTTCCCAGCACTGGTGCTCTGGGCTGGGGAGCCTAGTGTGGGTCTGGGGCCTCTTGCTCTTCAGGAGGGAACCTCTGCAGCTGAGATAGTCCTCCCGATTCTTGAGCACCACATGTGGGTGTGTGGGCTAGTTCGTTTTATGTCTCCACCTCTCCTGCTAGTCTTGAGATGGCTTCTTCTTTGTATCTTTAGTTATAGGACTTTTGTTCAGCTAGTGTTCAGGTGATTCTCCAGGTTGATTGGTCTGTAATTTAGTTGCAATTTTCATGTAGTCACAGAAGGAGACAAGAACAGCACTAACCTACTCCTCCATCCTAACCAGAATGTGTCTTCATGCCTTCTGAAGAATATAGACAACCATAGCCAAAACCTCCAACTAATAAAAGCAGAATAGCAATAACTGCTTCCAGTTGCACCACAGCTGGTTCAGCTTCCGCACAGACTGAAGCTGGCCCAGGGTCCACCCACTCCCTTCTATGTCTGGCTCCTTTCACTCAGCATAATTATTTCGAAATTCATCCATGTTACAGTATATATCAATACCTTATGCATATACCAAAGTTTGTTTATCCACTCATCTGTTGATAAACACTTAGATTGTTTTTCAGCTTGTATATCAACCAAAGTTACTATGACACATTTGTACACAAGTCTTGTGAAATATGTGCTTCCTTTTCTCAGGGTAAATAAATACCTAAGAGAGAGATTGCTGGATCATATAGTATGTGTTTAAGAAAAATTAAAGAAAAAAAAGTGCCGGCCCGGTGGCTCAGGTGGTTGGAGCTCTGAGCTCCTAACCCTGAAGGCTGCCAGTTTGATTCCCACATGGGTCAGTGGGCTCTCAACCACAAGCTTGCCAGTACAACTCCTCGAGTACCACAAGGGATGGTGGGCAGCGCCCCCTGCAACTAAGATTGAACATGGCACCTTGCGCTGAGCTGCCGCTGAGCTCCCAAATAGCTCAGTTGGTTGGAGCGCGTCCTCTCAACCACAAGGTTGCCGGTTGGACTCCCGCAAGAGATGGTGGGCTGTGTTCCCTGCAACTAGCAAGGCAACTGGACCTGGAGCTGAGCTGCGCCCTCCACAACTAAGACTGAAAGGACAACAACTTGACTGGAGAAAAGTCCTGGAAGTACACACTGTTCCCCAATAAAGTCCTGTTCCCCTTCCCCAATAAAATCTTTAAAAAAACAAACCAAAAAAAAACACACTTGCCAAACTGATTTCCCAAGTGGTTGTACTATTTTATATTCTTTCCAGCAGTGTATGAGGATTCCAATTCCACCCCATCGTCATCAACATTTGGTATGGTCAGTATTTTTCATTCTAGCTATTCTAATAGGTATGTAATGGTATCTCATTGTGGTTTTAATTTGCATTTCTTTAATCACTAATGATTTTGAGTAGTTCTTCATGTATGTATTTGAAACCAGTATATTTTTTGTGAAGTGTCTATTCAAATCTGTCATGTATTTTTTTTTTATTGGATAGTTTTCTTATTGAGTTTTGAGAGTTCTTTCTGTATTCTGTATCCTTTATCAGATATTTGATTTGCATACATCTTCTCCTAGTCTGTGGCTTGTCTTTTCATTCACTTACCAGTGCCTTCAAAGAGCAGAAATTTGAAATTTTGGTAAATTCCAGTTTATCCATTTTTTCTTGTCTGGTTTTGTTAGTTAGAAATCTTTTCCTGCCCCAAGGTCACAAAGGTATTCTTCTATTTTTTTCTTCTAGAAGATTTATAGTTCCAGCTATGATATATCTCAAATTATTTTTTATGTATGGATTTGATTATCCAGTTGTTATAGCACCACCACTTATTAAAAAGCTTTCATTTTCCAATTGAATCAATTGGCAAAATATGTGACTGTCTATTTTGGACTTATTTTGTTTCACAGATCTATTTGTCTATTATGTCAATACCATAAAAGTTTGCTTACACAAAGCTAGATTACTATAGATTTACATGAAATTAAAAAGTATAAGTCCTCTGAATTCGTCTTTTTTCAGAATTGTTTTGGCTATTCTAAACCATTTGCATTTTCATATAAATTTTAGGATCAACTTGTCCATTTCTGCTAAACAGCATGATGAATTTTTCTTGGATCTGTGTTGAAATTATAAGTGAATTTGGGGAAAATGAACATCATAAAGATTTTCAATCCTCCAAGTTTTGTATATTGACCTTGTATCCTGCAATCTTGCTAAATTCACTTATTAGTTTTTGTAGATGTTTTTGTTTTCTAAGATTCTTCGACTTTTCTGTTTACAGAATCATGTTGCCTGTGAATAGAAACAGCTTTATTTTGTCCTTCCAATATGTATTCTTTTGTTTTATTCTGTTACCTTTCTGTACTTCCTGTGCAATGTTCAATAAAGTGGGGAGATTGATATTCTTTACTTGTTGCTCATGTGGATGAAAGCTTTCCATGTTTCACTATTAAGCATGTTGTTAACTATATGTATTTCATATATGCACTTTATTAGAGTTGAGGATCCCTTCTCTTCCTAGTTTGCTGGAAGTTGTTACCATGAATAGATGTTGAATGTTCTCAAATGCCTTTTCTGCTATAATAAGATGGTCCTATGATTTCTCCCTTTTATTTTGTTAATGTGATAATAGATATATTGATGTTTGAATGTTAAGCCAAAAACTTGCATTCCTGGGATAAGCCACTGGATTCTATTTCCTAATACTTTGTTATGGATTTTTGTGTTCATATTTAGAGGAATATTGATCTGTAATTTTCTTTTCTTGTAATGTCTTTGTCAAAGTTTGGTACCAGGGTTATGTTGTCCCACTAAAAACAGTAGGGAAGCATTTCCTCCTCCTCTATGTTCTAGAAGAGATAGTGTGAATTAGTATTATTTTTTCCACAAATGTTTGATATGCTTTACCCAGAGAAAAAGGAAGTGCTTAGAGGAAATTGGTAGCTCTTATGATGGCTAATTTTTAGTGTCACCTTGACACTAAAGTTTTAGTATCACAGACATTGGTCTGTGAGGGTATTTGTGGATAAAATTAACACTTGGTCAGTAGACTGAGTAAAGATTTCCCTCCCTTATGTGGCTCCAATCAATGAAAGACCTGAATAGAACAAAAAGTCTGAGTAAGGGGGAATTTCATATGTCTCACTGCTTGAGCTGAGGCATCAGCTTCAGACTGTGACTAACACAATAGGCTCTCTTGTTTCTCAGGCTTTCAGACTGGGACAGGAGCTGCTGCATTGACGCTCCCTGGGCCTCCAGCTTGCTGACCACAGATCTTAGAATTTGCAAGTCTCCATA
This sequence comes from Rhinolophus ferrumequinum, assembly GCF_004115265.2. Lineage (NCBI taxonomy): Eukaryota > Metazoa > Chordata > Mammalia > Chiroptera > Rhinolophidae > Rhinolophus > Rhinolophus ferrumequinum. The sequence continues at coordinate 921,987 of NC_046285.1, read as the reverse complement.
ATCATGTGAGTCATCCCTTATAATAAATTGCTTATACATACATACATACATGCACACATCCATACATACCCACACACCTGCATATCCTGTTGGTTCTGTTTCTTCGGAGAACTCTGACTAACACATCTCTAAACAGCTGTATCAGAAAATAATAAAGGTGCATTATTAAATCTCTGAAGACAGAAAGCAAGTTGAGATCACAGCACTTGGTCAAGGTAAGTGAAAGAATCAGGACATGAATGCAGATGACCAGGCTCCAGAGTCTGGGGCTCATCCCGCAAGCTGTGCTGCGTAGGCACAAGCTCCTACCATAGGCCTGTATCCAACTTGCAGAGGACAAGCAGTGCTGAAGGGGGCAGAGGGCAGGCTAACCCATGTAGGGCTCTGGAGGGAGAATTTAGACCACTGGATGGAGAAAAGCTCTAGGAATGCAGATTTTGGATTGATGTAGAGCAAAATGAGTGAACAGTGTAGCTTAAATGGTAGTGAACCCTTTGTCCCTGGAGGTGCTCAAGAATAAGGCAGGACAATAACTTTGTACTGAGTCAAACCCTGTAATTCATGTTCTAGCCAGCATTTAATGGATACTCTTCAAGAAGTTACCATGTTTTTTTAAAAAATGATTATTTGTCATAAGCCATAATTTTCAGGGTATTCATCTAAAGACCATGAAGATATTTTAAATAGGAATATGATCCATTCCCTGTCTGGAAAGAAATAATTAATCCAAAAAACAAAACCGTCTTGTACTCAGCACCATGGACAGGGTGCTCTACTCCTACCTCAAATACAGGAAAGCAGGCCAGGCCTAAGTTCTCTCGAGCTCTGTGGGATCACGGGTGTGTTACTCTTCTCTGTGTTTCAATGTCCTCACTAGTAAGACAGGAATAATCACCAAAGTGTGCATTTTGTGGGCCTCTTGAAAACATTCTCCCGATTGCTATGTCTTATGTTTTGACTTTTACAGAAGGTGAAAAGATCACAGATGATCAACACGTGAAAAGTTAAAAGCCAAGTGTACACAGAGAGGAGGAAAAGAACCTGATCTTTAAAGTCAAAACTTTTCAGGATATCAGCTCTTTAGCATCCAAATGCAGCCAATTTTTGCTGAAAGATGCACTCAGTTCTGTGACAGGCAAACATTACATCTCACCTCAGGTGTCAGAGATGTGTATCCCTGAGCTGGCTCTAACAAAATAAAACTGAAACTAATTAGTGAAGAAGAGATAATACAGATAAGTCCAGTTCCTGTTTTCATGGACATCTGACACTCAAAGTGAGGAAGAAAACAGGAAAAAATATTCTAATTAAAAATATATATATAATTTGGGAATATCCTTATCAGTGGCCTGCATGTCAGGAGAACTAAGTTTTAATTCTTATTCTACCAACCAAGTGGCCATGTGGCCTTTCAGAAGCCATTTGCCTTGCACCATTTCCAAATCTGTAAAATGGAGTTGGTTTTCCTTACCTACTGTAAAATAATAATAATAATATATATATATATGTCTCTGCCCCCAGTTCCTGGTGCAGAGCTCCTAAAACCCTTGTAGTTTCCTAAGTGATAAGAACATGAGGAGCATCGTTTGTTCTGATACTTGGTCTTCGGCCTTGGTCCCCCATACCGAGCGCCTAAATCCCTTGGAATTTCCTGAAGGACAGGAGTGTCTTTTGTCCTAAGGAGCTGACTCTTGGTTGGCTTCTGGAAAGCCTCAGATCAGGGCTGGTGACCAGAAAGACCAAGTCATGATTAGAAGCATGGAACTTTCAGCCTCACTCCTATCCTCTGGGAAGGGGAGAGAGTCTAGAGATTGAGTTGATCAACCATGCTTACATGATGAAGCCTGCATAGAAATCCCGAAAGTACAGGGTTCAGAGAGCTTCTGGGTTGGTGAATACACCCACGTGCCAGGAGAGTGGTGCACCCCAATTGCAGAAATAGAAGTTTCTGCACTCAGGGTCCTTCCAGACCTCACTTGATCTGGCTCTTTACCTGTATCCTTTATAATACTCTTTACAATATACTGGTGAACATAAGTAATTATTTCCCTGAGTTCTGTGAGCCTTTCTAGCAAATTATGGAACCCAAGAAAGGGGTCAGGAGAAACCCAGCTTAGACCTGGTCGGTCAGCAGTACACTTTGTGACTACAGAACCAGCTCAGAATGGTCCTAACAAGACAGTGAGTTGAGTTTCAGAGACAATAGACCAAAATCACAAGTCATGCAGCCAAATCATGTACAGAGGAGAAAACACGGACCTCCAGCTGTTCAGGAACAAAGTCTTGCACCCCCAACCTCACCTCTATCGGGGAACCAAAGGACCAGTGTTACAGTGTAAAAGGTCCAGCTGCTCTCCACAGGAAAGCCAAAACTCAAGAGGTGAGGCTCATGGAAAGAAAAGCAGTTTTATTCCAAAATGCCAGCATTAAGAGAAGATAGTGGACTCCATGTCACAAACACTGCCTTCCTGCTCTTAATACAGCCAGAAGATTTCATAGACACTCAAGGAGGGCGGAACAAAGAAAAGGAGAGGTTGGCCGGCAACTCCAGGAAACATCACTTCGCAGAGGCTGGTGTGCCTCAGGGTCAGGAGCAGACCCCATCCAGATGCAAAAACCTCTCCCAAGTCGCGGGCCAGGCAGGCACTGGGCACCAAAGTATGTGATGCCATTGAAACTGGTGGCTGTACATAGTAAATGTACAGTAAACTGAGTCATCAAGGTTTGGTAGGAGGGGAAGGAAGCGAAGAAAGGGACAAAAAAGTTCAAAAAGCCTTTAGCCAAACCACTGTCAAATCAAATTACATCAGAGGTTTAAATCTCAAAATAGAAGGTATTGGGTCACGGTTACAATCCTTCCTGTATTTTGTTCGTTCTGTTTCTATAAAATCAGCAAAGTTAGATTAGGGAGAAAACAGAACAACTACATTACTCCTTTTATAAACAGATTAAGACAATTTTTAAATTCAGGGATCTGGGCAGTGACTGCTCTTGCTACTTCCTGCTGAGAGTGGGTGTGGTCCCTGCCTGTCTACAGCCCGGAGCGCTTTGCTGTTCTGTGACAGCAGGAGGGGGATGCGAGGAACTGCAAGAGAAAAAAAGCCCGCCCGCTTGGTCAAGTGGCTGCTGGCGTGGCTTGTCATCCTCACGAGGGACAAGATGGAATCCTGGTGCACGACCTTCTGGAGATGAAACTGCTGTGTCTCAGATGACAGAGACCTGACACCGAGACCAAACGACAAGGGCCAAAAATAAGCAGTCCATAAAGAACTGACAATAAAGTTACTGTCCCACTCCCCTTGGAGGAGCCCAGGGAAGAAGAGAGCCAAAGGGACTAAAATCATGGTGAGGCATTAAATGGGGATCCCACGTGGGGCACCAGTAAAGAGGAAAGCTAGACCCAAAATAAGGCCCAAGAGAAAGGGAGTAATGCGCAGCTCCAGCATCATCAGTACTTAGCAGCCTTGGGAGACTGACTTGTCTGTTTGAAGGGGACCCTAAGGTCTTCAGTTGGCTCACAGGAGCAGGAGTGACAGTCTTCCTTCTGGGGTTTCCTGTGGGGACTTAAGTGAAACAGGTTTGATTCGAGGGAAGTGGACCCAGCCAATGACTCTCTGTAGATCAACACTTGTTGGGTGCTTGGAAGAACTGTAAAGGGTCCCTTCCATTTAGGAGCTAACTGGTCTGTCAGGGACCCCTCCCCGTCTAGTCTTTGAATAGTGCTAGAAGGGGTGGCCTGGGGGAGGTGCTGGTTCCCATAGTTTGTGAGTGCCTGCTGAACCTTTTTCAAGTTAATAACAGAGGAAAGAACATAATTGAGGTCAGAATCTAAAGCACTGGGCAGCAATTAGAGCCAGAGCTTAGAGGTCTCCTGACACAACTTTCCCAGAGTCCTTTTTAAATCTGATCTGCTTGTTTTACATTTCCTCTCAGGTATAGGGCAATGGTAAGGAACAGGCTGAGCACAAGTATGGGGGCTCTATTTATCTTCATATCCCAGAAGATTTAGAGGAAATAGTTCCAGAGTGTGTGGTGAGTGGCTGCCATATCAATCAGGAAATTAACAGGCTTACCTGACACATCAAGGATCACCTGCAGTTCCTCCCCTGTGATGAGAGTGGCCTCTTCTTTTTGGGAGCCACTAGGCAGTGGATCATAGCCATTCGTGTGGAAGGAGTTGGTCTCTGCTCCCTTCAGAGCAGGGGACACTCCCTCCTCCAGTGCCCTTTTGGTTTGCACAGGGCATGGCTGCTTTGGAGGCTTAGGACACTCTTTGCTCCAGTGGTTCTGGGCTTGTATATCCAAAGCAGCCTCCTTCACCTGGTGTTCTTCTTCTGGGGCTGCTGGGGTGGCCCTGAGGAGGCCCTGGCCTTGGCCCATCTCTTAACTGCCGCCAAAAATCTGGCCTGTCTCTGGTCTCATCCTCTGGTCTCACTATTCTTTCTTCTCTCATTTTCCCGGTCTCAGTTGTTAAAGACGTTTAAACAAATTCCCTGGCCTTCTTTTAGGAACTGAGCCTCTTTATCAGGGATGTAACAGTGGGTCCGAACCATTGTAATACCCTGATAGGTGGGGAAAACATGCGGCCGAGCTTCCTTACACTGGCCGAGGAGGACACATGAGCTCTCGCAGTCTTGGCATGCAGAAGCTTGTACCATTATTAGCAGAACTTCGTTCTTAGATTTAGTTTTCTTGAGTAACCAAGGACCTAATTAAGACAATATAAAACATAGAAAATTATTCTGATAACACATATAATCTTTGCTTTATAGGCAGAAAACTTTTTCATATCAGCTGCAGACTAATAGTCTAACAAACTTTGTCTTATTAGCGGAGAGAGAAAGCTTTAACTCTAATTTTGCACCAGCTTGCTTTTGGTGTTTAAATTGAATTAATCATATTTAGCTTAACCATATATAAAATTATCTAAAGATTTTCTTTTCACAAACCTTTTATAGCTCTCCCAGTACCTGTTAGTTTGTCTCCTGTTGTTTTCTTGTTTGCTTGTTTTTAGGAGCAGTTTTCAGTTTTCAGTTTTCAGTTTGTGCACAAGTCCATGCAGACTTGTTGCCTCCATAGGCGCTTGCTTCACCTGAGTGTGGTGAATGCAAGGCGTCCCTCGGCAAGCTTTACCGCTGTGTGCGTGATCAGCAACACACCGTAGCAAGCTGGTTTTCAGGTCCCTATTCTTTCCGCATCTTAAGCAGCACTCTGTCCCCCTGGTGGGACGGGTGGAGCAGTTCCTCCGGTGGGTGTTACGACCTGGTGGAAGCATACTTATGAAAGATTATTAACATTTGTCCTAGATGTTCTACATATTGGTTAAGCCTTATCTCCTGATCTAGGTCTAATAGTGTGCTCTGGAAAGCTATCTTGAAAGGGCTCAATTTGAGGCCACTTCTAGGGGCCACCCTATCCACAGGAGGGCAATGGGAAGAATTTGGTGCCACCTAAGGTGGGTTTCTTGACATATTTTGGCAATTGTCTTCTTTAAGGTGCGGTTCATCTTCTCAATTTTTCCTGTTGATTGAGCCCTCCAGGCAGTGTGCAGTTTCCAGTTTATTTGTAATGCCTTGTTTACCTTTTGGGTGACCTCGGACATAAACAATGGCCTGTTGTCACTTTTGGATGGAGCTTGGAAGGCCAAACCTTGGTATAATTTCCTTGAGCAAGCATCTGGTAATGTCAGCAGCCTTTTCAGTCCAGATGGGGTTTTCTTCTACCCATTCTGAGGAAGTATCTACAAAAACTAGAAGGAACTCAAAATATCCCTGAGTTCAAGGCATTTGAGTAAAATCAACCTGCCAATCTTTATAAGAGACCCTTCAGATTGTACACCGCTTCAGGAGGATTGCATTCAGTTTTTGGATTGTTTTTAGCACACAGCTGGCATCCTTGAGTGATCTGCTGAACAGTCTTAAACAACTGTGGGCCCCTTAAATGAGGCTGCATCAAATCCATTAGTGCATCTCTGCCATAGTGAGTTCCTTCGTGTAGATGTTTTAAAATGGAACACACTGAGGCCTCAGGAAGTAATATCATGCCCTGGGCATTAATTTTCCACATTGAGTTAGGGGTCAGTGTTTGTAAACCCCCTTTTTGGAATGTGTTCCTCATCTTTTCTGAATATTGAGGCTTAAATTCTGATAAATTCATGTGAGGTATTAGTGCCCCTAATATTGGGGTGTCTCGAGCAGCTTGTTTTGCTGCTTTATCGGCTGCCCTTTTTCCCTGGGTGACCGGAGTGACACCCTTCTGATGTCCTGGACAATGCATAATGGCAATTATGTCAGGCAGGTTTATAGCTTCCAGCAAGGCTAATATATCTGTCAGGTGTTTAATCTCTTTGTTTCCTGATGTCAACAGTCCCCTTTCTTTCCAGGGCCATCATGGGCAATCATGAAGGCATACTTATAGTCAGTGTATTTGCCCGCTTGCCCTGGGGAAATTCCAGAGCCCTGGTGAGAGCAATCAGCTCGGTATTTTGTGCAGAGGTGCCAGCAGGGAGGGCATGACATTCTATTACTATGTCCAGCTTCACCACAGCATACTTGGCTTTTTGCTGTTCATTGTCCATGAAACTGCTCCCATTGGTGTAAAGTTCCCATTCAGGTTCTGTCAGTGGCAGGTCAGACAGGTCCAGTCAGCTGGAATAGACTGAGTCAAGAATTTCCAGACAGTTATGTGTTAGGCTAGGGTCTGAGTCGCAGGCCGGTAGCCACGTGACTGGGTTCAAAGTCACGGTGGTTTGTAGGGCCACATTAGGATTGTCTAGTAAAATAGCTTGGTATCGGCCCATTTGCCCAGCTGGCAGCCTCCCTTTCATTCCAATAAGGCAAGGACTTGGTGTGGTACAAACACCATCACTGACTTTCCCAGAGTTATTTTCTCTGCTTCGTGTAGGATGTCAGAGGTAGCTGCAACTGCCCGCAGAAAATGTGGCCGCCCTCATGTTGTTTGATGGAGACTTCTGGAGAAGCAGGCTGTTGGTTGTGGTGAGTCTCCCAGCACCTGGATCAGGACTCCTAAGCCTATCCCCCGTTTTTCATGCACATGGGACTTGAATGGCTTCCTGGGTTTGGCTGAACCTAGCACCAGTGCTGACATTAATTTCTCTTTGACTGTGCCAAGTGCCAGTTGGCATTCAACCGTCCAGACTAGGCGCTCAGTATCCAGCACCTTTGAAGATTCATAAAGAGGCTTAGCAATCAGGCCAAAGTCTGGGATCCATCTGTGACAACATCCTGCCATACCTAAGAATCCCCACAGCTGTCTCCTATTTTTAGGGACTTGCATAGGAGCTACTGCTTGTTTTCAGCTGGACATTAGGCAGGCGGCTTCTTAATTGGCGCAATGGGGGTATTATATGGGGACTGGCGTGGCCAAATCAATCTGTTTCAGGAATTTTAGCAGGATTGGCTGTATTCCTTCTAAAGCCTCCTTTTTAGGGGATTTTCTTTTTTGATGTGGCCTTATATCCCCCTCCTTTAGCTTTATTTTTACTGGTTGTGCATTAATAGTTTTTCCATATGTCCCATCTGCCCAAACGGCTGTACTTACTACTTCGTAGGTCTCTGGAGCCACAGTTTCTCTTTCTGTCTTTTCAGGACAGACAAGTACCATCTGAAGCTGCAGGGCATGTTCTGGCAGAACCTGTAGGTGAAGCTTTTGTTTGGGGGTGAGAAGGCTCCTTGGGCACTGAGCTTACGTATAAGATCCTGACCTAAGAGGGAGAATAAGGCACTCTGGTACATAGAGAAATCTATGAGACATTTTGAAATCTCCCATTTTACATTCTAAAGGTTAGAGAAAAGCTTTTTACTGTAGTTGACCAGTTAGTCCTGCTTCCAAAACAGTTGCTGAGCTTTTATTAGTCAGTTTACTGTTTAATACCGAATAAGTGGCTCCAGTGTTTATTAAAGTTAATTTTTTGAATCATATTTTCATTAAAGCACAAAACACATTTATTAACAGATCTTAATTTATCCTTTTGCTTTCCTGTAACATGAAACCAAAAGTTGAACTCAGACCCATCCAATAATTAATATTTCAGTATTTTGTTATTTTGGAATATCTAGACATTTAATAATTTTTATCATTTAACCCAGCCTAGCAAAACTCCAAGATTTCAAGTTACCAGAAGAATTTGGGAAACCATGTTTAAGCATATATATCATACACACATTGATGAGGCAAAAAAGACTTAATAAAAGTGACCTCAAAGGGGGGCTGCCCAGGCCTGCATCCCCTCCCCGGGAACCACCCAGGCTCGCCCGCTAGAGATCAATCAAGCTATCCAAACACCCCTAAAAGGAGGAGAGAAGACCCAACTGGATTTAGCTGGTTCCTAACACATGCGCAAACTGCTGAAACCTGTCCGTTATTTGAACTTGGGCCTCATTATAATACAATTAAAATAAATTGAACACTAAGTCTTGCCCCCTCAAGGTGAGTTTTTCTGTATGCATTATGGGTAAGAGCATGTGCACAAAGAAACTACTTATATAACCAACATATGTCAAATGACCTCAGTCTATTTGTCGCATCTCCTGCTGTAAGGACATTTACCTACCCTTTCCTATATGAGAAAAAGCTCACCTAAAGTTAGGTGCAGTGGTCTATTCTAAGACTGCCCCGACAACCCTCAGTTAGTTTCTTTCCTTATTACCCGGGACGGCGGTCTTCTTTCTCTGCATGACCTTCAATAAAACTTTCCTTACTCTGATATATGTTTTGTCATTAGAAACCCCTGGGACAAAACACATATAATACATATACTATATAACGTTATTATTACTGAAAAACTTTGTAACAACCCTTTATTTTAGTTACCTCTATTAGTTCTTAACTCTATGAGATTTCAAAGTTAATTATTACCCAAGCTATTTTCTTGACAAATTTCGTAACAGAGATAACATAAACTTAATTTTGCAAACTCAGGTTAAACAAAAGATACCATATCTAATGTTAATAACCTTAACAGATATGTCTATTTAACAAAAAGTTAAACTAGCCTTAGTATCAAATATTTTCTTAGATCATGTGTGTAAGGCTTGTGGCGAGATAATGAAGCTATGAGTCAGGCGGGTTGAGAAAGGTGAGTGCTTTATTCTGTGTTCCCGGGCGAGGTTCACCGGTCCCGCAGACAGGGACGCGAAGTCGTGCCCAGGATAGAGGGAGGGAGGCATATATGCGGTTTTTGGGGTGGGGGTCGGCTGAGTGAGGTGGCAGATGAGCAGGCCCCCCCCCAGCGCAGATCGGGCGCGAGCGGCTGTGTCCGGAGTTGCTTATCACACCAGCGGTCTGCTGTTTTTTCTGGGAAACGCCAGGGGCCTGAGTCTCTGTCATGCGGGGAGGGGTCTGACTTGGCAGAGGGACATGACTTGGCTCCTGGGGACGGGTCTGACTTGGCAGAGGGGTATTTTTGGCTCCTGGCCACTTTGACCATGCCCGTAGCTGACCTAACAATGTGATCCTGAAAGGTACTTGGGTCAGTTTTCATTATTTGTTTCTAATTTATATAAGCTCAATCTTGTTCTTTAAATCAATCAAATATCAAACTGGTAATACCATCCAGAGGCAAAAACACTACATTACATATAAAACATACACAGCACAGATATCAGAGATCATTTGAAATCTCATATACATATAAACATAACTATTAACAATTGCAGAGAGGACTTAAGGTCTTACCATTGCCCCCTAATAGTTTCAAAGAGGCTGGAACAAAAGGCTGGAGGTCTGGATTGAGAATCAGACACTTGGTTTTAAAAGTGTCTCTCTTTTTTTTCCTCCCCTTCAATTACCTCAGCCTCAGGCAGTAGTAGTTAGCTGTGTTTACCCTTGAGGTTACCTGCAAGATCTTGAAAGTCACTGAGAGTTAGAAAAAAAAACTTATAAGACCTCCACTTTTGCCAAGTTTCTGAATACAGAGTTGGTGACTAGTCCATACCCATTCCACTTTCTTATTACTGGTTTTTGCAGCCATCATGCTGCTTCTAAACCTAGACAGGCCCACCAAGTGTTATGCTTTCTTTTTCATTGTAGGAGGTGCGATCATTTATCTTTTACTTTACATGGACTATCCCAACACACCCTTGACCATTGAACTTGTAAAATTCTTACTGATATGGCAGGCCCTTGGATCTAAATGGTTTATCTTCCTTACCAACACCTCCAATGTGCTAGTTTCTTCCTGCGCATCCAGTCCCATTAGCATGCCGTCAATAAAGAGAGCGGACATGATGTCCTTCAGTAATTCGGACGGTCCTGATCTCAGACTGGAAGAGTTTACATAGCTCTGGGGCAAGACTGCGTGTGTAACACCCTAAGAGCTTGCACATGAGGGACCTCATTCCATTTTCTTCACCTTTGACAAAACAATTCTAACTGCACAACAGTGTAATAGTTCAAAGACCTGTTTGTTAGGTCAGCTATGGGCATGGTCAAAGCGGCCAGGAGCCAAGTCAGACCCCTCAGCCAAGTCAGACCCCTCCTCGCATGACGGAAACTGGTGCGATAAACAACTCCGGATGCAGCCGCTAGCGCCCGAACTGCGCTGGGGGGGCTGCTCATCTGCCACCTCACTCAGCCAACCCCCACCCCAAAAATCGCATATATGCCTCCCTCCCTCTACCCTGGGTGAGACTTCGCTGGCCCCGCCTGCGGACTGGTGAATCCCGTCCGGGAGCGCAGAATAAAGCACTCATCTTTCTCAGCCCACCTGACTCTCTTAGCTTCATTATCTCGCCGCAAGCCTTACACTGTTAAGGGGCCATTTCTCTTCAAAATCTAATACATATATGGGCCAAATGGTATTACAGTAAAACACCATTTTTTTTCTTGTCATTAGTTTATAATTTGACCAATCAACCAATATATGATGCCGAGGACTCTCAGACCATATAGACACAGATCCCCTCCCATTTTTAGCTTAAGATTCACACAGAGAAGGGAAAGGAGGGAAAAACAAACAAACAACAAATGGTTTATAGACAAACCAAAGCCAAATGTGAGTACTCACGAACCAAATCCTCAATAGTGAGGAGCTGGGGGTCAGAACCTGGTCTCCCACCAAAAGCGATACGGCAAGTGGGTCTTGAGAGACCCCAAATGGCGTCAGTACCCCCAACGGGAGATAGGGGAACCTGGTCTCCCACCAAAACTGGTGCCATGAATTGATCTTTGAGAGCCTCCAAATGCCATAAAAGCCCCAACAGGAGACAGAGGATTTCCGGTGCGCTCTCTGGTCTGACGAGGCCCAGGCTTCAGATGGGTCTCAAGAGCCTCCAAATGGCTTAAAAGCCCCTGGCTGATCTGAGTCCAGTCCTGAGGTTCCTGTAAATCTTTGGTAAACAGTTATGGCTTTGCATCTTTTCCCACCTATTCAGGAGGCTGTTTTTGAAGAATTCCTCTAGTCAATTAGAACTATATGCGTGAAGGCCCTGGGAGAAATACAGGCTAGAATTTATGGTAAGAGTTGGATGGGAGTGAAGCAAACGCATTCCACCTTGTTTCAGGAGGGGATGATAAGTGCAGTGGAAATGTTACAATATTAGCCAAACTTCATATACCTGCAGTAGAATTTGTCCTGTAAAGTGGGTTCCCCAGTCACTATAAAGTTCAGTGGGGATTTCCCAAGTTGGAAAAATCTTTTCTAGAAGTATTTTGGTGACTGCAGTGGCTATAGCCCTTCAACATGGGAATTCCTCTACCCAATGAGAGCACACATAAATCACTAATACATGTTTATCCCTGACAGGGAGGCAACAGGATAAAATCCGGTTGGGTGCATACAGGTTTACTAGGATTATATCCTCTTGTTGGATGGATCCCTTTATCATTATGTATGTCCTTCTTTGTCTCTTATTAAAGTCTTCATTTTAAAGTCTGTTTTGTCCAATGTAAGTATTGCTGTTCCTGATTTTTTCTCCTTTACATTTGCATGAAATATCTTTCTTCATCCCTTAACTTTCAGCCTGTGTGTGTCTTTTGATCTGAAGTGAGTTTCTTGTAGACAGAATATGTGTGGGTCTTGTTTTCTTATCCATTCAGCCACGCTATGTCTTGATTAGAGCATTTAATCCATTTACATTTAAAGTGATTTTTGATAGGTACATAGTTGTTGCCATCTTATTATTCATATTTTTGATATTTGTTAGTTAGTTTGTTTTCTCCTTTCTTCTGCTTAAAGAAGTCCTTTTAACATTTCCTGTAATACTAACTTGGTGGTGATGAACTCCTTTAGCTTTTTCTTGTCTGGGAAGTTCTTTATCTGCCCTTCAATTTTAAATGACAGCCCTGCTAGGTAGATAGTCTTGGTTGTAGGCCCTTACTTTTCATGACTTTGAATATTTCCTGCCACTCCCTTCTAACCTGCAAAGTTTATGTTGAAAAATCAACTGATAGTCTTATGGGAGCTCCCTTAAATTACTAGTTGCCTTTCTCTTGCTGCTTTTAGGATTCTCTTTGTATTTAACCTTTGCCATTTTAATTATAATGTGTCTTGGTGTGGGTCTGTTTGAGTTTATCTAGTTTGGGACTCTGCTCTTCCTGGGCTTCTATATCTATTTCCTTCACCAGGTTAGGAAAGTTTTTAGTCATTATTTCTTCAAATAGGTTCTCAATCTCTTGCTTTCTTTTTTCTCTTTCTGGTACCCCATAAAGTGAAGTTGTTATGCTTGATGTTGTCCCAGAAGCCCCTTAAATTATCTTCATTTTTTTCTTATTCTTGTTTCTTTTTGTTGTTCCTATTGGGTGTTTTCTGCTACCTTGTCTTCTAAATCTGCTTTATCTATTCTGCTATTGATTCTTTCTACTGTATTCTTCATTTTGGTTACGGTATTCTTTATTTCTGACTGGTTTTTTTCTTGTGGTTTCTATGTCTTTCTTTATGCTTGCCATCTTTTTGTTGAAGTTTTCACTAAGTTCCTTAAGCATTCTTATAACCAGTCTTCTAAACTCTGTCTCTGGTAGGTTGGTTGCCTCCATTTTATTTAGGTCCATTCCTGGAGGTTTCTCCTGTTCTTTGGGACATGTTTCTTTGTTTCTTCATTCTGGCAGCCTCTCTGTGTTTGCTTCTATGCATTAGGTAGATCTATGTCTCTCAGTCTTTGCTGGGTGGCCTTATGTAGTATGTGTCCTGTGTGTTCCAATGGCACAGTCTCCCTGATCTCCTGTTCATGTGTTCCAGGAGTGTCCCTTGTGTGTGTTGTGTGTGTGTTCTCCTGTAGTTGTTGAGCCTTGAATGCTTTTGGCCCAGCAGTGGGTGGGATTGACTCCCAGACTGACTGACTGTGAGGATTGGCTATGCCCACAGTGTCTGAACAGCTGTGTGGAGGCTGACCTCTCAGAGGAGGCTTTGGCCTTATGGGCTCTTGTGCCTGTTGAGACCACCCTTTGGGTGTGCCGCTTGTGGGGCTAAGCAGATAGCACTTTGGTGTGGTTTGAAGCTGGCCTCTGGGTGTGTTTTTTCTGGTTCCTCCTGGGAGGGGCTCCCATGAAGGCCAATTTCAGCTTTGCCCGTGACTGGCCCGGGGCTACCTGGTAGGAGCCAGAAAGCTACAGGCGGTTGGTTGCTGGACCTGGAGGCATGTGGGGGTGGTCTCACTATAAACTGAGGCCAGCTGCCACCAGTATGGGGCCTGGGACAGCTTAGCAAAAGATCCAGGGCCCCTGTAGGTCTGTTGCCTCCTGCTGGCTGCCTATAAGGCTCAATCATTGAAAGAGCCTCTTTAGGTGTGCAGGCATGGGCAGTTAACCTGGTATTGAGAGAGTCCCTGAGCATGTAGCACTAGCTGGGTGGGCCAGGGTCCCGTGGAGTCACGGGTCGTGGGTGGTGATTTTTACAAAGTTAGTGCAGATTTGGTTCTTGAACCAGTGCTGGGCCTGTGACCCCTTCACAAAACTCCCTGAGAACACTGCAGCCAGTCACCACTTGCCTCAGGCCTGCAGGTCACCACTCATCTCAGGCCTGCAGTCACCACTCGCCACAAGAACTGCCCAAGAGAGTCTTCAGGGAAAGTTGTGGCTCACTGCTTATCACCAAGAGTTCTCTGTGCAGCCAGGGGTTGTCCATTGCTGTAAAAGCTTCTGCAGCTAGTGTGGCAGGACAGCCACCCAGGAGCTGAGGGTACCTCCAGTGATGCAACACTCGCTTTGATTTATTAAATTAAACAAATAAACTATTATAAAGTTGGCTGTAATCACTATCATGACTTGGGTGGGAATCCTTCCTATATAAAGAATATATAGGTTCTGTCTCAGCTCTATTCCTGCCCTTCTCTGCTCTCTGCTTTGTCACGTGGGGCTAGAAGCTTCTGTAGGAGAAAACTTTACCCTCAAGTTTTTTTCAGCCCGTCTAATAATCAAATAGACATGAGTGATTGACAAGAGAAGATAACCCAATTTAATACTTGCAAATGCATGGGAACCGCATATACATGAGAGGTTCAAAGACAGAAATGGAAAATGAGGTATGTGTGACCTTGTGTATCGATAAGTATTATCGATTGCTGTACACAGACTTAATTTCAAGGCCCGATACGCAAGACACACCACCACAAGCCGGGATGAAGGGGTTAAAGAGTTTTATTACAAAGCGAAAGTAAGTAGACAAGACAGAGTTAGGGGGATATATCATCATGCCACTAACAAGCAAGGAGGCAATTCGTCATACCACCAGGGCCCAGTCAATTAGACTCCTAGAAACAGCAATGGCCTTTCATCAGCACGGGCGAAACATCACCCGCAGAAACAGCACCGGCCCTTCATCAGCGAGGGCAAAATCCCAGTCAAGTAGAGTCATCAGCACGGGCGAAATATCTTGCAGCAGCCGAGGTGGCCCAGGGAACAACTGTGCCTGCCTCGGTTTTCTGGGGTTTTGAGGACTTCACTAACAACAGCGGCAAGGAGCCAATAAGCATACGTGTCAGCAACACAAGGAACTGGTCCCGGATCTGGCTAGGAGCCGGGGCCAGTCCTTGGTACGAGATTAGATGTGTCGGAGCTCTGCCCACCTGCGCCAAAGCGAAGGCCAGGCTCCACATCCTGTAAACATTTTCTTGGTCCTTGGGAGGGTAGCCAGTCCTTTCAAGGCCAAGCACGTACCCCAGCCTCTGTGAGAGTTTACATCCCCAAATGTTCCCAGGCAGACCTTCATATATTGTATTCCTTACACCTTGTGAGCCAAGGATCACCTTGGGGCTTCCTAGGGAAAGAAGGTCATTGCAGGAGGATAAGAAGAGTTGTTCAGTGATTAGAAGTTTGCCCTGCCCTATAGATATGTCAAAAAAGGTCATCTCTGATAATCTCTTATGACGGGCAAGGCCCCTATTCAGTTTCTTTTAGGTAGTTAAGGGAGGGGCAGAAGTTTCTCTTGAATCTATAGGTTCCTGGTTGCCTTTAGCTCAAAACAGTCTGCATGCCACTGAGGCACACCTTGGGGTGACTTGTTCTGAACCCCTACACTTCCAAAGTACATTTCCCTTTCTCCCTTTCCTGCTGGATTGGTAGGCTCTGGTGGAAGATTGTAAGGCTAGAGAAAGAAGGAAACTCTTTCTTCTGTGGCACCATCTCTGGCAGATCGGTGGTACTTGGCCCAGCAGCAGGAGCAGAGGCTCCTGCACTCTTGGTCGGGGCAGGGCCTCCAGCAGAGCAACAGTAAGTGTGAGCTCTTGGCTTCAGTCTAGGGGCAGAGGCAGCCTCCTGACGTCTGAGTACTACATCCTTTTTCCTGTTGTTCATCCCTTTCAACTCATTGTAAACCAATTATTTTCATTAAATCCTTTCTGCTTGAAATAGTTAGAACAGCTTCTGTTTTTCTCACCAGGCATGGATGGGTTAAGTACTATTGACTGGCATGTCCCTAAAATTTGCATAAACACCATCAAGTTGTATAGAGCATTCTGTACTTCCTTTTTTTTTTTTTTAACTTTTATTTATTTTAAGTGTGTTTTTCCAGGACCCATCAGCTCCAAGTCAAGTAGTTGTTTCAATCTAGTTGTGGAGGGCGCAGCTCACAGTGGCTCATGTGGGGATCGAAACAGCAACCTTGTTGTTGAGAGCACCGCTAACCAGCTGACCTAACCAGCTGCCCCTCTTTTTTTTTTTTATAAAAATAAATTATAAATTATACATATACAGAAAAGTGTTCAGTTTAAGAAAAGTTTGCAAAGTGAACCCTCATGGAACCAGGTTAAGAAACAGAACATTCGTGACAGAAATCCCCAATATATTCTTACAATGTGCTTTTTTAAGTGAAAATCATACCTTCTACATGAACTATTTTACTAAATTTTAATATTAGGTTAAAAATGGATATTTCTTCTTTCTTATTGTTGTTCTTATTTACTAAATGGTCCAGCACCCTCTGTAATGACGAGCGAGGAAAAGGAGGAGGAACATACGCTAAAACGGGGCTAATTAATTTATTTAGTAATATCTAATCAAGTTATTTAGCAATATGCAATAGCGAAAGACAAGGGCAATTAATAGAATGTGCTGATGACAGAAAATAAAGGTGGTTAACAATAAACTATATACATCGATACCAATGTCATGTCAAAGGAGTACACATACTTATAATTTTAAGAGATCCCAGCATATGTTTACTATTGATCAAAAATCACTTGACTAAATACACAAATAACGTCAGTGAGGAGTATCCAAAAGCAGTAATAAGCTCTATAGGATAGTAACTATTACAGTAGATGTCAAAAGCTCACCAAACTGGGGGAGAACAACACTGGAAAAGTCGTAAATCAAAACCTTGCCAGGTCCGCAGCTGAGAGAAACTCAGGCGTCTCCCACACCGCTGCTTGCTAGTTCCCAAGAATGTTGCTCTTGTTGTCTTTGTTGTTATTAGAGTTAGGACATCTTCTGATGTTGTAAGCTGCAAGCTGCATACAAGTTTTCTAGATGCTCACAAGTTCTCAAGAAGGCTAACCGTGGGGAACAACACTGGAGAGGCCGGGAACCAGCCAGCCCTCACCAGGTTCGCGGCTGGAAGTCAGGACATGCCCTGGTGTTGTAAGCTGCATGTTGCTGGAAGTCTTCAAAATGTTAGAATGATGAGAAATCACCAACAACTAATGACCAAATGATGAAATAATAATTAATTAGTACTGCCAACTGAGGTCTGTCTTATATATTTTCTCAGATGCACCCCAGAGCCAAGTTTCTTGTTCCTGCCTCCCCCTCCGGGAATGGCCAGTTCCAGGAGGGTCCAGCAGTTACTGATATGAATGCTATCCATCCGGTCAAAGGGCCAATTCATCTGGATAAACAATATCTACTGTTCTTGCTGGGACCTTCAGCCCAAGGTCTACTAAAGCCTGGCAACGTGCCTGTCACGTCGTCCTGATATAACTTAGTTACTTCTTCACTTCACCTGCTAATGTGGGCGAAACAGACAGAATAAAGAGGGAATTCTTTCAACACCTGATCAAGAATTTCTTTAACCCTAAGCGAACCATCAGCTCACAGCACAGACAGAACAACAAACATCATCTCATGTCTCCCCTGCTCGGGAGAATGAGATCAAAGGGGGAATTTACTCAACCCCGATCACAGCACAGAAATCACCTCACATACAGGAACAGACAAAAGCTAATAGACAAAAGCTCACATCAACCAATGAAGACAAAAATTTTTTAGACATCTTCCCTACACCCTCTAATATTATTCATTACTACAACAGGCCAATGTTTTTTAAAACTACAATGTAATTAAAAAGTTATCTACAATATTATTCTACCTCAGCTTCAGGTGTACAGCGCAGTGGCCAGGCATCTACACCGTCTATGACGTGATCCCCCTGATAAGTCCAGTGCCCATCTGGCGCCCTACATGATCTTTACAACATTGTTGCTTATATTCCCCAGACTGTATTTCACATCCCGTGACTACATTGAGTCTATTAATTTATTCTTTCTAATCCCTCCACCTTCTCCCCCACATGCATTTATCTTCATTTTTCTCAGTATGCTACTTAATAAGTTAAGAGACTTACCAGTCTCTTAAATGTTTTCAACATTAATTCTATTAATCTTGGTTTAATAATTAATATTTAAAGTTATATATTTTATTTCACTAGAACTTTGGTGATGTACCATGGGTTTTATTTTTATCATTTTTTGAAAATTAGTTTCAGGTGTACAAAGCAACGTAAGAGACATTTACACCCCTCACAGTCATAATCCCCCTCCCCCGAGCTAGTACCCCTCTGACAACTTATACAGCTGTTACAATACGATTGACTACCAACCTTATGCTGCACTCCACCTCCCATGACCATATATACTTATATACATATACATATATAAAGAACCTGAAAATAAAAACTATAAGATAATTAATTAATTAATTAATCTATTACCTTTTCCTTTTTGGCTGTAATATTTATTTTTTATTAAAAATTTGCTTTTGCTTGCTTGCTTATATATACAAAACTCAAAGAATAAAAAAGTTATGTTTTCCCAACCACTATGTTGCATTTAATGTTTATTGCTGAAAACACTTTTGTCTTATAAAGGAATGTTAGAAAACAGTCCTCAGTATGGTGTCAGACACACTAGGTTCGCTACTGGAGGTGTGGAGTATGGAGTTGTGTCCAGGGGCTGGGGGAGGCAGAAGGAAGAGGCAACGCTGAGCAGTAAGCAGGGACACCTTGGAGGGCCTGGAGACCCAGGAAGGAGTCTGGAGTCTCTGCCAAAGGCATCTGGGAACTTTGGAGGGCCAGCCAGCTGAGGGGTGTGCTATGGTCTGTGCTGACCCCTCTGGAAGCAGTGTGCAGCCGCTTGGCAGGCTGGGGCAGTTCTGGGAAAGCAGGAGAGGACCGGCCCTCCTCGTTTTGGTGCCTGGGGATACCTGAGGACTCCCTGTGTGTCGTCAGTGCTGCCGGTGTCAGGCTTCGCCAGCTGGGATAACACACATGTG
Source organism: Rhinolophus ferrumequinum (assembly GCF_004115265.2). NCBI lineage: Eukaryota > Metazoa > Chordata > Mammalia > Chiroptera > Rhinolophidae > Rhinolophus > Rhinolophus ferrumequinum. Next base: position 903,048 of record NC_046285.1, on the reverse strand, counting down.
CCTGAACTTCCGAGTGGGAAGTTGTAATCAGTTTATTCTGTAGCCATGGTCCGTAGCAATGCCTATGGGGACAAAACTCAGTGTGTGAGGATGAGGGGTCCCACGGCCCGTGGGAAGCTACCTCCAGCTGTCACGGATCTTGGCAGAGGATGAATGTGGCAAGTGTGAGAAAACTGTTCCGATCCACAAGTAAGCACACAAACAGAAATTCGATCCTGCAAGCGGGCAGTTTGTCTGGGCATTGATAAAAAGTAGCAATTTCTGTAATTAAACGACACCATTATCTTACACATGATGAAGTTTTGGAAAACATTTTGTAAATACCGAAGCCATTCCAATGCTCCCAATCTCTTTGTTATGTTTTGTTTTTCCAAACACTGAGGTTTCCAGCTCAGAGATGGTGCTGAAGGTTCACAATGGGTCCCTCTTTCCTAAGTTTCCAGGGACCGTGACCAAAACCTAGTTGTAGACTCGTGCAACAGAGACACCACGGCTGCCGCAGCAGTGCCCACGGCTGCATGGCAGAAGGGAGGCAGGACTCAGCGTGAGGGTGCTCTAAAATACAAATTTCTACTCCAAAGATAAAGGAGCAACACAGAAATTGCAAAGGAAGAGAGATGGAGGGAGAACCTATAGATTAAAAGCTCATTTTAATCAATTGCAAAGTGTGAACCTTACTTGAATTCTGATTCTTAAAACATAAACTGAAAAAAAAGTTATGACATTTATGAGATAGTTGGAAATTTCAACTTCAATTGGCTATTTTATGACTAATTTTTTACATGTCATTAAAAAAAAATTGTCGTTACAGTATATCTACAAAAGAGTCCTTATCTTTTAGAGATACACACTGAAATGCAGATGAAACGAAAGGATGTCTTGGATTTGTTCCAAAATGACATGGGCTGGGGTTGGTTGCGGAAGGCACAGGACTGGCCATGGACTGTGGTCACGTGACTGGGTGGTCATGGCGCTTTATTATACTAATGTGTATAGTCTTGTGAATGTTTGAGATTCTCCACTGTAAAATTTACATACCGCGGGTGCCCAAAAAATGTACACATTTTAAGAGACATTATCTATGTATTATTTTTCAAACTTGAATTGAATTACGTACCAATGTGTAGTACAACGTTCGCTCAAAAGATGGCGTTAATCAAGTGAATGCTAGCGTCATTCACTGATGGTACCACTTGGAGCACCTCTTGTAATTGCAGAAGTCAAACGTGCCTTGCATTCATCTTTCGTTAATGGTATATATTGAGTACTACAATCTTAATACAGTTTTTTCCTTTCTTAAAATGTGTATACAGGATGATGTCATAGGAATGGCGGCAGCGGGGCGCACTTTCTGAGTTCTCCTCCGGATCTTATTAAAAACAGGACCTCTAACCCATCAAAGAACTCTTTGCTCATCACACAGAACAGCTAAGAGACTCGTGGAAGGATTACTTGAAGGTGCGCTAATTGGGTGACCAGGGGAAGGAAGGAAGGGAGTGGAGTGAAAACGCTCAGGCCTGCGGCGGGGTCCCGGCTGGCGGTGGCGGCGGTGGCAGCGAAAACCGCGGTGGCACCCGCAGTTCCAGGCACGCACGGGATGCCAGGGCGGAACGCAGAGCACAGAGAGCAGGAGGTGGGCTCTTTCCCTGCGTCCCACGGCTGATTTCTCCCGCCGGGAGGGCGGCTAGTGGGCCCTGGGGCAGACAAAGAACACAGACTCCATACCTGGGCCCCTCCCCCCCTTCCAATCCTACCCCCGCCCTTCCAGAGACTTACACTGGCTCCTGAACTGAGGAGTAGTGTCAGATTACAGAGGAGCCGTAGTGCTCAGGCTCTGGGAAGACTGACAGGTAGCCCTGACCCAGGGAAGAGGCTGGGAAGGGTGCGATTTTGGCTGGGCTGGGAGAGAAGGGACTTCTCCATCCCCAGCCACCACCTTTTCTGGCCTGCGGGAAGAGGGTGACGTGGCTAGGCTGGGAGAGAGAAGACCCCTCCATCCCCAGCCCCCACCCTTTCTGGCCTGCCTAGGGCGGGGCAAGTGCTACTGCTGAGACACTCCCAGGGATCAGCAGTAAGCAGCAGACGCAGCTCTGGGCTTTCAGCAGCTCAGAAATCTCCCGCCCGCACCCCCCCCCCCCATACACACACACACACACTGAAGAAGTGCCCTAAGACTCAGGAGTAGTGGACACGGGGCTGGTGGGGCTACTCTCAGTGTGCATATGTGCAGGCAAGGGCAGAAACTGCACTGACTTTGTAAAAACTATCATCCAGACCCCTCAGGCCCACGCATTTATCTACAGTCCCAAAGTCACTCTGGGCACCAGGTGACTGGCTCTGCCTGCGCAATAAGCAGGGGGCTCTTTGGTACAGCAGAGGACAACCTGGACACTACTTGGTGGGCTTAAGCCAAGACTGGCGCTGCTTTTAGTTTTGCTTTGTTTTGTTTTGTTTTGCTTTGTCTTTATATCTTTGATATCTTTGCCTGTGTCGAGTGGGGGTTATCGGGTGTTTTTACATGTGAATGTATTTGATTTTTTTCTTTGTTGTTGTTGTTGTTGTTGTTGTTGTTGTGCTTGGTGATTTGCTTTGTTCTGAAATTGCCCTACAGGGCCCATCTTAAGAGGCACAAGATTCAACATATGCAGAGGCCAACTCCAGACTAAACCAGAGTACTACTGGGTTTGACCTACAAGTCACACATGCAGAGGGAATTCTCTGCAGGCACTACAGCCCATAGAGGCCAAACCACATTTAAGCGGTCAACCCTCACGCAGCAGAACGCCCTGTGGTGGGCAGAGCCAAGTCTCACAACAAGTCAGCCTAGGAGTTAACCCCACCTACTCACAAACAAAAAGCAATTAAAGATCTTCTTGAACAGGACAATATACACAACACAAGAGTCACCGTTGGAGCACACGCAGAGGAGAAGAACGAAGTAGTGCAAGTCAAATATAAAGGACACATACTACATAAGATAACCTAGCAAGAACTAAGAACTCTAGGGGATCTACCTAACACATCAAAGCAAACACAGACAGTCAGCCAGAATGGGGAAACAAAGATACATGTCCCAAATAAAAGAACAGAAGAAACATACACAATTGGAACCAAATGAAGCAGAGGTAACCAACCTTTCAGAGACAGAGTTCAGAACACTGGTGATAAGAATGTTTAAGGAGCTTAGAGAAGACATAAAGAAGGATGTAGAAATCATAACGAACAACCAGTTAGAACTAAAGAACACAATTACCGAAATTAAGAACTCACTTGAAGGAATAACCAGCAGGTTAGATGAAGCAGAGGATCGAATCAGCGACTTAGAAGACAAGGTAGCAGAGATCACCCAAACGGAACAACAGAAAGAAAAAAGAATAGAAAACAATGAGGAAGGCTTAAGAGACCTCTGGGATAACATCAAGCGCAACAACATGCGCATCATAGGAATACCAGAAGGTGAAGAAGGAAGCAAGGGATTGAGAACATATTTGAAGTAATAATGTCCGAAAACTTCCCCAACCTGATGAAGGAAACCAACATACAAGCCCAGGAAGTGCAGAGAGTTCCAACCAGGATTAACCCAAACAGGTCCACACCAAGACACATTATAGTTAAAATGGCAAAGCTTAAAGACAAAGAGAGAATCCTAAAAGCAGCATGAGAAAGACAGAGGGTTACATACAAGGGAACTCCCATAAGACTATCAAATGATTTTTCTACAGAAACATTGAAGGCCAGGAGGGAGTGGCAGGAGATACTCAAAGTGATGGAAAACAAAGGCCTACAACCTAGATTGCTTTATCCAGCAAGGCTATCATTTAAAGTTGATGAATAGATAAAGAGCTTTCCAGAAAAAAATAAGCTAAAGGAATTTATTACCACCAAGCCAGCATTGCAAGAAATACTAAAAGAACTTCTGTAAATAGAAGAAAGATCAAAACAACCTAACTACAAATTTAAAAATGGCACTAACTATGTACCTATTAATAATCACTTTAAATGTAAACAGATTAAATGCTCCAATCAAGAGACATAGGGTGGCTGACTGGATAAGAAAGCAAGACCCTTATATATGCTGTATACAAGAGACTCACTTCAGAACAAAAGACACACACAGGCTGAAAGTGAAGGGTTGGAGTAAGATATTTCATACAAATGGAAATGAGAAAAAGGCTGGAGTTGCAATACTTATATCTGACAAAATAGACTTTAAAATGAAGAACATATTAAAAGATAAAGATGGGCACTATATAATAATAAAGGGATCGATCCGACAAGAGGACATAACCCTAGTAAATATGTATGCACACAATATAGGAGCGCCTAAATATATAAAACAGGTACAGACTGACATAAAGACAGAGATCAACAGTAACACTATTATAGTAGGGGACTTCAACACACCTTTGACAACAAGGGACAGGTCTTCCTGACAGAAAATCAATATGGAAACAACAGCCTTAAATGATACATTGGACCACTTGGATTTAATCGATATTTTCAGAGCATTTCACCCCAATGCTGCAGAATACACGTTTTTCTCAAGCGCACATGGAACATTTTCCAAGATAGACCATATGTTAGGCAACAAAACAAGTCTTGATAAATTTAAGAAAATTGAAATTGTACCAATTGTCTTCTCTGATCACAATGCTATGAAATTAGAAATGAACTACAGGAAAAAAACTGGAAGACACACCAATTCATGGAGGCTGAATAACATGTTACTAAATAATGAATGGGTCAAGCAGGAGATCAAGGAAGAAATCAAAAGATATCTCGAGACAAACGAAAATGAAAACACGACGACCCAAAATCTATGGGATGCCGCGAAACCAGTCCTCAGAGGGAAATTCATAGCTTTGCAGGCCTACCTAAAGAAACAAGAAACATCACTAATCAACAGTTTATCTTCACACTTAAGGGATCTGGAAAAAGAACAGCAAAATAAGCCCAAAGGGAGCACAAGGAAGGAGATAATAAAGATCAGAGCAGAAATAAATGAAATAGAAACCAGAAAAACAATACAAAAGATCAATGAATCCAAGAGTTGGTTCTCAGAGAAGATAAACAAAAGTGACAAACCTTTAGCCAGACTCATTAAAAAAAAGAGAGAGAGGACCCAAATTAATAAAATCAGAAATGAAAGAGGAGAAGTGACAACGGACACTGCAGAAATACAAAAAATTTTAAGAAATTACTATGAGCAACTATATGCCAACAAATTTGACAATCTGGAAGAAATGGACAATTTTCTAGAGGCGTACAACCTTCCAAGGCTAACTCAAGAAGAAACAGAAAACCTGAATAGACTGATTACCACCAGGGAAATTGAATCAGTAATCAACAATCTCCCAACAAACAAAAGCCCTGGACCAGATGGCTTTACAGGTGAATTTTACAAAACGTTCAAAAAAGAATTATCACCTATTCTCCTCAAGCTCTTCAAAAAAATCCAGAAGGAGGGAAGACTCCCAAACACTTTTTACGAAGCCACTATCACCCTGATCCCAAAATCAGACAAAGACACCACAAAAAAAGAAAACTACAGGCCGATATCTCTAATGAACATAGATGCAAAAATCCTCAACAAAATATTAGCGAACAGAATTCAGCAATACATTAAAAAGATCATACACCATGATCAAGTGGGATTCATCCCTGGTATGCAAGGGTGGTTCAACATCCACAAATCAATTAATGTGATACACCACATTAACAAAATGAAAAATAAAAATCACATGATCATATCAATAGATGCAGAAAAAGCATTTGATAAAATCCAACAGCCATTTATGATAAAAACCCTTAAGAAAGTGGGAATAGAGGGATCATATCTCAACATAATAAAGGCCATATATGACAAACCCACAGCTAACGTCATACTCAATGGGGAAAAGCTAAAACCATTCTCCCTAAGATCAGGAACAAGGCAAGGTTGCCCACTGTCTCCGCTTCTATTCAACATAGTGCTGGAAGTTCTAGCCACAGCAATCAGACAAGAAAAAGAAATAAAAGGCATCCAGATTGGTAAGGAGGAAGTAAAATTATCATTATATGCAGATGATATGATACTATATATAGAGAACCCTAAAGATTCCACCAAGAAGCTATTAGAGCTGATAGATGAATTTAGTACAGTAGCAGGATACAAAATTAATATTCAGAAATCAGTTGCATTTGTATATGCCAATAATAAAACATCAGGAGGAGAAATTAAAAAAAAATCCCATTTACAATTGCTCCAAGTACTATTAAATACCTGGGAATAAATTTAACCAAAGAAGTAAAAGATCTGTACTCATAAAATTATAAGACACTGAAGAAAGAAATGAAAGAAGATATAAATAGATGGAAACATACATATGTTCATGGATAGGAAGAATTAATATAGTTAAAATGTCCATACTGCCTAAGGCAATATACATATTCAACGCAATTCCTATCAAACTACCAACGACGTTTTTCACAGAAATAGAACATATAATCCTAAAATTTATATGGGACCATAAAAGACCCCAGATAGCCTCAGCAATCTTGAGAAATAAGAACAAAGTGGGAGGTATGACAATACCTGACTTCAAATTATACTACAAGGCTACAGTAATCAAAACAGCATGGTACTGGCATAAAAACAGACACATAGATCAATGGAACAGAAAGAAATCCATGCCTATATGGCCATTTAATCTACGACAATGGAAGCAAGAATGTACGATGGGGTAAAGACAGTCTATTCAATAAATGGTGCTGGGAAACCTGGACAGACACATGCAAAAAAATGAAGCTGGACCACCTCCTTACACCATATACAAAAATAAATTCAAAATGGCTTAAAGACTTAAATGTAAGATCTGAAACCTTAAAATACCTAGAAGAAAATTCACAGACATTACCCGGAGTAAGATTTTTACTGATATATCCCCTCGCGTGAGGGAAGTAAGAGAAAAAATAAACATGTGGGATTACATCAAACTAAAAAGTTTTTTCACAGCAAAGGAAACCATCAATAAAACAAAAAGGGAAAAAGGGATCCTACTGAATGGGAAAAGATATTTGCCAATGATATATCTGATAAGGGATTAATATCAGAAATCTATAAAAAACTCACTCAACTCAACTCCAAAAAAACAAACGACCCAATTAAAAAATGGGCAGAGGACTTGAAGAGACATTTTTCTATAAAGGACATACAGATGGCAAACAGATATATGAAGAAATGCTCAACCTCACTAATCATCAGAGAAATGCAAATAAAAACCACAATGAGATACCACCTCACCCCAGTCAAAATGGCTATCATCAATAAATCAACACACAACAAGTGCTGGCGCAGATGTGGAGAAAAGGGAACCCTTGTGCACTGTTGGTGGGATTGCAGATTGATGCAGCCACTATGGAAAATAGTATGGAGGTATGTCAAAAATCTGAAAATGGAACTACCCTATGATCCAGTAATTCCACTCCTAGGTATCTATCCGGAGAAATCCAAAACTCCAATTCAAAAATCTTTATGCACTCCTATGTTTATTGCAGCACTATACACAATAGCTAAGACATGGAAACAACCGAAATGCCCATCGGTAGATGACTGGATTAAGAAACTGTGGTACATTTATACAATGGAATACTACGCAGCCATAAAGAAGAAAGAAATCTTACCATTTGCAACAACATGGATGGACATAGAGAACATTATGTTAAGTAAAATAAGTCAGAGAAAGACAAATACCATATGATCTCACTTATATGTGGAATCTAAAGAAAAGAATAAGTGAATGAACTAATCAAAAACAGTTTTGGAGACAAAGAGGAAAAACTGAGGGTTGCTAGAGGGGTGGGGGGGTGGGGATAAGGGGGAAGGTGAGGGGATTAGAAAACTATCAGTAACCACAAGATGGCCACGGGGTTTTGAAAATTAATCTGGGGAACGTAATCAATAACGTTGTAAAGATTTTGTAGGGTGTCCGATAGACACGTGTCCCATTTGGGAGACCATCTCAAGGAAGATGTAGATGCCTGATCACTGCACTGCACACCTGAAGCTGAATGATAATGAATGCCAACTATAATATTATATATATATATGTATATATAGGTATGTATACATTTACAAGAGGCGGAGTACAGCATTGCGAGTGGAGATAGTGGAAATGGGATGGCTCGGTGCGATGTCAGAGGGATAGCAGATGGGGGGAGGGGAGTCCACAGTGTGAGGGATAGAAACGATAAACATCTAAGAAAAACAAAAACAAACAAACAAACAAAACAAAAAAAACCTCATAAACAAGACAGACAATAGTTTAGTGGTTACCAGAGGGTAAGGGGGTTGGGGGGTGAGAGCTGAGGGTAAGGGGGATCAAAAATATGGTGATGGAAGGAGAACTGACTCCAGGTGGTGAACACACAATGGGATTTATAGATGATGTGATACAGAATTGTACACCTGAAATCTATGTAATTTTAGTAACAATTGTCACTCCAATAAATTTAAAAAAAAACCAAAAAAACAAAACAAAAACCGTAAATATTTAAAAATCAAACAACGCTCTTAAAAAAAAGTGTATACATTTTTTTTTTGGCACTGTGTGTGTGTGTGTGTGTGTATGTGTGTATGTAATAAAAAGATGGTGGATAGGCTCTAACATGACAACATCCCACTAGGAAAAACTGACTTGCCTTTTAAATTCTTTCAACCCTCATACGTTAAAGGAGAAAGGCCCAGTGTTGAGGGGGTGGGTCATGCCTTTATATTGCCGGGTGCTTGGTTATTTCCCAGTTGAACAGTGAGAGCAGGCCTTGGGCTCTGAGCCTTTAGCAGGAAACAGTGTCTGCTTGATAGGAAATGACAGTACAGGTGGTACTCAGATACTGTAAGATGTTTGAGGCTGGTTAAGAAAATGAAAGTTTGGGAGGTACTGATACAAGTCACAGAAAACGTTTGCCTGTCTCATTTTATTTATCAGGTAGACAACCATCTCACACAAACCTGGGGTCCCTTCCAACACAGTGCCTCTGTACCTGGGGCAGATGGTCTGCTCAGGCCACTGCCTGCTGCCTAAGGCATCTGACACCCAGAGAAGGGGTTCCAATGGCAAGGACTGGAAACAGACCACATAGAGAAGGCAGGGTGGCCCACAGGAACCCCTAGACACCATCCCTCATCAGTTCATAGGCAACTGAAATGGGGGAAAGGGGATATGTTTAAGGACAATATAAAAGGCAAAATCTCAAATGGGAAAATGTTTATCCACCATTTTATTTCCCATTGGTTGTTTTTGCTGGGGAAATTTCCTGACTGTTTTAAATTAAGCAAGATGTCCACCCAGATTATTTTGTTAGGCCTGTTTGTGTGTTTGCTTTTTTGTTTGTGTAATTAAACTTTTTTTGAGGTAATTGTACATTCACATGCCGTTGTCAGAAATAATACAGAGTGATCCCATACACTCTTTATTCAGCTCCCCAGTGGTAACATCTTGCAAAACCATTGGACAAAACTGCAATCAGGACACCGACGTCAATACAGTTTAAGATGCAGAACATTCCATCACCACAAGCCTTTCTCCTGTTGTCCTTTTATAGCCACCTCACCCCCCACCTACACAGGCCTGGCCTGCCCCATCAATCACTCATCTGCTCTCTACTTCTGTAGTTTTGCCACTTCAAGAATATTACACGAATGTAATTATACAGTATGTAACCTTGGGGACTGTTTTTTTTCACTCAGCACACTTCCCTGGAGATTTGTCTGAGTTGTTGTGTGTGTCACTAGTTCTGTCCTTTGTGATTGGGTGGTACTCTACGGTACAGATGGACCAGTCTGTTTAACCATCGCCCCTGAAGGACCTCTGTGCTGTTTCCAGCTGTGGGTTTTATGACTAGAGCTGGTATGAACATTTTATGTACAGATTTTTGTGTGAACATGACTTTTCATTTCTCTGGGATAAATGTCCAAGAGTAGGTATGTTTGTTTTTAATAAATTAATTGCATTCATTTACAATCAGGATGTTTCACCTACAAATCCATGTTCCTAATTTCTCAATAAACATAAGATCTGGAAACATGGGGCAACAAGGACTCATGATCCTGGTGGGCCAGAGCGCTTCAGTCCCCCAAAGCCCCACCTCGTCCTTTTATGTATTTATTTACCTCCTGGCAAGGCTCCTGGTTTGCCAACTGAAGTGGGCAGAATGGGAACATGATGGGTTATATCTTGATTTTTAAATGTATGTGTTTGTATATGCATAAGCTTTCTCTGGAAGTGTATTCAAGCAGAAAACACTGACCATGGGGAAGGTACCGGGTGACGGGAAAGCCCGGGAAATCACTTGCATTCTGAGCCCTTTTGACCTTTTTAATTTACACTATCTGACTGCAAACTGCATCAATAAAATGTGCCAACAAGAGCAAGAAGATTTCCTCACTGATTTCCCTTTGGGGCTGCTTTGCCATACAACTCTTCTGTTTCCCATTGGAATTCTCCTCCCAGAGCACCTGGGAAGGACCCAGGGAAGACCCCCCACCCCCTCCCAGCTTTGGGATCTCTAGAGGTTCCCCCAACCCACACATTCCCTGGTCTGGGGCCCTCAGGTTTTGAGGGTGACCCCCAAGACACCGCTCATCACCATCCAAAGGCCAATGACCTCTGAGCAGCAGGCTCAGATGCACCTAGGCCTCTCTGAAGCCCAGTGAGGTATCTATGCCCAGGCCAGGGGCCACCTCCTCTAAGAAGCCTTCCGCAGCCTGACTGAAATTCGTCTTCTCCTTCCTTGTCAGGCGGTGGCATCAATGTGTGCCTTCCGGGTTACAATTCAGGGCACACTTCCTGGACCCTTCCCAGGAGCTGGGCCTGCACATGCTCACCCGGGGCCCCTTCCTGAGTCCCACGAGGCTGCGCCCTTCCTGTGACAGATTAACATTTTAGAGACACTGGTGCTGGCCGAACCAACCCTCATGCAATTCACAAGGAAAACAACTACAAACCATACAGCACACAAAGTAGACTGAATTTAAGAACTGAGGTGTCTGCACGCAGACGAATTCGATGATGCTGCACGTGTTCTCTTTCTCTTTCACTCTGGGGGAGGTGCGGTGAGCCTGAGCTGGCGCCCTGAGTCTGCCCTTTGGGTACCCCCCTCCCGCTTCTGGAAGGCAGTGGGTGCAGTGTAGAGAACAAGGGCTTTGGGACCAGAGAGCCCCAGCACTGCCCTTCTTGGCTGAGTGATCTTCGGGCCACTCAACCTGTTTCTTCCTGGAGAAATAGGGATCATATGGCCTTCCTGGCAAGGCCGTGAGGTGGCTGACGGGGGAGGAAGCACCTATAGTGCACTCAGAGCTGCGACAGGTCTTCTTCCCCTTGCGGAACACACGGTCCCCCTTCTTGAAAGTGTAGACTTGGGTGAGGCGCACATCAGCACTCCGCCTCCCGGATCTCCTCGGTGCTTGTCCCTTTGCGCGCTCAGTTCAAGGTATGGGGAGCCTGGCGGCCTACCTTAGGCTCTGCCCAGGTCCAGAGGCGCTGGACGGAGCCAAACGAAAGACTGCGGGCATCTGGGAGGCTCCACATTGGCCTGCAGTACCGTCGGAGAGAGTGACACCAGGGGGTACGAGCATGGAGGCCAGAAAACGGCTCAGGGCTTCCCGCGTGCTCCAGGGGTGCCCCGCAGCCGGGCGCGCGCTCCATCCTTTCTCCCCCTACTGTGGTGGTTCGGGCACGCGCCCCAGCCCCTTCCTCCGCCCCGCGTGGCCACGGGGGATCGCCGGGAGCTCGGCCCCCTCAGTTCCCGCGCTCGGGCCCCGCCGGGGCCCAGGAAGTGGCCCGAGGCCTTGGCCCTCGCCCCGCCCCTCTCCCTCCCGCGCTCATCACCTGCTGGCTCCGCGGGCGGGCGGGCGAGGACGGAGGGCGCGAGGGGGAGCGCGCGGGCAGCCCGGCGCCGGGTCGCGGGAGGTGAAGCGCCGCGAGGATGGCGGCGCGGGCTCAGGGGCTGTCGCTGCTGCTGCTCGCGCTCTCGGTGCTGCTGGCGCTGGGCCCCACCGCCGCGGCGGCCAAGCTCAACATCCCCAAAGTGCTGCTGCCCTACACGCGGGCCACGCGCGTGAACTTCACTCTGGAGGCCTCCGAGGGCTGCTACCGCTGGTGAGGCGCGGCCGCGGCCCGAGGCGGCGAGGGCGGGCTGGGGGCTGGGCGGCCGGCGGCGCGCGGCAGGTGCGCGGGCGCGGGGGAGGCGGCGCGGGCGGGGCGGCGTGGCCGGCGGCGGGCGCGCGGCCTTCGGCCCGGCTGGCGCCGCGAGGATGGCGGGGCGGCCGGGCGCGCCCCCCGCCGGCGCGCGCGTGGCCTGTGCGGCGGCCAGGTGGACCCGCCGGAGCGGCCGGTCGCGCGTGACCTCGCGGCGCACACGCTGGTCGCGGCCGCCACTGCGCATGTCGCCGCCAGGCTCCCCGCGTCACTCCGGCCGGAGCGGAGCCGCCTGGGCCTGGCCGGTCGTGACCTGCGTGTTTGTGGGTCGTGCGGGAGGAGGGGTTCCCCCGTGTCGGCATGATTTCGGGAGGGGGTTCTTCAGGACTCCTCGGTAGGGAGAGGCATGTGCTCTTCCTCTTGTAGCTCTGGACCCCAGGGAGCAGGTGGGCAAGGCGCTGCCCGGAGAGTCAGGAGACTCGGTGCCGGTGACGCAGGAGTCATGCCTGGCGCCGGACTGCTGTGGGAATTGGGTTCTGTGGCGGAGTGAGGAAGGCGTGTGTGGGAGTCTAATCATACCCCTTCAGCAGATCTGGGAGGAGCAGAAAACCTGTGATGGAAGGTCTTTGGGAGGAAAGCCAGGCATCCGTTGGACTGGTGAGACAGACACAAGGGAATAGTTGGTAACTCACTCACTCCCAGATGGCCCACAGACCGGGGTTAGCCTTGACACTCAGGAATAGTCTTTTTCTGACACCTCCCCTCCTGGCTTTCTGGAGGAACTCAGGAATTCTACACTCATTGTGGGGCTCCTGATCTGGGAACCCCCAGAAACTAATGAAACTGGCGGACTCTGTCCCACCTCCCCCAGTCAGGGAGCCCTGGCTAGGCCCTTGACTGGGCGGGGTGATGTGGTCCACCAGCCCCACCATCCTGCAGATGGAGAAGAATGTGGCTTCTAGCGGGGTGGAGACAGTCCTTGGTGTGACTGAGGTCCCATTTATGTCACAGATGGACCTTGCTAGAGATGAAGGAGGTAGTCCCCTGCCCCTGGCAACCCCCATGATACACCTTTGCTCCTCCCTTTCTTTTCCTCTTTGAAAGCTGGGTCAATGTTGCGGCTTAAGAAGATGGGATCACATTACAAAAAAACGTGTGTGTGTGTGTGTGTGTGTGTGTCTGTTTTCTGTTTGATTATTAATTAGTCTGTGCATGTGTGCCAGTATGGTATCCAGAGCAGAATTCTTCCTTACTTGTTCCTTTTTACTTTCTGAAAGTGGGCCTCCTAAAATAAGGACATGCTACCTCAGCCAGTTGCATTTTGGATTAGTGCCTTCTGTGCCTGCATGACCCTGTTTCTGGCTTGCTGTCAGAGGCTGATCTTCTGCTTTACCTTTTCTATGTCCCTGGAGGAAGGCTGACGGTTAGTCCCTGCTTTGGAGGAGAGACATGTTCATGCTCTGGTTGAAGGTGTCTGTTCTTGTAATAAGTGGGCAAGAGAGAGGAAGCTGGTTATTAAAAACAGCTGGCTTCCATTGAATGCCTTTGGATGTATTTCTATGCTGCTTTCCCTGACATTCTATAGCTGTACTTTTTTTCCCCCTGAAGTAACAATTTTTTTTTTCCTAACTGCATTTTCTTTTGAGAGGAGCTGATGGACTGGGGGGGACTTTAATTTACTTGTATAGATTCTCGGGAGGAAGGAAAAACACAATCCTAATCTCTTAGGCATCAGAGAAGTGCTAAGTGTGTTATAACTTGTTTTGCGTCTGATCCATACTTTTTCTTGCAAGTGTGTGACTGCTTACCATAGGTGTCTCCTCAGAGGTGTTTAGTGGTTGTGATTTCCCACTTAACTTCACAGGAAAATATTCCATCAATCAAACACTGAAAATGTTTTATTTTCAGTAGCACTGTTCCTAGTTTCATCATCTATCACTTGGGTTTTTGAAGACTAGATATTTTAAGAGTTGGCGTGCAGACAAGCTGTATGTCCCCAGGAATATAAAGCTGGATGGAAAATACCTTCTGCACCCAGGGAGTTCATTGTTAAGTCTCTGTGATGGAACTCAAAGAAAGCGAAAACTTTCCTGCACCGTGGGAGACTTGTTTTGCTCTTCCTTCAAATTTGTGGCCAAGTTCCAAGTTTACAGAGATCACCACACGCCTGAGCCAGTAGCTTTAAGTTTACTGTTCCTGTTTCTTGATATTACAGCATCAAGTAATTGGACAATTTTAAGGCCAGAGGAACCGTAGAGATCCTCTAGTCTGAAATGCCTACGTTTCAGTCCAAGCCTCAGAGAAGGAAGTACTGTATGCGATTAACTATAAGCTGTGATGGTCTGTGAGTCGCTGCTGGACGCCTTCTGTCCCACCCCTTCAGGAATTTATAGCCTCTGGCTAATCCGCCAGACTAGCCGAACCTCTCCAGTTGCATCCAGCATTGCTGGTTTTAAGTTTCTGATTCTTTTTGATATTTTGTGTTACTGAAAGTGCTCCATAAAGTATATTTCATTTAGGCCCTTTATGTTTAAAAAAATGACATTATATAGAAAATTGGGAAAATAGAGAAAAAGAAGAATCTTTTGACTGTGATACAATCAGTCACCATTTTGTTTTCCTTTCAATCACTTATTTTTTCCCTCGAAGCTCACACCTGGTATTTGGGCCACTCCGTAACTAACCTTCTCTTCCAACCACCAGTTAACATTAAAGCCCAAGTATTTTTCTATGTTGTTTCAAAACCTCCCTGAGCGTAGTGTCTGAGCACCACTGTGTTGGGGAGATGCTGCCTTATCTGCCTGTTCTTTCACCTGCGGCTGAAGTCCCAGGGTTCTGGATTCTTCAGTGGGCTGCCCTATCCTGCAGAGAGTGAGTATCTTAGATTGGTCTCCCAGAAGCAGAGCCTGACGCTGCTGATGAGTGGGCTGGGGGAGAGGAGTGAGGATGTGGGCTGAGACTCGAGGAATTGTACTAGCAGCTTGAGGGAAGGGGGAGACCGAGGTTTTAAGCTTTCGAACCCACTGTTAGTCAGCCATCGGCTGCTCCTTGGGGGAGGGGGAGTGTGCAGCCACCCAGGCCTCTGGGTGAAGCACCCCTAAAGCCAAGGGTGTGTGAGTGGATAAGGTTACAGGTGTAAACTGAGCATCAGCACCCCTCCCAGCTGAACAGCGGTGCACCTGCCTGGTAAGGAGCATCTGGCAGACCATACAGAGCCCACATTAAACTGAGCTGTGCCCAGACTTCTCCTCCTCTTCTGTGCCAGAGGGCTACCCCTTGGGCACCTGGAGCTGCCTATTGTGTTTGCCAGGCCTGGTCCTGAGTCAAGGTGTACCCTCTCACCATGGCCCTGGGCACAGCTGAGCCTCAGGTGCAGGGACTGTCAGGGAGGCAAAGGGGAGCCCTTTCTGCTGCATGGGCCCCCCCATAGTGAGCTGGTCCTTGGAGCACCCTGTGTACCAGGCCGCTCAGGGGACCCTTGGAGAAACAGTGGGCATGAAGGACCTCCTAGTCCGCGTCCTTGCTAACCCAGGACTGCAGGGCATCGGAAGCCAGCACAGCCCAAGGTCCCTCTGCCTTCCCCCGCAGGCGGGAGCAGCGGCACTCACACTGCAGTGCTTCGCAGGCTGAAGTTAGGGGAGAGGGTTTCCTCAGACTCCTCTCGAAACCCCTTACATTCTGTGCCTTGTGCTGGGCTCACGGACAGCCTACAGGACAGAGGGGCTCACATGCTGGAAGCTGGACAGGTGAGGCGACAGGACCTGAGGGAAACTGGGGAATGACGCTCTGACGTTGAAGTAAGAAGTTTACCATGTGGACACTGAGCAAAGAGTGTGTTTAATTGAACCGGAGGCCCAGCAGTTTACGACTTCTGCAGCCCGTTCACTGGGCTTTCTGACCCCTAACTGTACTTCTGTTCCCCTTGTCTGGAGTGTTTTTTCCTTGACACCCCACTTATGGGCACTGCTCATCCTATCACACCTAGCCCAATCTCTCCTCCTTCCTCCTGCCTCCTTCCCATAGACTTTGGCTGTATATTCTCACGTGGGGGCTGCATTGGGTGTCATTTCTGGCAGTTAGGGAGTGGGGTAGAGATGCCAGAGTGCCTGCTGTGCCCAGGACAGCACTCGTGAGAAGCACTGTCCTGCCCGATGCCCTGGGGACAAGCACTGGGGACCGCCATACTTCACAGGTGAGGGCAGGGGGTTCACCAAACAGACAGGTGATGGCTATTGGTGACTCTTTCTAGGAGCCAGGCACCATTCTAGGTCCTGGGGCATGTGGCAGTGAATAAGCACAATATTCACTCCTGCTTTCCTGGAGCATGAGGTTGACTGTGGGAGTTAATAAAGATGAAATAAATGGGTGCATTTCTGATGGAGAGAAGAACGTGAAGGCAGGAAGCAGCGTGCTGTGGTGAGGGCTGAGGAGACGTGCAGCTCTGGATGGGGTGGTCAGGAGAAGCCTCTGGCGCAGAACTGGGAGCCGCGTGGGACCAGCTGGAGCCAGCAGCGAGTGCAGAGATGCTGGGGACGGGCTGAGCTTGTTGGAGGGCACAAAACAAGGCGTGTTTGGTGAGCGGAAGGGTGTTAGGAGGTGAAGTCAGTGTGGTTGGCAGGGGCCGGGCCATGTGGGTACTTGTGGGCTATGGTTAGGAAACAGGAAGGGGGTTGCCAGGGTCAGGAGTGGAGCAGCCATAGCCTGAGCTTGGTTCTGCAGGCCTTGCTCTCCTGTCTGCACTCAGCTTGCCTGGCCCGAGGGCTGCCTGCAGCTCTGGTTCCTGCAGGATTGGTGGGGTCTTGCTCAACTCCCTTCACCAGACCCACAAAGGCGGTGCCAGGAAGTGTGTGTTGACTTGAGTTGACCTGGTGCCTGGTTGCTTACTTCCTGTTTCCTTTGTCAGTTCCCCCTCTGCCTGTGTCAGGCCTGCAGGCCCTGCCTCTGCCCAGGTGGATGGATGGGGGTGGGAGGGTGGGCTGTGGTGCTCCCCACCCCCACCCAGCCCCATTCTTTGCACAACTCTCAATTCTCGTTTTTTCACTGTCGTTTTCTGGCCTGGCCCCGCATGTCCTTGGGTCCCCTGCCCTCTGCCCAGCGCCTGTTCTGTGCTGGGAGGAGTGGAGAGCAGCTCCCCCAAACGCAGTGCCTCCCAGAGCACCGGACGCGTACTGTGTGTCCGCCGGGCTTGCGCGGTGCTGGCAGTGGGAAGGATTTACCCTTTCCAAGTTCAGTGTCAGTCCTTTAGAGTTCCTCAAAATAAAAGTTTATTTCTGGCTCCAGTATATGGTTTATATTTTTTCTTTTAAAAATATTGTGGTAAAGTATACATATCATAAAATTTACCATCTTAAGTATTTTTAAGTGACCGGTTCAGAGGCATTAAGTTCTCTCACACTGTGTGGAACCATCGCCACCATCCATTTCCAGAACTGTTTCATCTTCCTCAGATTGAACTCTGTCCCATTGAGCACTGACTCTCCTTTCCTCTCCTTCCACCCCTGGGCACCCACCATTCTACTTTCCTTAACACCTTTTAATATTTGCATGTCTCTAGAGAGAGCAGGCAGGTGGGCTCAGAACCTTTGGAGGCAGTGTCTCCACAAAATCTAGTAACGTTTTGACACATGTTTGTTTTTATGGTTACCACAGATGCATGCCAAATGATGGGGCTTTCTGTTTACACTGTGAGAGAAGCTTTCCTTTCCAAGCACTTTTTCCATAAAGAATAATATAAATGGACAACAACAAGAAAATAATAAAAGGGTTCTCTGAATGTAACTGGACCCAGGAGGGCAGCGTACAGGAAGGGCCCAAAGGTGGGGAAGGGCTGGCTGAGGTGCAGCTGTCCCTGCGGCCAGAGACACCTGTCCAGAGGCAGGAGCTTAGAATGTTGTGTGTGGGGGGGCTGGGGGAGCCGGGGATGTGGCAGAGGGAACCCAAACAGCAGGACCCGTTTTTCTGTTAATCACTTTGCATATTCTTCCCCACTTAATCCTACAAGCGAAACAACCGTCTTTGGTAGGAATGATCAACATAGCACCAACCGGGAGCCAGAGATCAGCCTCGCAGCCGGGCACCGGCAGAGCCACTTTCAAAACCAGGTCACCGCGCGGTCCACACCTGTGGCTGTGGAAATGCAGCCCGCATCTGCGGCGGTGGAAACGCGGCCGGCACCCGCAGCTGCAGAGACGCAGGGGATCCCAGGACGGAACAGAGAACACAAAAGCCAGGAGGGGGGCTCTTTCCTGCGTCCCACAGCTGATCTCTCCCGCCGAGGGGGCAGCATATCCAGCATTTGAGGCAATAACCTTGGCTGGGACCTCCAGTTGGGCCCTAGGCTGGACAAATGACACAAACTCCATACCTGGGACCCTCCCCCTGCTCTTCCAATCCTACCCCCGCCCTTCCAGAGACTTAAACTGGCCCCTGAACTAAGGAGTAGTGTCAGATTACAGAAGAGCCTTAGTGCTCAGGCTCTGGGAAGACCAGCATGCAGCTCTGACCCAGGGAAGAGGCTGAGAAGAGTGTGACTTTTGCTGGGCCAGGAGAGAAGAGACTCCTCCACCCCCAGCCACCACCTTTTCTGGCCTGCGGGAAGAGTGTGACATGGCTGGGCTGGGAGAGAGAAGACTCCTCCATACCCAGCCCCCACCCTTTCTGGCCTGCCTAGGGCAGGGCAATTACAACTGCAGAGGCAATCCCAGGGATCAGCAGTAAGCGGCAGACGCAGCTCTGGGCTTTCAGCAGCTCAGAAATCTCCTGCCCACCACACACACACACACACACACACACACACACGCGCAGAAGAAGTGCCCTAAGACTCAGGAGAATTGGACGCAGGGCTGGTGGTGCTACTCTCAGTGCGCATAGGTGCAGGCAAGGGCAGAAAATGCACTTACTTTGTAAAAACTACCATCCAGACCCCTCAGCCCCATGCATCTAAATCTGCATTTTCAACGTCACTCTGGGCACCAGGTGACCAGCTCTACCTGCACAATACGCAGGGGACTCTTTGGGACAGCAGAGGACAACCTGGAGATTACTTAGTGGACTTAAGCCAAGACTGGTACTGCTTTTTGTTTTGTTTTGTCTTTATATCTTTGATATCTTTGATATCAAAGTTGAGTGCGGGTTGTCAGTCGGTTTTACATGTGAAGGTATTTGATTTTTTCTTTGTTGTTGTGCTTGGTGATTTGCTTTGTTCTGAAATTACCCTACACCAGGGCCCAGCTTAAGAGGCACAAGATTCAACACACCCAGAGGCCAACTCCAGTCCAAACCAGAGTACTACTGGGTTTGACCTACAGTGACACACCAGAAGGAATTCCCTACAGGCACAAGAGCCCATAGAGGCCAAACCACATTTAAATGGTCAACCCTCATGCAGCAGAACATCCTGCGGTGAGCAGAGCCAAGTCTCACACCTAGTCAGCCTAGGAGTTAACCCCACCTTCTCACAAGCGAAAAGCAATTAAAGATCTTCTTTAACAGGACAATATACACAACACAAGAGTCACCTTTGGAGTATACGCAGAGGAGAAGAACGAAGTAGTGCAAGTCAAATATAAAGGATACATACTACATAAGATAACCCAGCAAGAACTAAGAACTCTAGGGGATCTACCTAATACATTGAGGCAACAACAGAGAGTCAGCCAGAATGGGGAAACAAAGAAACATGTCCCAAATAAAAGAACAGAAGAAACTTCCAGAAATGGAACCAAACAAAACAGGTAACCAACCTATCAGAGACAGAGTTCAGAACACTGATGATGAGAATGTTTAAGGAGCTTAGAGAAGACATAAAGAAGTACCAGAAAGAAGTAGAAATCATAATGAACAACCAGTTAGAACTAAACAACACAATTACCGAAATTAAGAACTCACTTGAAGGAATTACCAGCAGGTTAGATGAAGCAGAGGATTGAATAAGAGACTTAGAAGACAAGGTAGCAGAGATCACCCAAACGGAACAACAGAAAGAAAAAAGAATAAAAAACAATGAGGATGGCTTAAGAGACCTCTGGGATAACATCAAGCGCAACAACATGTGCATCATAGGAATACCAGAAGGTGAAGAGAGGAAGCAAGGGATTGAGAACATATTTGAAGTAATAATGGCTGAAAACTTCCCTAACCTGATGAAGGAAACCAACATACAAGCCCAGGAAGTGCAGAGAGTTCCAACCAGGATAAACCCAAACAGGTCCACACCAAAACACATTATAGTTAAAATGGCAAAGCTTAAAGACAAAGAGAGAATCCTAAAAGCAGCAAGAGAAAGACAGAGGATTACATACAAGGGAACTCCCTTAAGACTATCAAATGACTTCTACAGAAACATTGAAGGCCAGGAGGGAGTGGCAGGAGATACTCAAAGTGATGGAAAACAAAGGCCTACAACCTAGATTGCTTTGTCCAGCAAGGCTATCATTTAAAGTTGATGGAGAGATAAAGAGCTTCCCAGAAAAGAATAAGCTAAAGGAATTTATTACCACCAAGCCAGCATTGCAAGAAATTCTAAAAGGACTTCTGTAAATAGAAGATGAAAACAATCTAACTACAAATTTAAAAATGGCACTAACTATGTACCTATCAATAATCACTTTAAATGTAAACGGATTAAATGCTCCAATCAAGAGACATAGGGTGGCTGAGTGGATAAGAAAGGAAGACCCTTGTGTATGCTGTATACAAGAGATTCACCTCAGATCAAAAGACACACAGGCTGAAAGTGAAGGGTTGGAGTAAGATATTTCATACAAATGGAAATGAGAAAAAAGCTGGAGTTGCAATACTTATATCTGACAAAATAGACTTTAAAATGAAGAACATATTAAAAGACAAAGATGGGCACTATATAATAATAAAGGGATCGATCCGACAAGAGGACATAACCCTAGTAAACATCTATGCACCCAACATAGGAGCACCTAAATATATAAAACAGATATTGACTGACAAAGACAGAGATCAACAGTAACACTATCATAGTAGGGGATTTCAACACACCTCTGACAACAAGGGACAGGTCTTCCAGACAGAAAAGCAATATGGAAACAACAGCCTTAAATGACACATTGGACCACTTGGATTTAATCGATATTTTCAGAGCATTTCACCCCAAAGCAGCAGAATACACGTTCTTCTCAAGCACACATGGAATATTTTCCAAGATAGACCATATGTTAGGCCACAAAACAAGTCTTGACAAATTTAAGAAAATTGAAATTGTACCAATTGTCTTCTCTGACCACGGTGCTATGAAATTAGAAATGAACTACAGGAAAAAAACTGGAAGACACACCAATTCATGGAGGCTGAATAACATGTTACTAAATAATGAATGGGTCAAGCAGGAGATCAAGGAAGAAATCAAAACATATCTCGAGACAAACGAAAATGAAAACACGACGACCCAAAATCTATGGGATGCCGCGAAACCAGTCCTAAGAGGGAAATTCATAGCATTGCAGGCCTACCTAAAGAAACAAGAAACATCACTAATCAACAGTTTATCTTCACATTTAAGGGATCTGGAAAAAGAACAGCAAAATAAGCCCAAAGGGAGCACAAGGAAGGAGATAATAAAGATCAGAGCAGAAGTAAATGAAATAGAAACCAGAAAAACAATACAAAAGATCAATGAATCCAAGAGTTGGTTCTCAGAGAAGATAAACAAAATTGACAAACCTTTAGCCAGACTCATTAAAAAGAAGAGAGAGAGGACCCAAATTAATAAAATCAGAAATGAAAAAGGAGAAGTGACAACGGACACCGCAGAAATACAAAAAAATTTAAGAAATTACTATGAGCAACTATATGCCAACAAATTTGACAATCTGGAAGAAATGGACAATTTTCTAGAGGTGTACAACCTTCCAAGGCTAACTCAAGAAGAAACAGAAAACCTGAATAGACTGATTACCACCAGGGAAATTGAATCAGTAATCAACAGTCTCCCAACAAACAAAAGCCCTGGACCAGATGGCTTTACAGGTGAATTTTACAAAACGTTCAAAAAAGAATTATCACCTATTCTCCTCAAGCTCTTCCAAAAAATCCAGGAGGGAAGGCTCCCAAACAGTTTTTACGAAGCCACTATCACCCTGATCCCAAAATCAGACAAAGACACCAAAAAAAAGAAAACGACAGGCCAATATCGCTAATGAACATAGATGCAAAAATCCTCAACAAAATATTAGCGAACAGAATTCAGCAATACATTAAAAAGATCATATACTATGATCAAGTGGGATTCATCCCTGGTATGCAAGGGTGGTTCAATATCCGCAAATCAATTAATGTGATACACCACATTAACAAAATGAAAAATAAAAATCATATGATTATATCGATAGATGCAGAAAAAGCATTTGATAAAATCCAGAAGCCATTTATGATAAAAACCCTTAAGAAACTGGGAATAGAGGGATCATATCTCAACATAATAAAGGCCATATATGACAAACCCACAGCTAACATCATACTCAATGGGGAAAAGCTAAAACCATTCTCCTTAAGATCAAGAACAAGGCAAGGTTGCCCACTTTCTCCACTTCTATTCAACATAGTGCTGGAAGTTCTAGCCACAGCAATCAGATAAGAAAAAGAAATAAAAGGCATCCAAATTAGTAAGGAGGAAGTAAAATTGTCATTATATGTAGATGACATGATACTATATATAGAGAACCCTAAAGACTCCACCAAGAAGCTATTAGAGCTGATAGATGAATTTAGTACAGTAGCAGGATTCAAAATTAATATTCAGAAATCAGTTGCATTTGTATATACCAATAATAAAACATCAGAAGGAGAAATTAAAAAAACAATCCCATTTACAATTGCTCCAAAGACTATAAAATACCTGGGAATAAATTTAACCAAAGAAGTAAAAGATCTGTACTCATAAAATTATAAGACACTGAAGAAAGAAATGAAAGAAGATACAAATAGATGGAAACACATACCATGTTCATGGATAGGAAGAATTAATATAGTTAAAATGTCCATACTGCCTAAGGCAATATACATATTCAACACAATTCCTATCAAACTACCAACGACATTTTTCACAGAAATAGAACATATAATCCTAAAATGTATATGGGACCATAAATGACCCTGGATAGCCTCAGCAATCTTGAGAAATAAGAACAAAGTGGGAGGTATAACAATACCTGACATCAAATTATACTACAAGTCTACAATAATCAAAACAGCGTGGTACTGGCATAAAAACAGACACATAGATCAATGGAACAGAATAGAGAGTCCAGAAATAAATCCATGCCTATATGGCCATTTAATCTACGACAATGGAAGCAAGAATGTAAAGTGGGGTAAAGACAGTCTATTCAATAACTGGTGCTGGGAAACCTGGACAGACACATGCAAAAAAATGAAGCTGGACCACCTCCTTACGCCATATACAAAAATAAATTCAAAATTGGTTAAAGACTTAAATATAAGATATGAAACCATAAAATTCCTCGAAGAAAATATAGGAAGAAACTTCACAGACATTACCCGGAGTAAGATTTTTACTGATATATCCATCACCTCGCGCGAGGGAAGTAAGAGAAAAAATAAACATGTGGGATTACATCAAACTAAAAAGTTTTTTCACAGCAAAGGAAACCATCAATAAAACAAAAAGGGAAAAAGGGATCCTACTGAATGAGAAAAGATATTTGCCAATGATATATTTGATAAGGGGTTAATATCACAAATTTATAAAAAACTCACTCAACTCAACTCCAGAAAACAAACAACCCAATTAAAAAATGGGCAGAGGACATGAAGAGACATTTCTCCAAAGAGGACATACAAATGGCCAATAGACATGAAAAAATGCTCAAACTCACTAATCATTAGAGAAATGCAAATAAAAACCACAATGAGATACCACCTCACCCCAGTCAAAATGGCTATCATCAATAAATCAACAAACAACAAGTGCTGGCGCAGATGTGGAGAAAAGGGAACCCTTGTGCTCTGTTGGTGGGATTGCAGATTGTTGCAGCCACTATGGAAAACATTTTGGAGGTATCTCAAAAATCTGAAAATGGAACTGCCTTATGATCCAGCAATTCCACTCCTAGGTATCTATCCGGAGAAATCCAAAACTCTAATTCAAAAATCTTTATGCACTCCTATGTTTATTGCAGCACGATACACAATAGCCAAGACATGGAAACAACCGAAATGCCCATCGGTAGATGATGGATTAAGAAACTGTGGTACATTTATACAATGGAGTATCACATAGCCATAAAGAAGAAAGAAATCTTACCATTTGCAACAACATGGATGGACATAGAGAACATTATGTTAAGTGAAATAAGTCAGACAGAGAAAGACAAATACCATATGATCTCACTTATATGTGGAATCTAAAGAAAAGAATAAGTGAATGAACTAATCAGAAACAGTTTTGGAGACAATGAGGAAAACCTGAGGGTTGCTAGATGGGCGGGGGGGTGGGGATAAGGGGAAGGTGAGGGGGTTAGAAAAGAGTCAGTAACCACAAGATGGCCACGGGGATATGAAAGTTAATTTGGGGATTGTAATCAATAATGTTGTAAAGATTTTGTAGGGTGTCCGATGGACACGTGCCCCATTAGGGAGACCACCTCAGGGAAGATGTAGATGCCTGATCACTGCACTGCACACCTGAAGCTGAATGATAATGAATGCCAACTATGATTTTTTATATATATATGTATATATAGGTATGTATACATTTACAAGAGGCAGAGTACAGCATCGGGAGTGGAGATAGTGGAAATGCAATGGCTGTGTGCGATGTCAGAGGGATAGTGGATGGGGGAGGGGGTTGACACAGTGTGAGGGATATAAACGATAAACGTCTAAGTATTACTTTCTCTTGTGAACCTGAAACTAATAAAAAAAACAACAAGAAGAAAAAAAAACAGGTCACCTGCTCAGTCCTGGGAGGCAGGAGAAAATGAGCCAGCACTTCTCAGCCAACGGTCGGTTTCCCCAGGCCCTTCAAGAGAGTTTTAGAAAAGTCAGTGACACTTTAACAGCAGTGTCAAGGACACACGTGGGGTAGAGGGTCTTTGGGAGGACATCCAGGCCACCTCCTGCCCGCTCTGGGAGCCTGGCCCTGCCCCGTGGGCAGCATCCGGTGGGGGTGGGAGGCCTTCGGCCTCGTTTCAGCACAAAGGAGCCGGTCAGCGTCTGGACCTGGCCTCCGGAGCCAGGCCTGACTGAGGCATTTCTTTACGGCTGAGCACGGGCAGCCTCCTTGTCGTTTCGTACCGAGCATTCCTTGTGTACGAGATGGGGTTTTAATGAGCTTGTTCGGAGGCGGATGAAGTATTTGTGATGCGTTACACATAAGAAGCGCAGAGTGAATGAAAGTTTTTTTTCTTTGAGTTTGTACCAGTGGTTTGAATTGAAATAAAGCAACAGCCGTAAAAGCAATTAGTCAGGGGGATTGCATTTGTTTAGATTCTTCTGACTGTATGTGACAGGAAACTCAAAGCACAATAGTTCACATGAAACAAAGGAATGCTGTTTTGGCACAGGAACCTGACAGCCAGGCTGAGTCTGTTTGGGGTTCTGTGTTTCAAGAGCTTACGTGGTGTCAGCAGGACTTGGTCCCTTGTCCTCAGGTCTTGGCTTTGGCCAGGTGCTGTCCTGGGGTGGCAAGGTCACAGTGGCAGCTCTTCAGCCCCAGCTCAGGTCTAGTGGGGCACATGCCTGATCTGTACCCCTGCCTGGCTAGGGGAACACACGGCTAATTGGCTGGGCCCTGGTCACCTGCTTCCCAGGGTCTAGAGGCATGTGAGTGCCCTGGAGCCTCATGGTCTGAGAGTGGACAAAGGCGGCCCCCACAGAAAAGCTGGGTGCTGCTACTGAGAAAGGTAGGTGGAGGCTGAGCCATGCAAACCTACACGGATCCCATATAGGAGTGACACCCATGTGTGCATGCTGGCCTCACTCACCTGTTCACTGAGCTGTTTGTGTGTGTGTGTGTGTGTGACAGAGAGAGAGAGAGAGAGAGAGCAAGAGAGAGAGAGAGAGAGAGAGAGACAGAGAGAGACAGAGAGAGACAGAGAGAGAGAGACAGAGAGAGACAGAGAGAGACAGAGAGAGAGAGAGAGACAGAGACAGAGAGAAAGCGAGCAGACATACCCTGGGCTCGCCTGGGGTCCTTGAAGGGAGCTGCTGTGATCTGCGAGGTCATGCTGGGATGTGAGTGAGAACCCTGAGAGGAACGGAGGCAACCTGGCTGTGTAGTCGGCACTGAGCCTCAGTCTTCCCGGCTGTAAGGTGGGCACCCCGGCCCCACTTCCTGTGCAGGACTTTGGGATGGTTCTGGAAACACTTGGAAAGGCATAGAGTCCTCGGTGCCTTCTCTTCAATTTAGGACATTTGGTAAAATTTAGTTTATAATTACAAACCTTCTCATAAAGAAAACTCTAATCCCAGGTGGTCTTATCTGTATATTCTGTGAACATTTAAAGAAAAAATAGTTCAAATATACTTTTTAAGGGAAGAGAGAAGGAATGATCATTTTCTAGTTCATTTTTATGAGGCCAAGATTACATTCATTGCAAACCAGACAAAATCATTACAAGAAAAAGAAATCCATAGACCAAAACCACAACATTCCTTAACAAAATACTAGCAAATCCATTCCAGGAAAATATAAAAAAGATAATGTATCATGACCCCTGGGGTAAATCCCTGGAATGCAAAGCTGGTTTAGCATTAACAAAGCAATCAGTGTAATTCACTGTATGAGCATCATGAAGCAGAAAGCCGTGTAGCTGCCCCATGTAGTTGGTGCAGAGCATTCAACGCCCATTCATGATAACAATTCACAGTGAAATAGGAAAAGAAGAGAATCAATCCATAGCCTGATGAAGGACAAAAACGTGGGCCAGTCTTACTCTACTGCAGTGGCCAGATATGAACCAGCCATGGGCTCTGTCGTCACACTCAGTGTCTGGAGGATTGAGTCATCTAATGATACATGTATTTAGCTCTGGGCTTAAACACACATGTTGCACAATTCCCTTTGTTATCCTCGGTAAGGATATCCATTAGTAAGGGTCCTCCAGAGAAACAGGGCCAATAGGGTCTTATATAGCTCACATTGCAGAAAACATCCAAACTTGGGCGTAGAACACTTGTGTTCTACCCCTGGCTCTCCAAGTGGCCTTCAATCAGTCCCCTCTTCCTTCTGAGCCTCCGGAGGTTTACTTATGCGCGCGCGCGCGCACGTGTGTGTGTGTGTGTGTATGTGTGTGGGGTATTGGCTCACGTGGTTATGGAGGCTGACAAGTCCCAGATCTGCAGGGTGAGTTGCCAAGCTGGGGACCAGTGTTCCCGTGTGAATCTGAAGGCAGGAATAAGCTGGTGTCCCAATCAAAGGCAGGCAGGATGAGCTGTCTCTTACTTGGAGAAAGGTCAGCCTTTTTGTTCTATCTCGGCCTTCCACTGACCAGGCGAGGCCCATCCACATCAGGGAGGACAGTCGGCGTTACTCAGTCTCCTGGTTTAAATGTTAACCTCATTTACAGACACCCTCACAGAACCCCCAGAATACTATTTGACCAAATAGCTGGGCACATCATAGCCCAGTTATGATGGCCTAGACCCATAAAATTAATCATCACGCTGCCCCAGCACACTGTTCTTTTTCAGTCAAAAATTGAGCCCTGGCTGCTTCTGGGCTTGCCAGACATGAGGTGCTTGCCTTTCTTATCTCTGGTGGCACTTCTGTCGCTCTGCCTGGCTCTGTGTGATTAGCCCCCGAGTCTGTGAAGAATGACCAGTCCTCCCTCTGTGCAGAAGGTGACTTTTTTCTTGCTAGATTCTGGAAGCAGAAACATTCCAAAACTGTTCACGTGGGGCCAGCTCTTCCATTCCTAGCCAGGAAAGAGCTTGTCCAAATCTCCGGGGCATCTGTAGGGTTTTCCCAAGGACACCGAGAGATCTGTGAGATGCAGACTGTGCGGCCCAGAAGTGACTCGAATAGCAGAAAACATCCAAATTTGGGTGTGGAACACCTGTGTCCTGGCCCTCACTCTCCCAGTGGCCTTCAGCTAGTCCTCACTTCCTTCTAAGCCTCCGTTTACTTACCTGTGAAATGAGGGCACAGTAATATCAGGTTGCTGCAAAAGAAACTGCGGTTTAAAAGGTTAAAAACAATTGCAAAAACCACAATTACTTTTGCACCAACCTAGTACTTCTCTAAGTTACATCCAATGTTAAAGGGAAATATTTTTATTTAGAAGTTGGAATAATCCAGAAAAGAACAAAGAATAATAAAATGAATAGCCACATTTCTACCATTAGAATTAGCCATTGTTAACAATTTATATATTTGTTTCCAGTCTTTTGTGTCTTTTGCTAAGAAATAAAACATTATAGGTAAAGATGAGGTCCCCTTTCTGCCCTCTCCCAATTTTCACCCCCCACCCCTGGCTTTCCATTCTGTGTTTGAAGTCTGTGTTGTACCTTTCCCTTTATAATTTCCGACAAACACTTTCAAATGTGCTTTTTTATCCAGTATTCCACTGGAACCTCACCGTGAAGGGGATTCTGAGGCCAAAGGTCACATGGCTAGAGTCTGTGTTTTTCATGTCTCTTAGAAGTACCGCCAAAGCAAATGGCTTCAGAATGTCCCAGAAGGAGTTAGATAATGAAAAGGAACCTTCTGCAGGGAGCAAACACTACCTGAGATTGTCTGGACCCTCCTGCGGATGGGTGGGGTGCCCTTTCAGCCTCAGATGCAGTGTTCTGGAACCCAGAGGAAATTCCCGGGGGAGGTGGGGTTGGGCTGTGGTTACTCAGTCTTATCCCTTCCATCCTGGTTGTTTCCAGCCCTACTGCTGACAGTCTCAGCACTTCAGCATTCATTGGGAAGTGTCTCCAACCCTCCCAGGGGCCGTGAGGAGGAGGCTGGCTCCCTCTGCACTGAGCGTGGCCCAGGTGGTGGGTGCAAGGACTTGGGGAGCTCCTCCCTTTTGTGTGCCCTCTGTCTTCTGGCTGGGATAGCCCACCTGCCGCAGGCCTGAGGGTGGTGTGGTGCCTCCTCCCCAGGCAGCTGGAGGTGAGACATGCCACTGTCTTATCTTCAGGCTGCACTTAAACCGCTCTTGTATCAGCCCTGAGTGTGAGGAGCAGAGGCTTTCCTAAGAGCCCTCAGTCAGCGCCTGCTGAGCCCCCAGCCAGGCCTTGCAGGAGTCAAAAGGTGCCCCTGGGCATGGCGAATTAGGAGGACTGTGTGTCTCACAGGCTGCCACCTGAAGGCCAGGACTCGGTCCCACAGGCACTCACCGTTTGTGATTTACCATTGCCCGAACGCAGCAGGGACCTTATGGCAGAATGATGTACTTGGGAGATGTCGCGTTACGTAGTATGTATTATTAAAATTAATTTCACTGGTTACTTTTCTTTAATACAGCTTTTTAATAGGAACTTTACAAAACTAAGGATGCATTGGCAGAGCAGAAATTTTTAGGGCAGTAAAACTACTCTGTGATATCATAATGGTGGATCCATGTTATACATTTGTCCGAACCCATAGTATGTAGCCAATAGTGAACCCTCATGTAAGCTGTGGGTTTATCAACTGTCACAAAAGCACTCTGGGGGGAGTTTGATAGTGGGTAAGGCTGTGCACATGGGGTGGGGGGCTGTATGGGAACTCTGCACTTCCCACTCAATGTGACTATGAACCTAAAACTGCTCCAAAAATAGTCTATTAAATTAATTTCACCTGTTACTTTTTTCCGTAAGGCAATTAGAACATTTTAAATGTGATTCACCTTATGTTTCTCTTGGACAGGGCTGCGTTAGGGAACATGTCTGTCCTTACAAAGCCATGCAATGCAAACAGCATGCACAAAGCGAAAGGTCAGTGTTTCCAGACAGGCTCTGAAGACGACAGGGCATCTCCGTGGCAGCCCGTGGAAGGGCTGGGGACGTGGGAGGGAGGATCTCAGACCTCCAACTTGAATTAGGGTAGCTCTGTTCTTATCAGTATTGGTTTATTTATTGAGACTCTGCCTGAGAGTAATTCACTGCTGTGAGGGAGCAAGAAAAGAGTGTTGCCCCTCGTTTGTTCTGGAGGAGACTGAGGTTTGGAGAGGGGTGGGATGTATAGCCCAGACTGGGGGCGGGGGGTCCATCTCTGTAGCTCACAGGGGCCACTGAAAAAGACAAACCACACTGTTTCTCGAACATAGGAGTGGGAAATGATGAATTCTTTTCTCATAGACTTTATTTTTTACAGCAGTTTTAGGTTCAGAAAAAAATTGAGCCAAATGATACATTTCCCAGAGAGCACCCCTTCCCCCAGCATCCCCCATTAGCAATATCCTACACTAAACTGGTGTATTTGTTAACAACTCAGGAACCGACACTGACACCCATGGTTTATGTTACAGTTCATAGTTGGCGCTGTACATTCTAGGTTTGGATAAATGTGTGATGACTTGTATTATGATAGTCTCATATACAATAGTTTTACTGCCCTCAAAATCCTGTATGTTCTGCCTGTTCATCGCTCTTTCCCCTGTCTTTTTTTATTTTATTTTAAAATTTGGAATAATTTTATATTTATAGTGTGGTGACAGAGTCCCAGAGAGCAGTTTCCAGGCTCTCGGCCTCACGTGGAAAGGTGCTGGCTTGGTTATTAGATGGCCATCAGCTGTAATCAGATGGCCGTCCGCTGGCCATTGTAACCAGTGAGCCATCGGCCACTAACATAACTGCCGTGGTTATGTTGGGGGCTTGGTTGGTTGGCAGAGACGCGGATGGTGGATTGCGCATTGTATGGATCCTGCTTCCTGTGTCTCCAACCCAGTGCCAGCGAGACTATAGTGACATGATCCCCTCACCAATGGCTCCATTCGTGTTCCTTTTTGGCCTCAACATATCCTGTGTTCTGGTGTGGGGAGCGGCACCAGAGATCCTGCATGACACATGGCACAGCGAGCAGGGTGTGGTCCCTGCCAGAACTCTCCAAAGGGCGGTGGAGCAGTTTGTGTGTGTGAAAACTCAGTCTCGGGAAGCCCGGGAGGAGTGGCACCAGGAGCAGGAAACGATCTGCCTGGGAGAAATGTGACCCCTCCCCCTGCTGAATTGGTGGTCCTTTTGAGCCCCTGGATGGCACGCTGCCCTATGGGCCATAGCAGGTGTCACCTGCCTTTTGGTGGTCTGCTGCTGCTGTAGGCTCTGAGGATTGTGGACGTCTTACACCGAGGCCTCCACCCAATCGAAAGCCTGGTGCGGCGAGTAGGATTCCAGCCAGGTGGGAATGGTGTCTGACTCTGGGCAGGAGGACAGGTGGCCCCCACACAGTGTGTGGTACCCAGTAGCCACTGTTCTCAGGAGTTGGACCCCTGAGGAAGGGTGGGAGGACAGGGATGGCTCTCCAGCCAGTGTAGAGAGGGCCCTGCACGTCCTAGCTCAGCGGTTGCCGGAGGAGGCAAAGGGGACAGCCGGCCGTGTGGGCTGGATGCTCCTCACCGCATTGCGTCGTAACATGGAAGACGCGCTTAATGAAATAACCCAGGTGCGGGACCAACATCCCCGTGGGAGGCGCTGGAAGCTTGGGACCGCCAGTTAGAGGCATAGCTCGGAGGAAACGCTTGCTGGAATAGCCCAGGTGCGGGACCAGGTGTCCCGGTGGGAGGCGTGGGAAGCTTGATCCGCCCGTTAGAGGATGAGCCAGGAGCCCCACAGTGGAGACTCTGAGGCAGAGGCGGACCAAGTGACTGGAGACAATGTAGCTCCCAACTCCCAAGCCTGGTCCATCTTGAAACAAAAAGTAAAACGTGAGCAACCTTTGGGCCCCGGGGGCATTGCTGCCGGCAACCCAGCTGTGACTGAGCTCACAACCTATACCCCTCACACTCCCACTGAGTTGCAGGAGCTGGGGAGGTGGTGCCGACAGCGTCCTGGAGAGCCAGTCTCGGCTTGGCTACCACGTTTATGGGATGAAGGAGCAGATAACATTCTCTGCTCTCCAGGCGAGATGGAAAAGCTAGCCTTTGTGACGGTGCATCCGTCCCTGCGACAAAGGTTACAGAATTGCCATAGGTTGGCCCACGACCAGGGCAACCATTCTGTAATGGAGTGGCTCACTGCTGCGGTACGCACAGTATGGGGACAGGCTGGCGAGCTGCCAGACACTGTGAGTCAATGGCAGTCATATACGGAACTTACTCAAATCATCCATGAAATGGGTATGAGACATGCTATTTTCAACCCTAATATGCAGGGGGCCAGATGACGAGCTTTTTACAGCCAGCATGAGAGATCTGGTTTTGGATACTGCACCTGCGAGTGCTTTTGGATCCTTGGTTGCCATTCTTACACCTTATGTGGGGCGACGGATCCATGAAGTTACAACTGCCATGGCCACCCTGGGGGATGTTGAAAGCTGGCGGCAAAGGAAGTTAAGACAGGAGGTCTGCACAGTTGAGACCTGGAAGCCCAAATCAAAAGTAAAGGGCGAGGTCATGGGCCTCAGAGAGTAACACATGCACAGATGTGGCGTGATCTCGTGGCAGCAGGGGTCGATCGGGAGAAAATAGACCGACAACCTAATGCACTCTTGTTGGAACTTTGGAAACAGTTGTGTCCGCAACAGCAATTCTGGAGAAGCCTAAAGGAGAAGTCTGGGAAAGCGTGACCCGTGTCCCTCCAGGACTTTATGCGGCCGCTTGAGGCCGACTCCTTTCAGCTTGATTAGTGGTGGGGCCAAGGTACCCGGTCAGAGGGGACGAGCGGGGACCGGAGGCCCCACGTGGAACTGTCCATACATTGGTCCCCTTCTAATGTGCAGAGGGTTTTGGCCCTAGTGGACACTGGCACAGACTGCAGTCTTGTTTATGGGAATCCAGAACTGTTCCCTGGACCAGCAATCTGCATTGATGGCTACGGGGGAAAGACTGTGACTGTGAAAGCTGTTTCCTTAACACTGGGTATAGGAAGGCTTCCCCCTCGTACCTACAAAGTATATGTCTCCCCCGTTCCAGAGTATATTTTAGGGGTGGATGTGCTACATGGCCTCAGCTTACAGACGTCGGTAGGAGAGTTCTGTCTCCGGATCCGGGTGGTGAAAGCGGTGACACGCGGGCATGCTCACCACCCTCCTCAAGTGTTGCCACAGTCCCGGCGCATGGTTACAGTGCGACAGTACCGCCTGCCAGGAGGGCAGGAGGAGATTGGTCGTACAATATTGGAATTGGAGAAGGCACATATTGTGAGGCCGACGCACAGTCCCTTTAACTCCCCAGTATGGCCTGTCAGGAAGCCAGATGGGACTTGGTGAATGACTGTGGACTATCGGGAGTTAAATAAGGTGACGCCACCTTTGCAGGCTGCAGTACCTTCAATACACGATTTGATGGATCGTCTGACTGTCCGCCTGGGAACGTATCATTATGAGTGGACTTGGCAAATGTTTTTTCTCCATTGACATTGCACCCGAGTGTCAAGAGCAGTTTGCTTTTACTTGGGATGGGCGGCAGTGGACTTTTCAAGTCCTGCCACAAGGAGACTTGCACAGCCCCACTCTCTGCCACGGGCTCGTAGCCCAGGACTTGGCACCTTGGAATCAGCATCCTCTATGGCCTTGTTTCACTATTTTGATGATATTTTACTAATGACTGATTCTCTTTTCAGATTTAGAGCAAGCAATTCTCTCTTTTCCGCCACCTGAAGTCACATGGCTGGGCGGTGAACGAGAAAAAGGTCCAAGGCCCTGGCTTATCCATCAAGTTTTTGGGTGTTGTGTGGTTGGGTAAGACAAAGGTCATACCTGAGGCGATTATTGACAAAATACAAGCCTTTCCCCGGCCAACCAAGGTCTCCCAACTGCAGACGTATTTGGGTCTGCTGGGGTATTGGCGGGCGTTTGTACCCCATTTAGCACAAATGGCAAGGTCCTTGTATAACATGATGAAAAAGGGGGCCTCATGGGATTGGACAGAGGCTACAGAGCAAGACTTTGTCCTATAAAAATGGGCAATAACGAAATGGGCAGTGAAGCGGGCACAGGCTCTGCAAGTAGTAGACCCGGGCCGCCCGTTTGAACTTGATGTTCACGTAACCCAAGAGGGGTACAGTTGGGCCTCTGGCAATGGCAGGAGCATCTCCGGTTGCCAGTGGAATTTTGGTCCCAATTGTGGAAAGGAGCAGAAGTCCACTACTGCTGTTCCTCTAATAGAGAAACAGCTGGCTGCTGTGTACACAGCCCTAGTGGTCACAGAAGCCATCACAGGAACGGCACGGGTGTTGGTTCAAACAACCTATCCCGTCCAGGGGTGGGTCCGTACATGGACCCAGGGACCCAAAATGGGGGTGGCACAGACCACCACCTTCGCCAACTGGGGTGCTTACTTAGACCAACGTAGCACCCTTAGTTCAAGCCCTTTGAGCACAGAGCTACAACAGGTCCTGGGGCCTTGGAGCTTGTGGCCCAGGCTGAGCCAAGCCCTCTGCCTAGCGGGGGGGACTTGGAGCCCTCGCCCTACAGAGAAGGACAGCCCCCAGTACCTGAGGATGCCTGGTTTACCGATGGTTCTAGCCGAGGGGCTGCAGCTGTTTGGACGGCTATTGGTGTGCAGCCCAAAACAGACACCATTAGGTTTGATACTGGGACGGGCCAGAGTAGCCAGTGGGCTGAGCTACGGGTTGTGTGGATGGTAATCAGCCATGAGCCTGGGCCCCCAGTTATTTGTACTGGGTGGTGTTCAGGGGCCTAACATTGGGGCTCCCTATATGGAAACACCAAAACTAGTTGGTAGGACACCGTCCACTGTGGGGTCAGGCAATATGGCAGGACCTCTGGGACCTAGGGCAGAGAAAGGAGGTGACCCTAATGCATGTCACAGGTCACTCCCCCTTAGAGTCCCCAGGTAATGATGAAGCAGATGCCCTAGCACGGGTCCGATGGTTAGAACGGGCTCCTGCCACTGATGTGGCCCATTGGCTGCATAGGAAATCGCAGCACGCCGGAAGCCGAACCATGTGGCAGGTGAGCAGACACTGGGGTCTGCCTTTGAAATGGCAGGAGATAGCAGATGCCTGCTATGACTGTGCCGTCTGTGCCCAGGACAGCCCCCAAAGGTGGGGGCTCCCCTGGGAGACACAGCAGATTACACGAGGGAGGGGTGCCCCTCACTCGCTGGCAAGTGGATTACATTGGACCCCTGCCTAAGGCCCACAATGCGATATACACATTTACAGCAGTGGACACTGCTACGGGGTTGATGTTTGCTTGGCCGTGTCCGGCTGTGGATCAGCGGCATACAGTGGTCGCTCTTACACAGCTATGCGCCCTCTATGGGCGCCCCCAAGTCATTGAAAGTGACAGGGGTACCCATTTTATGGGGAAAGAAGTGCAGCGCTGGGCTGCCAGGATGGACGTACAATGGTTGTTTCATGCTCCGTATAACCCATAAGCAGCTGGCATGACTGAATGCTATAATGGCCTTTTGAAGCAAGGTCTCCGGGTGTCAAAACACCCTCCCACGATGCGTGACTGGGCCTCTTGTCTATGGGATGTCTTGAGAGTCCTGAATGAGAGACCATGGAAGGGAGGGCCCACACCAGTAGAAACTTTGCTACATCGAATGGCCGTGCCCATTCAATTACAAGTTACCACAAGTGAGGCTCTGGTAAAGCCAGGCTACGGCAGAAATGGAAACATTTTGCTGCCAGCACCCACATGCTTGAAAGCAGGGGAACGGCAGCAATGGACTTGGCCCTGGCAGGTCAAAAGCCCCCACTGTCGATAGTTGGGCCTGATAGCCCCATGGGGGGCCAGTTTGACTCATGATTTGCAAGTGATGCCAGGGGAGGTGGCTGAGTGGCCACCGCAAGTGACTGTAGTATACGGAGGTCCCGATACCGGGATGATTTTGCGGGGAACCTATGTGCTGTCACTATGGCCTATTATGGGGTCCCCTGTTCTGTTACATGTTGAAACTATGCAGGGGACCCCAAGCACTGCCATAAAGGTCTGGTACCACAAACCGGGAAAGGTGCCAGTGGCAGCGACCCTCCTTTCCCAGGACAAAAAGCTAGCATGTATCCCCCCAGATGGAAGGGATTTGCCATTGTTGGTTCCTAAGACTATTGTTTCTTCCCATCCGTAGGTGCCTGTAGGCTAATATGGCACAGGGACCCTCGCAGAAGACGCTTATCGCATAGATTGTGAGGCGATAGGGGTGGAGTGTGGGGACAGAGCCCCAGAGAGCAGTTTCCAGGCTCTCGCCTCACGTGGAAAGGTGCTGGTTCAGTTATTAGATGGCCGTCAGCTGTAATCAGATGGCCGTCCGCTGTGGCATGGTGGCCATCAGCTGTAACCAGTGAGCCATTAGCCACTAATATAACTGCCGTGGCTACGTTGGGGGGTTGGTTGGTTGGCAGAGAAGTAGATGGCGGATTGCGGATCGTGTGGCTCCTGCTTCCTGTATCTCCAACCCAGCCGCCAGCAAGACTGTAGTGATATGAACCTCTTATCCATGGCTCCATTGGTTTTCCTTTTTGGCCTCAACATATCCTGCATTCTTGTGCAGGGAGTGGGACCAGAAACCCCGCATGACATACAGGAAAGTTACAAACATAATACAGAGAATTCTTATATACCTTTTACCCAGCTTCCCCTAATGTTAGCATCTTCCATAACCAGGATCATTTGTCAAAATGAAGAAATTAACATTGGTACATGACAATTCATTGGACTCTAGACTGAATCTCACCAGTTTTTGCACTAAGGTTCCTTTCCTGTTTCTAGATCCAGTCCGGGATCCCACATTGCACTTATTTGTCCTATCTCCTGTAGTTTTTCTAATTTGTTCTCGTTTCCACAGTCAGTTTTGTGTGTGTGTATGTGCACGTGTGTGCACACGTGTGTGGGAGGTTTGACACCCTTTGAAAATGCTCTTCGAGTTCCACAGTTGTGCCAATTAAATGGGGTATGTTTCTAGCATGGCGTGAGCTTTTTGCCACAGGCACCTTCTCTCTCCTCTTGTCTCTGTGTGTGATCCTGACCTCGTTCTTGTCTGCCCTTAGTCTCTGAAACTCTTCTCAGAATCTCTCAAGGAGGGGAACACAGATGCATCTCCTCAGCGGCTTAGATTTCTTAACTGTTGGTGAAGTTTACTGAGTGCTTGCAGTAGAGGTGTCGGTCCGCCTCAGGGGGCCCTGCCAGCAGCTTAGCCCGTGTCTGTAATGTTTGTGCGCTCAGAGCATCCTGACATGTGTTTGTGGTTGCTGCTGTGCCCACCTGGCTCTGGCTGAGACACTGGTGTCAAGCTGGAGGATTTGGAAATGTCCATTTGAGTGCATTTCATACCATTACTTTTGAACTCCAGGCAGTTTCTACATGTTTTCTTCTGGATACCCCAGAGCTCTGATGTTTCTGTGAGTTTAAGCAAAGGGCAGGAAAGAAAGCAAAGACTCAGAGTGCCTGCTTGGGGTGGGTGCTGAGTCAGCCCTGGAAATGAGCACTGGACATTGCACAGTGGGTCTCCTTCCCTGGTCCTCAGTAACACGGTCAGCTCACTGAGGGCAGCGCCTTATTCTCTGCTCTACAGATGGACATCCAATTAGAATGTGCACCTGCTCAAGATCCCCAGTGACTTGTTGTGCCCTCTGAATACATCTAAGCGCCTTACTGTGGTCTTCCATGCCT
Source organism: Rhinolophus ferrumequinum (assembly GCF_004115265.2). Lineage (NCBI taxonomy): Eukaryota > Metazoa > Chordata > Mammalia > Chiroptera > Rhinolophidae > Rhinolophus > Rhinolophus ferrumequinum. The sequence continues at coordinate 865,173 of NC_046285.1, read as the reverse complement.
CTCTGCTCTCCTCACCTCCCATCTCCTAGACCTCAGCTCCTCCCTTCTCCTGGACCTCAGCTCCTCCCTTCTCCTGGACCTCAGCCCCTATTGTCTCCTGGACCTCAGCCCCTATTGTCTCCTGGACCTCAGCTCCTCCCTCTCCTGGACCTCAGCCCCTCCCTTCTCCTGGACCTCAGCCCCTGTTGTCTCCTGGACCTCAGCTCCTCCCTTCTCCTGGACCTCAGCCCCTCCCTTCTCCTGGACCTCAGCCCCTGTTGTCTCCTGGACCTCAGCTCCTCCCTTCTCCTGGACCTCAGCTCCTCCCTTCTCCTGGACCTCAGCTCCTCCCTTCTCCTGGACCTCAGCCCCTGTTGTCTCCTGGACCTCAGCTCCTCCCTTCTCCTGGACCTCAGCCCCTCCCTTCTCCTGGACCTCAGCCCCTGTTGTCTCCTGGACCTCAGCTCCTCCCATCTCCTGGACCTCAGCCCCTCTTGTCTCCTGGACCTCAGCTCCTCCCTTCTCCTGGACCTCAGCTCCTCCCTTCTCCTGGACCTCAGCTCCTCCCTTCTCCTGGACCTCAGCTCCTCCCTTCTCCTGGACCTCAGCTCCTCCCTTCTCCTGGACCTCAGCTCCTCCCTTCTCCTGGACCTCAGCTCCTCCCATCTCCTGGACCTCAGCCCCTGTTGTCTCCTGGACCTCAGCTCCTCCCTTCTCCTGGACCTCAGCCCCTCCCTTCTCCTGGACCTCAGCCCCTGTTGTCTCCTGGACCTCAGCTCCTCCCATCTCCTTGACCTCAGCCCCTATTGTCTCCTGGACCTCAGCTCCTCCCTTCTCCTGGACCTCAGCTCCTCCCTTCTCCTGGACCTCAGCCCCTCCCTTCTCCTGGACCTCAGCTCCTCCCATCTCCTGGACCTCAGCCCCTGTTGTCTCCTGGACCTCAGCTCCTCCCATCTCCTAGACCTCAGCTCCTCCCTTCTCCTGGACCTCAGCTCCTCCCATCTCCTGGACCTCAGCCCCTATTGTCTCCTGGACCTCAGCCCCTATTGTCTCCTGGACCTCAGCTCCTCCCTCTCCTGGACCTCAGCCCCTCCCTTCTCCTGGACCTCAGCCCCTGTTGTCTCCTGGACCTCAGCTCCTCCCTTCTCCTGGACCTCAGCCCCTCCCTTCTCCTGGACCTCAGCCCCTGTTGTCTCCTGGACCTCAGCTCCTCCCTTCTCCTGGACCTCAGCTCCTCCCTTCTCCTGGACCTCAGCTCCTCCCTTCTCCTGGACCTCAGCCCCTGTTGTCTCCTGGACCTCAGCTCCTCCCTTCTCCTGGACCTCAGCCCCTCCCTTCTCCTGGACCTCAGCCCCTGTTGTCTCCTGGACCTCAGCTCCTCCCATCTCCTTGACCTCAGCCCCTATTGTCTCCTGGACCTCAGCTCCTCCCTTCTCCTGGACCTCAGCTCCTCCCTTCTCCTGGACCTCAGCTCCTCCCTTCTCCTGGACCTCAGCTCCTCCCATCTCCTGGACCTCAGCCCCTGTTGTCTCCTGGACCTCAGCTCCTCCCATCTCCTTGACCTCGGTCCCTCCCTTCTCCTGGACCTCAGCTCCTCCCGTCTCCTTGACCTCAGCCCCTGTTGTCTCCTGGACCTCAGCCCCTGTTGTCTCCTGGACCTCAGCCCCTGTTGTCTCCTGGACCTCAGCTCCTCCCTTCTCCTGGACCTCAGCTCCTCCCTTCTCCTGGACCTCAGCCCCTGTTGTCTCCTGGACCTCAGCTCCTTCCATCTCCTTGACCTCAGCTTCTCCCTTCTCCTGGACCTCAGCCCCTCCCGTCTCCTTGACCTCAGCCCCTGTTGTCTCCTGGACCTCAGCCCCTCCCTTCTCCTGGACCTCAGCCCCTGTTGTCTCCTGGACCTCAGCTCCTTCCATCTCCTTGACCTCAGCTCCTCCCTTCTCCTGGACCTCAGCCCCTCCCTTCTCCTGGATCTCAGCCCCTGTTGTCTCCTGGACCTCAGCCCCTCCCATCTCCTGGACCTCAGCCCCTCCCATCTCCTGGACCTCAGCCCCTCCCTTCTCCTTGACCTCAGCCCCTGTTGTCTCCTGGACCCCCGGGGCTCGCACTGCGCTGGCCCTGTCGGGAGCGTGCCGAGCTGCTTTCCATCCCAGGCCTTTTGCTGACTGTCCCCTGCTGACACGCCAGTATCAGCCATTGAGAGGCCACCTCGGGAGGCCCCCCTGAGCGCCTTATCTGCAAATCGCTGTAAGGACATGTGGTCACCCTGCGCTCGCCGTGCTGTACCCCCTCTGCTCTCACCCACCTGCTCCCATCCCACCTGGACTGACAGCTGTTGTTACCCTGTGTCATAGGTGAGAAACCATGACACTAACCCTGGGTCCCTCCCAGAGTCCTGCTGTCCCTTCATCCTGGACTTCTGCAGGCCTGGCTTTCCATGGGAAGCGGTCCCACCGATTTTGCTGATTCATGAGTGTGTGCTGATCTGCCTTTCTCGCCGTGTTATCAGGATGTCACCTCTGTCACACGGGGACTATTTGTTGTCGTTATTATGGTTGGTCTTCTCCAGGTTTGGTGCAACCTATTTGGGGATGGGAGCTAATATCAGAGCCTGGTGTGTGCCACACCTGGCATGGAGGTCAACAGAGATAAACCGTGTCTCCTCCTCAGCAGAGACCACAGGCAGTTTTCCTCCTGGTGCAGAATGACTTCAGGTACCAAAGAATAGTTTTGTAAGGTGACTGTCAGCAACACTGAGTGACTTCCAAGTCTTCGGTCCCCTGTTTGATGATTTCAGTGGCGTAGTCTGTGCAGAGGGCCCAGGCCCTCAGTGCCGTCTTCCTGGTGGAGGGGCCCTTGGCCAGCCCCGTTTCTCTGGTCTGAAGCTGCTGGAGACTGCCTACATTTTCTGTGTTTGAGTCTAGGACAGAGCCCCAGATGGGGAGCCGTGCCTTTGGCTTCTGGTCTCAGGTGTGCTTTGTAGGGTGACTCCAGAGAGTAAACTCTTGTCTTCTCCCCACAGGTCCTCGACCCGGCCAGAGGTGGCCAGCATAGAGCCGCTGGGGCCGGATGAGCGGCAGTGCTCCCAGAAGGCCGTGGTGCAGGCCCGCCTGTCCCAGCCCGCCCGCCTGACCAGCATCATCTTTGCCGAGGACATCAGTAAGGCTTCGAGTGCTCTGTGTGGTCCCTGGGCCACGACATGGGAAACACCCCACTGAGATGTTCCAGAGCCCGAGGCAGTGGTCTCGTTCTCTTGTTGGGTCAGAGGACGTGGAGGGGGGGGTGTCGGGAGGCACTGGGCAGGCAATGCTCACCCTGGTCCCTCCTGCCAGCACTGCCTGCTGCTTTCCCTCTCGTGCAGGCTGGCTTCCACTCCACAATTATTATTTGTTAACCCAAATAATTCTTAACATGTATTGAGTCAAAATGAAGAAAGCTGGTGAAATCCTTTCACTTCCCCATATTTAATTTACCATATTATGGTGGTAAAATGCTTAGAAAACAATATAATGTTCTATCATGCTTTTCTCCCACCTAACATGATATGAAAAGTTTTCAATCTCATAGAATTACTCTTAGTGGCTGAATAATATTCTTAATAGGACATTTAGATTTTCAGATGTTTGTTTCAGTGCTATATAGAAAAATAAATATTTTTATACAGAAAACAATTTGGGGTTCTTTTATGTTATTTACAGCCAAGGATAGATTCCTAGTTTTACTGGGTCACAAAGCATATGAATACTTTTAAGGCTTTTGATAAATGGGGCTGTGTGCTCTCTAACGGCTACCATTTATAGCACCATTTATATGGTGCCTTAAGAATGTTCAGAGGGATTTGCTGTTACGTGCTGTTACTTTTACACTAGAGAATTCTCCAGGTAATGCCATTTACTTGTCTCATTTATAGAGCAAGTACTGTGTTTCCCTGCAAATAAGACTGGGTCTTACACCGTATTTCTGAAAATAAGACCGGGTCTTATATTAATTTTTGCTCCAAAAGACACATTAGGGCGTATTTTCAGGGGATGTCTTATTTTTTCATGTACAGCAATCTACATTTGTTCAAATACAGTCCTGTCATCTTCTGGAACATCGTTATCATGTACTAAATGCGTCCTTCTGGCTGACGATCAAAGCTGGGGCTTGTTTTCAGCGTAGGTCTTATTTTCAGGGAAACACGGTAAAAAATCTGTGCGCAGGTGCCACAGCCCTTTCTCCTAGGGTGCAGCTGATAGTCTTCTGTAAGAACACCAGTGCAGATAAACGAACACCACCAGGTGAAATTCCTGATCTCAGTGCAGGGACGGGCATCGGAACAGCACGGTGTACTTGAATGCTGACTCGCTGTCCTATAGCCCTTGCCGTGTACCATAATGGCTACACCCTGAACAAAGCTAGGTTTTCTTAGAGGAGTTTTTTTTTTTTTTTTGCACACAGCTTTAAATGCTGGTGCTTGCCTTGGAAAAGCACAGTGGGCAGAGAGCATGCCTGCCAAGCTCTTGCTTGCTGCAAGTGCATGACTCCTTTTGAAGGGTGAGTGTGGTCAGCTGCTTGGCTTCGGGGGCTTAGTTTGGACCTTCCAGCCCCGTTTCGTGGTGATTGTTTTGTTGGCTGTTCTAGTCTTTGCCAAAGTGTAAGACCCCCTGAACTGCGAAGCCCTGGAAGTGTGGTAATGGTCAGGACACCGCCCTCCGCCTGACCCCTCTGTTCCTGTCCATTCAGCCACGGGCCAGGTCCTTCGCTGTGATGCTATCGTGGACCTCATCCATGGCATTCAGATCGTGTCCACAACCCGTGAACTCTACCTGGAGGACTCCCCGCTGGAGCTGAAGATCCAGGCCCTGGACTCCGAAGGTGAGGACGCCCCCTGGTGGTCTCTGTTTCTCTCTCCCCTTGGGTCGGGCGCTGTTCCTCACATAGGGCTGCTCCAGCCAGAAGGTGAAGTTGGTGTGGGGTGGGGGGAAAGGCCTTGAAGAGTGTCAGACCGCCTCTGAAGTGGACCCCAGGCCCTCAGGGGCAGTGGGGTCATGGCCGCCCCAGCTGTGCACTGGTCTGTACAGCAGGCCTGTGAGTTGAGACCTTCTGTAGCCCCTGGAGGCTGACTCCACGCCTGTACACGGGGATTATGCTAAAGTGGGTCTCTGGGAAGCGACATCGGAGTGTGTGAGCAGTGATCCGAAGCTGGGAGAGGTCGTCGGTTACCATGCTGCAAACAGCGGGAGGCATTCTCCTTGCTCGGCTTGAGGGCCGGTGTTGGCGTCCTGGTCCGGACTGCAGTGGCTGTATGTCTGCGTGTGTGAGCGCAATGGGCCACTGGGTCCCGGCTGCGCTACTGGTCCCTCCTACGCACCACCCTGCACTTCTTCACTTCACCAGAGTTGAATATTGGCTTGTTTTGGGCTGAGACTCTTCTTAGAGGATCTATTCTGGCAGTAAGAAAACTGTTTGGCTGTAGCCTGACCTCTTTGTAAAGTAACAGAGGGAAAATTTATAGGTTAATTTCTTTTCAAATTTAATTTGTTTTAAATTTATTTTTCCATTACAGTCAATATACATATTAGCTTCAGGTGTACAACATAATGATTAGAGATTTATATACCTTACAAAGTGATCACCCAGATAAGTCTATGATGTAGGTTAAGATTCTTTTTGAAGGAACTACGTCAGGCAAAAGGTGCCTGTAAGATGAAGGATCTTCCAAAGCTTTAAGTTGAAACCAAGTCTCACCTTGTCTTTGAAATCTTCCCTGACAGAGTGGGAAGATTCCCCCTGACTCCCAACTTTTAAAAAAATTTCTGGATTGGGCTTTCTCAGCCTAGGCAGTATTGGGCCCAGAGAATTCTTGGTGGTAGAGGCTGTCCAGCACACCCCTGGCCTCTGCCCCCTGGATGCCAGCCTAACAGAACTCCCCATGTTGTGACAGTCCAGAGTATCTGCAGCCATTGCCAGATGTGCCTTGGAGGGGGCGGAATCACTGTTCTGGAGCGTCTGTCCTGTTCTTCCTCCCGCTGTGTGTGCATTCATCACACGAGCTGCCTAACTTCTCTGTTTTCTGGGCTGTGACACTGACAGTCGTGCTTACTTGGCGGTTGGAAGGACTTGGTGGGAAGTGTAAAGGCTTAGCTCTGCGTGGCGCGTAGTGGGTGCTCTGTAAGCCACGTAGCAGGTGAGCTTTTTACCTGTTGAGCATTCTGCCAGGTTCTGGGGGTCCTGCAGGGGAAGCAAGGGCCTGGCCTCTGTCCCCAGAATCTCAGGCTCTGGAGGAGGTCCACCTGTAAGTGCCCGTGTGCATCTCAGCAGGTGCTGTTCATGCTCAAATTGGATGCAAAGTGTGAGGCAACCACGGAGCTGGGGAGCCAACCCCTGGGAGTGTTGGAAGTTGGGTGTGGAGAACAGCGGTCAGGACACTTTTGTTGTTGTTGTTTTTTAAAATTAAAGTTTATTGGGGTGGCAGTTGTTAGTCAAGTTACATAGATTTCAGGTGCACAATTCTGTAATACATTATCTATATCTCACATTGTGTGTTCACCACCCAGAGTCAGTTCTCCTTCCATCACCATATATTAGACCCCGTTTACCCTCTTCTAGAACCCCCTTACCCTCTGGTAACCCCTAAACTATTGTCTATGTCTGAGTTTTTGTTCCTTCATTTGTTTGTCTTGTTCTTTTGTTGTTTTCAGTTTTATATACCACATATCAGTGAAATCATATTGTTCTTTTTCTGTCTGACTTATTTTGCTTAGCATTATAATCTCAAGATCCATCCATGTTGTCACAAATTTCATCTTTTCATCTATTTCACCTTTTCTTACCGCTGAATAGTATTCCATTGTATATTATACCACAACTTCTTTATCCATTCATCTATTGAAGGACATTTTGGTTGTTTCCATGTCTTGGCCACTGTAAACAAAGCGGCAATGAACATTGGAGCACACGTGTCTTTATGTATAAATGTTTTCAGATTTTTTGGGTAGATACCCAGGAGAGGGATTGCTGGGTCATATGGTAATTCTATTCGTAATTTTTTGAGGAACCTCCACACTGCCTTCCATAACGGCTGCACCAGTCTGCATTCCCACCAACAGTGTATGAGGGTTCCTTGTTCTCCACAGCCTCTCCAACACTTGTTACTATTTGTCTTGTTGATGGTAGTCATTCTGACTGGGGTGAGGTGATATCTCATTCTGGTTTTTATTTGCATTTCTCTGATGATTAGTGATGTCGAGCATTTTTTCATATGTCTATTTGCCATTTGTATGTCCTCTTTGGAGAAATGTCTCTTCAGGTCCTCTGCCCATTTTTCAATTGGGTTGTTTGTTTTTTTGTTGCTGAGTTGCATGAGTTCCTTGTATATTTTGGATATTAGCCCCTTATCGGAGGCACTGTTTGCAAAAATCTTCTCCCATTCAGTTGGTTGCCTCTTTATTTTGTTGATGGTTTCTTTTGCTGTGCAGAAGCTTTTAAGTTTGATATACAGGACAGTTTTTTAGATGGCACAATAGTTGACTGAGTCTTGAGGATGTGGGGTTTGCCAGGGAGGGAAGGTAATTTTATTTTCGAATAGACTGACGCTCAGACAGGGGTGGGATGCGATGTAAAGGGTCCTATGTGTCAGATATGGGATTTGCACTTGGTCTTAGAGCAGACAGAGCTGAGGAAGGGGTTTGTGTAGTGAGGTGATAGGAGCTTGTCTGCAGGACTTTGGGGTGAGGTGGGGGCGGTCATTCGCTGTTCTTGGGAACAAAAGACCAAAGTCTGAGGCCACACAGGTGGCAGGTACCCCTCTGAACACTTTCATCTTCTAGTTCATTTCATGTCCAGGTGCTGAGACTGCAGCACAGAGTGGACACACACACACCCATACACATGCACGTACACATACGCACATGCATACACACATGCAAACACATGCACACATTCACACGCTCACATGCACGTACACACATGCATACACATGCACACAACGCTCACATGTGCGTGCACACGCACATGCGCACACTCACATGCACGTACACACACATACACACATGCAAACACATGCGCACACTCACATGCACGTACACACACATACACACATGCAAACACATGCACACGCTCACATGCACGTACACACATGCATACACGTTCACATGTGCGTGCACACGCACATGCATACACACATGCACACACTCACATGCATGTACACATGCACACGCTCACATGCACGTACACACATGCATACACATGCACACACGTACACTCATGCATGTACACACATGCACACACATGCAAACACATGCACACATGCACACGCTCACATGCACGTACACACACACACAGACAGACATGTGGGTGTGTAGCAGAGCAGACCATGAGCCCACCCTGGTTCCAGAGCTCACTGTCTTGGCCAGGGGGTAGCAAACTTTGTGAACAGCAGATAGTAAATGTTTTAGGCTTTGCTGTCCATAGTCTCAGCTGTGCCACTGTCACTCTAAAGCAGTCATAGATGATGTGGGTGTGGCTGTGCTGTAATAAAACTTTACTTAACAAAAAGTGGCTGTGGCCAGATTTGGCCCCGGGGCCGAGGTTTGCCCACCCCTGCTCTTGACCAGTCTGTTCTACTTCCTATCTTAAGTCGCTTTTTTCAAAGATTTGTTAATTTTTCTTGAGATTTTATACCGTGAAACTCACCTGTTTAAAGTGTCCAGTTCAAAGGTTTTAATCTATTTACAAAGTTGAGTAAGATCGCCACTGATTTGAGAACACTGTCATCACTCTGAAGAAGGAAGCCCGTGTCCGTCCGTACTCTCCAGTCTTTCCTCTCTCTGCCCCTCGCAACTACTAACCTGCTTTCTATGTAGGTTTGCCTGTTGTGGGAACTCCATACAGCTAGAATTGTACTAGTGTGACTGACTGTTACTGAGCATAATGTGTTCACGGTTCATCCATTTTGCAGCATGCATCAGTACTTTGTTCCTTTTTATGGCTGAGTAGTATTCCATTGTATGGATGGACCACATTTTGTTTATTCATTTATCCGTCCATGGATATTTGGGTTGTTTCACCTTTGGCTACTGTGAATAGTGCTGCAATAGTGTGAATAGTGAACATTCGTGTACAAGTTTTTGTGTGGACGTATGTTTGAGACACACCCAAGAAATGTCTCTTGGGTGTAGACCCAGGAGTGGAATTCTGGGTCATAGCGCAGCTCTGTTTAATTTTTTTGACAAACCAGACTTTTCTTCCATAGCAGCTGCACCATTTTACGTTCTCAGCAGCAATGCATGAGTTCTTGTTTCTCCATATCCTCACTTGTTATTGTTCATCTTTTTTGTTATACATAAGTCATTTGTAAGTCACTTTTATTTTTCTCCTTTTTCCCTGTCTCTGTCTTTTTCCCTCAAGCAGTTGGTGGCAATGTTAGCATCAGGCCTTCCCATGCAGACGGATACCTGGGGCCCTGGAAAGTCGGCTCTCTCACTCTTAAGGCCCAGGAGTCCAGTCCTAGAGTAGAAAGTCCAGGTTCACCAGCTGGCTGACAAACACTGGATCCTTCACTAATAACCCAGATCACCTCCTGTGCAGTAGGCAGGTGATTCACCTGTCCCACTTTCTAGTGGATCATCCCTGCCCAGAAGTACTTGGATTAGAACCTTATTTCTCCCTTCTTTCCCTGGACCCTGTGTCTTCTTTACTGGTCACAATCTCCTTTGTGAAGGTGAACTTGACCCTTGTAACCTTTGAGGACCTAGTAGTCTCAGAAGGGATATACTCGTATGTTATCTAGACTGGCAGGTGTTTGTTAAACATGACTGCTCGTGGCTCAAGAAGCATTGTTAGGTGCCCTTTGTGTGCCATGCACTGTGCCTGTCCCCTTACAAGTGCAGTCTTTTACCCCCAGTGGATAATGCCCATTGCATAGACAAGGAAGCTGAGGCCGAGAGAGCCTGAGTAACTTGCCCAAGGTCACACAGCTCATGGCTGGTAGAGTAGGGGTTGGAATTGAGGATGTCTGTCTGTTACCTGGGCTCTTGTCCACCAGGCCGCACTGCCTGTTTCCTGCTGTGGCATGTTTCATGGGTGTGGGAGGCCCTGCACAGGGCTGGGCTCCACCTTTTTGGCCTGAGGCCATGTGCAGGGTGCCTGCCTCAAGTTAACATTTCCTGCCCACACATACTGCCCACATATACCGCGTGCATGGCAGAGCCGAGCTAGCTCAGGGGTCACCAGAGTGCCCCTCCTCTCCTTTCCCCTGTCCCCTGTACTCATGCTGTATGCTTTGCCTGGAGCACCTTCTACCTTCTCCTCTTGGTCTCTGCTCTCATGGCCTTGGTCCCTCTGGGTGTTCCCTCTCAGACAGTTTTTCCTCCAGGACCTCACCCTGCCTGCCAAGGAGGCATCCATCCCTCCAGGCTGAAATCCTACACCAGTTCACTGGGTGTGAGGCCCTCTTTAAGTTGTCAGGTACAGCACCTGGAGGGCAGAAAGGGTTGACTTCATCCTTTTGGACTTCTGTGTTGGACACTGGACTTTGGGCCCAGCCAGCATCCGGCAAATATTTGTTACGGTGAATTGCTCAACGTTTTCCTGCTGCCCCTGGGCTGGGACAGGGGAGCTGCCTCCTCCCGAGACGGGACCTGGGCTTTCTTCTCAGTCTTAGCACGTGGCTGTGAGGCTTCAAAGTTACAGGTTCCATCTGTACCACGTAGTATGCGTTAAGAGCTATATTTTGAAGGTGAAAAGCAAAACTTTAGGCAGAAGTTTCTTGAAAACATTCTTTCCCACCTTCCAACCCTGCAAATTCCTGCTTATCATGTCAGTGTTGGAATCTGGTTTTGGCTGAGAGGTGCCTCCTCGCTGACCGCACTGTGGGAAGTCACAGTGAGTGAGCTGGTGGTTTAATTTTGTCACCTAGACGTCGGTCTTCCCTTCCTGTCCATATGGCCAGTTTCACATAGGCCTCGTGCTTGGAAGGGGCCCGGGCTTGGTTTAATGCATGTCTACTGCCATCTTGAAATTTTTAATTCATTTATCTTTGAACCTGTGTTCTGTGAGTGGAGTCTGATGAGACTGTGGAGTGTGCATCGGGGGCTTAGAACCTCAGTAATTTGAAGTTCTGCTTGCTGCCACCTCCCTGCCCCCTGGGATGGGTTCTCAGGCACCTGCTTCCTGTCCCCTGATATCCTGGGCCCTGCCCAGCCTCTCCCTTCCCGTCCTGGCCCTGTGATGACTGCCACCTTCCAATCTGGTGGGGAGGCTGGGTGCATGTGCCCCAGGGTATGTCGGGGTGCAATGTGGTGCTGGCATCCCTGTCCTGGGCTGGCAACACCAGGGCAGGTCTAGTCCAGAGGATGCATCTCACTTACCCTAATCAGGTACCGAGCACATCCTGGTGCACAGGCTTAATGGTGTGTCAGCAGGACATGGGCGGAAGAGATACCTGACTCAGTTTCCCTAGAGCCTGCTCTAGCCCGGCTATGTTGTGTTGGTCTAGTAGCTGGCAGGAGGAGAACCGGGTGGGCCCACATGTGGCCCAGATTGCAGGGCAGGGCCTCTGGGTGCCTGTGAGGCTCTGCACTCACGCTGGGGCATCCCAGCTCCCCAAGCGCTCACCAACTCAGGCCAGCCTGCCTGGGGGCCTCCTCTGTCTCCCCCACCTTCCCAAGTCTGACTCGTTTGGGGCACTTGCCCCTGCCTTTTGTGGGAGGGGGTCCCACATTTTCATTTGTATGGAGTCCTACAAATTCTGCAACCCATCCTGCATGTGCCTCTGCCCAAGTTGGTGAAACTGCTGGAAGCCCCAGGTCACTCTGCTCTTGGAATCACCACACATTCATCGTTCTTTTCTTAAAGATTTTTATTAAAATACAGCTAGCATGCATATTATATTAGTTTTAGGGGTACACCATAGTTATTCACATTTATATACCTAAGGAAGTGATCACCATGATAAGTCCAGCCACCACCTGACACCGTACCACGCTATCACAGTATTATTGACTGTATTATATTCCCCGTGCTGTACATTACATCCCCAAGACTTGTTTTATACCTGGAGATTTGGGCCACTTATTCCCCTTCACCTTTCCCCCACCTTTATTAGTTTTTCAATTACAGTTGACATTAAATATTGTATTACTTTCGGGTGTGTAGCATAGTGGTTAGACATTTGTACAATTTAAGAAGTGATCCCCCTGACTAGTCCAGTACCCACCTGGCACTATACATAGCTATTACCACATTATTGACCATATTCCCTATGCTTTGCTTTGCATCCCCATGACTATTCTGTAACTACCAATTTGTACTTCTTAATCCCTTCACCTTTTTCACCCTGCCCCCGAACTCCCCCAGCTGCCACCCCAAAAAATCTAGTACCCACCTGACACCATACATAGTTATTACAATATTATTGACTATATTCCTTGTGCTTTACCCTACATCCCCATGATTACTTTGTAACAACCAATTTGTACTTTTTAATCCCTTCCCTTTTTCTCACCTACAGACCCAAACCCCTCCCATCTGGCAACCATCAAATGTTCTCTGTATCTATAAATTTGTTTGTTTTGTTTGCTTATTTTGTTCTTTAGATTCCACATATAAGCAAAATCCCATTGCATCTGTCTTTCTCTGTCTGACATACTCCATTCGGCACAAACTCTCCAGGTCCATCCACTCCACTGCAGATGGCAAGGACCCACTCCCTTCCCTGGCCAAGCAATATTCCATTGTACATATGTACCACCTGCTCTTTATCCATTCATCCATCGACCGACACCCAGGCTGCCTCCAAAATCTTGGCCAATATAAACAATGCTGCAATGAACATATGGATGCACACGACCCTCAAAGTAGTGTTTTGGGTTTCTTCAGAGAAATACCCTGAAGTGGGATTACTGGGTCCTTCTTTGTCTCTTGTTATAGCCTTTGTTTTAAAGTCTATTTTGTCTGGTATAAGTATTGCTACCACAGGTTTTCTTTGTTTTTTTTGTTTTTTTCATTTCCATTTTCATGAAATATCTTTTCCCCTCCCTTTACTTGCAGTCTGTGTGTGTCTTTCAATTTGTAGTGAGTCTCTTGTAGGCAGCATATGTAAGGGTCTTATTTTCTTATCCATTCAGGCACCCTGTCTTTTTTATTATTATTAGTTTCAGGTATACAAAACAATGTAATGATTAGACATTTACACACCTCACAAAATTATACCCCAACAAGTCTAGTACGCATCTGACATTGTACATAGCTATTACAATACTATTGATTACAATACTATTGATTACAATACTATTGATTACAATACTATTGATTATATTCCCTAAGCTGTACTTGATATCCGTAACTATATGTGTGTGTGTGTCTATATGCACACACACACACATATATATGTTGCCAAAAGATGTATACACATTTTAAGAAAAGAAAACTGTATTAAAATTGTAATACTCAATATATACCGATAACAAAAGATGAATACAAGTCACATTTGACTTCTGCAATTACTAGAGGTGCTCAAAGTGGTTACCATCAGCGTTTGGACATTTCTGATTACAGCAAACTACTGCTTGAGCGACATTGACCAAAATTTCCACTTGTATACATTTTTTTGGCACCCCCGATACACACACACACACACACACACACACACACACACATTTGTAGTTGACATTCAATATTACTTCATATTAGTTTCAGGTATAGAGTGCAGTGGTCAGGCATCTACACAGTCTATGAACTGACACCCCTGATAAGTCCAGTACCCATCTGACACCCTACATAGTCTCTACAACATTATTGATCATATTCCCCACACTGTATTTCTCATCCCCGTGACTATTTTGTGACTATCAATTTGTACTTCTGAATCCCTTCACCTTTCTCACCCAGGACCCTAATCCCCCTCCCATTTGGCAACCATCAGTTTTTTCTCTGTGTCTTATGAGTCTATGTCTGTTTTGTTTGTTCGTTTATTCTGTTCTTTAGATTCCATATGTAAGTGAGATCATGTGGTATTTGTCTTTCCCAATCTAACTTATTTCACTTAGCATAATATCTTTTACCATGTTTCCCCAAAAATAAGCCCTAGCCGGACAATCAGCTCTAATGCGTCTTTTGGAGCAAATATTAATATAAAACCAGGTCTTATTTTACTATAAGACCAGGTATAATATAATATAATATAATATAATATAATATAATATAATATAATATAATATAATACCAGGACTTATTTTACTGTAAGACCGGGTCTTATATAATGTAATGTAATGTAATGTAATGTAATATATAATATAATATAATATAATATTGGGTCTTATATTAATTTTTGCTCCAAAAGATGCATTAGAGCGATTGTCCGGCTAGGTCTTATTTTCGGGGAAAGACGGTAGGTCCATCCATGGTATTTCAAATGGTAAGATTTCATTTTTTTTTCTTATGGCAGTGTAATACTCCATTGTATAAATGTACCACCTCTTCTTTATCCAATCATCTATTGATGGGCATTTTGGTTGTTTTCATGTCTTGGCTATTGTGAGTAGTGCTGCAGTGAATATATGGGTGCATATATTTTTTTCAAATTAGTGTTTTGAATTTTTTTGGATAAATACCCAGGAATGGAATTGCTGGGTCATAAGGTAGTTCTATTTTTCATTTTTTGAGGAACCTTCATACTGTTTTCCATAGTGGCTGCACCAATTTATAATCTCTCCAAGAGTGCATGAGGGTTCCCTTTTCTCTGCATCCTTGCCAACACTTGTTGTTTGTTGATTTGTTGATGATGGCCATTCTGACAGATGTGAAATGATACCTCATTGTGGTTTTTATTTGCATTTCTCTGATGATTAGTGATGTTGAGCATCTTTTCATATGTCTGTTGGCCATCTGTATGTCCTCTTTGGAGAAAATGTCTATTTAGGTCTTCTGCCCATTTTTTTAATTGGATTGTTTGGGTTTTTTTGGGTTTTTTTTTTTTTGGTGTTGTGTTATATGAGTTTTTTAAAATAAATTTTGGATGTTAACTCCTTATCAGGTGTATCATTGGCAAATATCTTCTCCCATTCGGTAGGATGTCTTTTCATTTTGTTGATGGTTTCCTTTCTGTGAAAAAACTTTAGTTTGATGTAGTCCCATTTGTTTATATTTTCTTTTGTGTCCCTTGCCCGAGGAGATAATCTCAGTGAAAATTACCGTTAAGGGTAATGTCTGCGAGTTTACTTGCTGTATTTTATTCTAGGAGTTTTATGGTTTCGGGTTTTACATTTAAGTCTTTATTCCATTTTGAGTTTATTCTTGTATATGGCATAAGAAGGTGGTCCAGTTTTATTTTTTTGCATGTATCTGTCCAGTTTTCCCACCACCATTTATTGAATAGGTTGTCTACACCAATGTAAATTCTTGCTTTATTTGTCATAGATTAAATGACCATGGATTTATTTCTGGGCTCTCTGTTCTGTTCCACTGATCTATGTGTCTGTTTTTATGCCAGTACCATGCAGTTTTTATTAATATGGCCTTGTAATAAAATTTGATGTCAGGTAGTGTGATATCTCCAGCTTTGTTTTTCTTTCTCAGGATTGCCATGGCTATTTGGGGTCTTTTATGGTTCCATATAAATTTTAGGATTATTTGTTCTAGTTCTGTGAAAAATGCCATTGGTGTTTTGGTAGGGATTGCATTGAATCTGTAGATAGATAGCTTTGGGTAGTATGGACATTTTAACTATATTAATTCTTCCTATTGGTGAGCATGGTACATGTTTCCATTTATTTGTATCTTCTTTAATTTCTCTCTTCAATGTCTTACAATTTTCTGAGTACAGGTTTTTTACTTCCTTGGTTAAATTTATTCCTAAGCATTTTATTTTTTTGATGCAATTGTACATGGCATTGTTTTATTAATTTCTCTTTCTGATAGTTCGTGATTGCTGTGGAAAAATGCAACTGATTTCTGAATTTTAATTTTGTATCCTGCTACTTTAGTAAATTCATTTATCAGTTCTTATAGTTTTTGATGGAACCCTTGGGGTTCTCTATATAAAGTATCGTGTCATCTGCAAATTTTTACTTTTTCCTTTCTAATTTGGGTGCCTTTCATTTCTTTTTCTTGTCTGATTGCTGTGGCTAGAGCTTCCAGTACTATGCTGAATAAAAGTAGTGAAAGTGGGCAACCTTGTCTTGTTCCTGATCTTAAGGGGAATGCTTTTATCTTTTCCCCATTGAGTATGTTGTTAGCTGTGGGTTTGTCATATATGGCAAGATATTATGTTGAGATGTGTTGCCTGTTTTCCCTCTTTGCTGAGAGTTTTTGTTATAAATGGATGCTGGATTTTGCTAAATGCTTCTTCTGCATCTATTGATATGACCCTATGATTTTTCTTTTCTTTTTTGTTTATGTGGTGTATCAGCTCAATTTGCAGATATTGAACCCATCTTACATACCAGCAATGAATCCCACTTGACCGTGGTGTATAATCTTTTTAATGTATTGCTGAATTTGGTTTGCTAATATTTTGTTGAGGATTTTTGCATCTATGTTCATTAGGGATATTGGCTTATCTTTTTTGTTGTTGTTGTTGTTTGGTTTTGGAAGCAGAGTAATGATGGCCTCATGAAATGAGCTTGGGAGCCTTCCTTCCTGTTGGATTTTTGGGAATACTTTAAGGAGAATAGGTGTTAATTCTTTTTTGAATGTTTGGTAAAATTCATTTGTGAAGCCATTTGGTCCAGGACTTTTGTTTGTTGGGAACTTGTTGATTACTGATTCAATTTCATTGGTAGTAATTGGTCTGTTCAGATTTTCTGTTTCTCTTTGATTCAGCCTTGGAAGATTGTATGCTTCTAGGAATTTATCCATTTCTTCCAGATTGTTGGTGTACAGTTGCTTGTAGTATTTTCTTAAATTTTTTTTTTATTTCTGTGGTGTCCATTGTCACTTCTCCTTTTTCATTTATGACTTCATATATTTGGGTCCTCTCTTTTTTCCTGATGAGTTAGATTAAAGGTTTGTCAGTTTTGTTTCTCGTTTTAAAAACACCAGCTCTTGGTTTCATTGATCTTTTGTATTGTTTTTTCAGTCTCTATTTTATTTCCACTCTGATATTATTTCCTTCCTTGTACTCACCTTGGGCTTTATTTGCTGTTCTTCTTCCAGTTCCCTTAGGTGTAAAGTTAAACTGTTTACTTGAAATTTTTCCTGTTTCTTGAGGTAGGCCTGCACTGCTATGAATTTCTCTCTTAGGACTGCGTTTTCTGTGTCCCATAGAGTTTGGGTTGTTGTGTTTTCATTTTTGTTCGTCTCAAGGTATCATTTGATTTCTCCCTTGATCTCATTGTTAACCCATTAGTTATTCAGTAGCGTGTTATTTAGCCTCCATATGTTTGTGTATTTTTCAGGTTTTTTTTTCTTGTAATTGATTTCTTGTTTCATACCATTGTGGTCAGAGAAGACACTTGATATGATTTCAATCTTACATTTATTGAGACTTGTTTTGTGGCCTAACATGTGGTCTATCTTGGAAAATGTTCCATGTGCACTTGAAAATAATGTATATTCTGCTGCTTTGGGGTGAAATGCTTTAAAAATATTAATTAAATCCATTTGGTCTAGTGTGTCATTTAAAGCTGCTGTTTTCGTGTTAATTTTCTGCCTGGAAGATCTGTCCATTGGTGTCAGGGGGTGTTAAAAGTCTCCTACTATGATTGTGTTACTGTTGATCTCTGCCTTTATGTTTGTCAGTGTTTGCTTTATATATTTAGCTGCCAGCCATCCTGTCTTTTGATTGGAATGATTAATCCATTCACATCGAAAGTAATTGTTGATAAATATGTAGTTATTGCCATTTTATTATTCACATTTTTTGTTTTTCCTGTCTTAAAGAAGTCTCTCTAACATTTGTTGTAATTCTGGTTTGATGTTGATGAACTCCTTTAGCTTTTTCTTATCTGGGGAACTCTTTATCTGTTCTTCGATTCTAAGTGATAGCTTTGCTGGGTAGAGTAATTTTGGTTGTATGTCCTAGCTTTCAATCAATTTGAATATTTTGTGCCAATTCCTTCTGGCCTGCAAAGTTTCTGTTGAGAAATCAGCTGACATCTTATGGGAGCTCCCTTTTAGGTAACTATGTGCCTTTCTCTTGCTGCGTTTAAGATTCTTTGTCTTTAACTTTTGGCATTTTAATTATGATTTGTCTTGGTATGAGCCTCTTTGGGTTCATCTTGTTTGGAACTCTCTTCACTCCTGGGCTTGTGTATTTATTTCCTTTGCCAGGTTAGGGAAGTTTTCTTTATTTTGTATTTCTTCAAATAGGGTTTCAATTCCTTGGTGTCTCTTCTCTCTTTCTGGTACTACTATGATGTGAATGTTGGTACACTGGATGTTGTCCCAGTGGCCCCTTAAACTGTCCTAATTTTTTAAAATTCTTTTTTTTGTTGTTGTTGTTTTGATTGGGTATTTTCTGCTACCTTGTCTTCTAAATTGCTGATTTGAGCCTCTGCTTAATATATAATCTACTGTTGATTCCCTCTAAAGTACTCTTCATTTCAGGTATTGTGTTCTTTATTTCTGACTAGGTCTGTTTTATGTTGTCTATCTCTATTTTTATGTTTCCTATCTCTTTATTGAAGTTCTTCCTGAGGTCACTGAGAATCCTTATAATCAGTGTTTGGAACTCTCTGTCTTGTAGATTGCTTGTCTGCATTTTGTTTAGTTCTTTTTCTGGTGTTCTTTTCTTTCACTTGGGCCATGTTTCTTTTTCTCCCCATTTTGGCTGCCTCACTAGGTTTGTTTCTATATATTAGGTAAAGTTGCTATGTCTCCTGGTCTTAGTAGAGTGGCCTTATGTGCTAGGTGTCCTGTGTGGCTCAGTGGTCTTCCTGGTCACCTTAGTTGTGCACTCCAGGTGTGTCCCTTGTGTGGGTTGTGTGTGCCCTCTTGTTGTACTTGAGCCATGGTTGCTGTTGGCACATCAATGGGAGGGATTGACCCTTATGGTGATTGGTTGTGAGGATTGACCATGACTACAGTAGAGGAGCTGTTGTGCAGGGGTTGAGCCTATTAAGCAGGATTCACTTTAGCAGGCTCTGGTGCCTGCCATATCTGCCCTTTGGGTGTGTCATCCCCACAGGTGGTGGGGGTGATGCTCTGGCTGGATCCAAAAATGGCTACTGAGTATATGAGCCCTGGGGCCTCCAGGGAGGGATCCCACCGCAGGCCAATTTCAGCTGCAGCTTGTGCCCTGTCTGGGGCCACCTGGCATGAGCCATAAAGCATTCCTCAGGTGGCTGCCACCCACCCTGTGCTTGGAGGTGTTTTGAGAGGCCAAGACTGTGAACTGTGACTATTGCTACTACCAGGCTTAGAGCTGCTCAGCCAGAGGTAGAGGACATGCCAAAGCCAGATGCTCCTTGTTTGGGTTTTGTGAACATTTGAGAAATTTTAGGAACATCCACAGCATAAGCCAAGACAAGCCTTTATATAGAAAAGCCACTAGAAGTGGTTTAGGTAGGCCAAATGTTGGATGGGGGTGGGTCTCAGGGAATCAGCAGGGCGGGGAGAATGATCAGTGTCAGCCAGATTGATAGAGACTCTTCATGGTGGCTGCCTGTGTCTGCAGGCAGAGTGGGGAAGGGCTCCACAAAGAAACTATGGATTCTGCCAGAACTTCTGTCTGGGAGA
This sequence comes from Rhinolophus ferrumequinum, assembly GCF_004115265.2. NCBI lineage: Eukaryota > Metazoa > Chordata > Mammalia > Chiroptera > Rhinolophidae > Rhinolophus > Rhinolophus ferrumequinum. The sequence goes on along the minus strand of NC_046285.1, from coordinate 845,538 downwards.
AAGCTGCCCCGCCAGCCATCACCTGGAAGCCAGACATTTCAGTTCCTCCCCGTGTGTCCCTGGCACGTTTAGAGCCGCTGCCCCAGCACTAGAGCTCAGAGCAAAAAAGTCCATCAGCGAGTAAGTCTGTGTGTGGACCCTTTAAGAGGAGCACCTGGGACTGCAGCCACCCTCATCTTACTCAGCCACAATCTTTACTGGTTTTACAACCAGAAGTTATGGGGACTTCTCTCCCCGGCACTGAGACCCTGGGCTGGAGAGCCTGGTATGGGGCTGGGACCCCTTGCTCCTCTGGTGGGGACTTCCACAGCCAAGTTACCCCTTCCGATATGTAATGGTCACCTGAGGGGTGGGACCAGCCCGTTCCCTATCTCTGAACCTCCTACAAGTCTTGAGGTGGCTTCTTGTGTATGTCCTTAGTTTTAGTGCTTTGGTTCAGCTGGACTTCAGATGATTCTCAGTGATGGTTGTTCTGTAGTTTAGTTGTAATTTTGATGTGGTTTTGAGAGGAGGTAAGCACAGCATTTACCTACTCTGCCGTCTCGACCGGATCTTCCATTCATCTATTCTTTCACATTTGACCATGGGAGACATGCAGGAGAGACTGAGGTGGGGGCAGCAAAGATGCTAGAAAACAGCTCCATGTGCAGCCACTGACCTGTATCAATACAGCATTTCCTGTTGCCATTTTCCATGTAAGAGACCCCAGCAGGCCTCCCTCAGCCTCAGTCCCCTGTCCTCAGAAGGCTGTAGTGAACAGTAGTTGCTCCCTGGTGTTGGCTGGCACAGCCCAGGCACCCCGCTGGGGTGCTTTCTCCATTTGATCTTCCCAACAACTCTGTGGATTGGTATTTTCATTCCCATGTCACAGAAGAGAAATGTGGTGCTTGGAGATAACCTGGGTAGGTGTTCAGTATACTGGTGGTGTTTGAATGGAAATGTTTTAAGAGAGCTTTCATATTGAATTTCTGGCCATCCATTCACAGTCTACTGTGATAATAGAGAAATTTATTTTTATCCTAACTGAGCAGTTTGCAGAGTCAGCCTGTTTGGGTCTGCCACTAAAAGGTGGGAGTTTGGGCTGGGTTTGCTTTGTGTATCCCATTTTGGCTTAGTGGGTGGAAGAAGGTTGTCATGGTCAGAGTCGTTAAACAGAGGACTGGTCTGTACTGGAGGTGGTGAGCTGCTCATCATGACGGTGTGCCAGAGGGACGTGGGCCTGAAGCAGGGAGTGCTGTGCTTGGTTGGACCCTTGCAGCCAATGTGCTTCACTGGTGTGAGTTTTACTATCTGTCTTCTTACCTAATACCCAAATATTGGGAATAAAGGTTACTTTAGTCAAAATGCTTTGAGATTTAAGAAATCACAGACCTTTTGTTTGCCCAAAGTCATTTATTGAGCATCTACTATGTGTGTCAGGCCCTATTGAGGCCTCACTGAGGATACAGAGGTAAGTGGGACAGTCCCTGTCTCCCGAGTCCCCGGTGAGCGACAGCACTCAGACAGCTAAGCATGGTGCGTGCAGTGGGAGGGCTGTGCATGGGCTCTGAGAGTGTGGTCCACCTGCCCGCTGGGCGGGGTGCTTGCAGGCTCTGTTTTGTGGGGAGGAGGCTGAAGGGTCCCTGTGGCTGCCTCCCTCCATTTCCACCCTGTCCTGTTCCCTTTTGTACCCTATGTGTTTTTCATTGTCTACCAAGGAGGGAACTGGGTGAGTTCTCGCAGCAGTTGGGTATTCTGGGTCCTCCCTTGGAGCTCTGAGAAAACAGCTCTCCAAGCTTTGTCCATGGTACCTGGGTTTCCCTTCCCTTCCTCTGATCAGTTGCCAAAGTCGATGGAAAGACATCTAGGGAACTGTAAGGAATAGCCTCCCTCCATAATAGTTGCCCTGAAAATTAGTGGCAATGACAATTTTCTGAAGCTTTTGCTAAGCTCTGTTTAATTTGACGTCCGAGATCTCACAGGAGTTGTGGGGGGTGTAGGAGCCCAGGCCCCCCTCACTTTAAACACCTTGCCCTGTGTACTGTCGCTTTTCTAGGCCCCAAGTGCTCTGTTCTGGGAGCTTGTGAGGCAGCGAATATAGATGGAGGTGGACTAGGTATGGGATGACAGGGTGTGGCGGACATGGCACACCTGAGACCATGCCCCTCCCAGGGAGGCTGAGCCAGCCTCTGGTCACCAGAGCTAATAGAGTCCAGGAGGCTGCATCGTCAGACTTTTCAGGAGAACTTGGACATTGGATTTATGTGTGGCATTTCTCAATTTCAAAGGGTGAAAACTAATTCAAAAATGTAAAAGCAACTTTGGGAGCAAAGCAGAAGGATGTAGAAACCAAGAAACCCAGAGCCCCTGCTAGATCAGCATTTGAGCCACCAGTTTTTCTCTCCCGCCATGTTCCAGGGCGTCCATGTGGAACCAGGCTTTGGATTTACACTAAGACTGTGTTACCCAGTGTTTCAGACCCATTCTGAGTCCTGTTCCTCCAAGAATCATTGCCACTCACCTGTTGGGCCTGCTTGTTCTGACATCCTGTCAAAAGGTGCAGAGACACAAGCCATGACTGTGGAGCCAAGACCACCTGTGTGCGCCTTTCCATTTCTACCCGGGGACCCTAGGAGTCTCCGTGTCATGGTGAAGAGACAAGAATAGTCATTTGAAACCTAATAGTTACAGAGTTTGGCCCCTCATCTGCCATGTCTCTCCCTGCATGGGAAGGTGGTAGGAGGAATGAATGAATCAGGTCTCAGGAGCTGGACCCTAAACTGTGGAAGTGCTTGCAGATGCTGGGTGATCATGTTACACACTAACCAAGCCTGTTGTGAACAAGGGCGTGGGGGGGGGCAGGGGTACAGTGGGAAGGATGCAGTTATCACCGGAGTCAGGCCTGGGTTCACATCGTGGCTCAGCCCCTCACAGTCACGTGACCCCGACCCTTCAAGCCTGTGTGTCCCTTCCAGAGCTAGAAGCATGACACCTGCTCTGCAGGGGATGGTGCTGACTGGGTGTCCCTTCCTTTGGCCCCAGGAGTTAACTCTGATGCATTTTTGCCCCCGTCTGCCCTTACAGGGAACACGTTCAGCACCCTGGCTGGGCTGGTCTTTGACTGGACAATTGTGAAGGACACGGAGACCAGCCGGTTCTCAGACTCCCACAATGCACTGCGGTGAGAGGCACCTTTCCCGGAAGGGGAGCGGGCACGCGGATGTGCTTGGCTCTGAGTGGGTGGGAGGCTTTCATCATTGTGACTGTCAGCGAGGAGTCCAGGGCGATTTCAGTGGGCTCGCTGAGGTTGCCCTTGACCAATTAGGGATGTGTGTGGGCCCACGTGGTTGTGCGGGAACCTCACTGCTTCTGCAGCCCACAGGGCTGGGATACTGTGGAGGAGGAGGCTGGGATGTCCAGTTGCAGAAGAAAACACTTGTCTCACATAATGGGGTGCAGGGGGGTTCTGTGTGGCCCAGAGGGCAGCCTTCCCATTGGGGGTCAGTTGAAGGGGAGACAGGTTTTGGCTAAGAGGACGTTCCAGCAGTAACCGCCCTTCGCAGGTGGAAGAGGTTGCGTTCCCTAGCACCGGGGTGCAGACAGCCTCCCTACCTGTCTTAGCTCAGCCACTCTTCTCAAGAGCCATGCAGGCTTACGTACCACATTTTCTCCATTGTTCAGACAGAAACTGAGAGGTTTAAGCTACTTTTCTCAGGGTGGTAAGTGGCGGAGTTAGAATTTGAACTCAGATCTGTTCAAGTCTTCACTATCCAATGTGGTAGCCACTATCCCTTCCTAGATTGACATTTAAATTGGGTAGGAGGAAGGGCTCTGTTCCTGAGACACACTAGCTACACCTGCGTAGCTCGTTCACAGTGCACCTTGTGGTCACCGGTCCTGGGCAGAGCGGCCTGGGGCATGCTGTCCCTGCCGGAGCTCTGGGCCAGTGTTGGTGCAGACCCTCATCTGGGCTTTATCCCCTATGACACTGCATCGCCTCGTGCTTTAGCAAATGACTTTTAAAAGAGTATAGTCCCTTTTGGGAGAGTAGAACTTAATTTTTAAAGAATTTTGCAGCCATTTCAGCCTACAGAAAGTTCCAAGTACATTACAAAAAGTGATTTCCCTATACCATTTGGGGGCAAGTTGCCAACCTGTTGCCCCATCACCCCTGGTTATTTTAATGTTCCTTTACCACTATTAACAGCATTTTCCTGCATCAAAATTTGGAAATTAACACTGATGCATCCAAGGGCCCATTCACGTTTTGCCAGTTATCCCAATTATATCTTTTGTGGCAAAACCCCAGCCCAGCACCCCTGCATGCTGTCCTGTCCCTTGGTCTCCATCAGCCTGGGACAGTTTCATGGTCTGACTTTTGGGACATGTGAAGATTAGTCTAGTTATTTTGTAGAAGGTCTTGTTTTGGGCTCATCTGATGCTCCCTCCTGATTAGACTTGGAGCTTTGCGTCTCTGGCAGGAATGTCACAGAGAGAGGAGATTCGGTATTATCTAACTGTATCCAACCACGGTTTTGTCGTCCTGTCGTGGGTGGCGCTCACTGTTGTCACTTGAGTAGGGTGAGCCCCACTTTGAAGTTATTTTCTTACCCGGTTGCAATCAGGAAGCGTTTTGAGGGGAGTTGGGACTCTGGTGTTTACTGACACCTCGAAGTCTGGCTCAGGGCTCTGGGGAACATCCAGCTTGGCTCACAGCCATGCCCATGGTAGACACCCTCACACCTGGCACTGCACACTGCGGCACCCTCCCGGGGGCTGGGACCATCGGCCTGGGTCCTGTGTGAGCTCTGGAATTGCCGGTGTCTCAGAAAGCCAGGAACGTGGGCCTGACAGTCCTGGCCAGTGTCACTTCCCGCCTGGGGCCCTGGTTATGTGGGAGTGTAACCCCTCTGAGCATCAGCTTCCTCTTCTGTCACAGAGGCCATTGTTGGGCCCGCTCTGAGGGCAGCCACGTGGGGCTGCACATCGACTGCCCCGAACTCCTCCTGAGCCGGGCTCACACTGGATATTCAGGGATGCTGGTGCCCCGCCCCTTTCTCTGCCACCAGGCCTGTTTGCTGCCATAAAGGCCCCTGAACTTCCAGTCACTCCGTCTCTGAGCCACATGTTAGCCAAAATCCCAGGTGCTAAGGTGTGTTGGAGTCAATGCCCTGGATTTTCATTAAACTCAGCGTATGACACCTAGTGAGATGGGGTGAGGAAATAAATCATGGTGTACAGCACCCGGCAGACCTTGTGGGTGTGAGAGTCTGTCCAGCGGATGGCTCTTGTTCAGGCGGAAAGCTGGGCTCATTTGTTATCACAGGCTGCAAGTGAGACGCTGTATCGAAAGGGTTCCCTGAGCCGCTGTGCTTAGCAGCCACACTCTAGGGAGGGTTTCCGCATCCCGACTTCTACCCCTCCCCCGGGGCTTCTCCCCACAGCCCAACTCCAGGAAGGATGAGACCTGATGTGATCCCCTCGTCCTGCCACTTGAGGGCAGTCACTGAGACCCAGTCTCCAGAGGCAGGAGCCAGCCCGGGGTCAGGTGGAACATGGCACGTGGCCCTGGGAGCCTGGTGGGCATTGCTGAACTGCTCCAGCTGGGTCTGTGGTCCTTGGCCTGCTTCTTAGTTTCCATGGGCCTCATCTGCACATCTGGGAGAGTGAAGCATTTCTCCTAACTGGGAAGCTCTCAGATTTCAGTATTTACTATAGTCACATGCAGATTTTAATAAAACGCAGATTGCCAGTCTTTGTGCAGCAAAAGCCTGGGCCAGGGGCCGAGACTCTGCATGTTTTATGAGGACGTTGACAGTTCTGATGTAGGAAGTTTCAGGGACACATTTCCAAGCAGCACCCACTAGAGCGACACCACTTATTTCAGCACTTGGCAACTCCCAGGAGGTCCTGAGAGACCGTGAATGTGTCAGGTTCTCTGATACCACACATCAAGTCTGACATGTGCTTTTCCAGGATCCTCCCGTTCTTGGAGTCTACGTACATACCTCCTTCCTACATCTCAGAGATGGAGAAGGTGGCCAAGCAGGGGGACACCATCCTGGTGTCTGGGATGAAGACCGGCAGCTCCAAGCTCAAGGCTCGCATCCAGGAGGTTGTCTACAAGGTGGGCTTGGGGTGCGGGGGCTGCTGGGCTCCTGGGGTGCAGCCAGGATGACTGTCCTGCTCAACCCTGGGCACACATTTAGTCGTGGACACGAGATACCCTACCGTGAAAGTTGAACTGTTCATGAAAGGAGAACTTCAAGGTGTGATTCCGTATTTTTGTTAGTTTGGTTTGGTTTTGGGGGCGGGCACAGCTTAGTGAGAGGGGGTTGGGATACCAGAGGGCACCATGGGGCATCAGAGTCACAAAGCATTTACTCCGTCTCAGTTTGAGGGAGGTCCAGGAGCAATGGGGTTTTCATTAACTAGCTTATTTTCAACACGTACCCCCAGCCCTGCCTGACCCAGGATAGGGACACAGCCAAGCATTTGGGGCTGTGTGGAAAATGCCAGGTGCCCTCTACGCTCGCTCTCCTGGTGCCCAGCACGAGCCCTGAGACTGGTGATTCTACTTGTGGGTGGTTAGTGCTGCACCCCCCCACCCCCCACGTTGCCCGGGCCTCAGCAGTAGTCTCTCATCAGTGCCCTGTTTTGAGAGGGCTCGGACAGAGGAAAGGAGTGGGTTCAGCCAAGGTCCTGGTTCTTTCCCAGTTCTTGTGGGCCAGTGTCTGCCCGCCTGTGCCTCCTTTTGAACTGCAAACCTGAGCTCTTCCTTTCGTTTGCCTGGTTTCTGGAGCACAGGCAGGAAGTTGTGGTACTGCATCTCTCTTTTAGTTTCTAAAGTGACAGACGAGAGAAACCTCCTGGTCCAGTCTCTTTAGTGGGTTATCAGTGGTTTGGGAGTCCTGGCAGGTTTTGGAAACATGGGAGGTGGCAGGTCATGGGGCTGACCCATATGACTCTGCAGTTAGTATTTGGAGATAGTTTGCCTCTCGATTCTGGGCCCTGGTGTGTGTGCAGGGCTGGGCCGGGGCCGGCCTACCGCCAAGCTGGAAAGACCCCCTTGTCCTGCCTGCATCGGTAAGTGGCTTCCCTGCCTGCTGTGCTGCAGGGCGTCCACCACAGCCTGGCCTGAGGTACAGGCTCAGTGTGCTTTTCCTCTTTTAACGAGGCAAAGATACTCTTTCACTTACGGTTAGTGAGGAAACCTGTAAGATGTTACAGCTGGGTCAAAGGAGAGGTGAACCGAAAGAAATTCCAAATAGATGTAGAACTAGCCAATACCTATGGGGTGGTAATTGGCTGCGCCTCAAGCAGGGAGAGCAGGTTTGCATTTTCTGTGGACAAGAATCATTGGCTTTGCCCTCAGTTTCCCCACTTGCAGAGTTGCTGTGCAGCTCCCTGGCAGTGGAACGTGCAGGCCCCTCCAGAACCTGCGAATGCCAGAGTCCTAGCGGTGCTTTCTCCCACTTCAGGGTCTCTCAAGAATTTTCCCCATGAGGAGTCCTCGGTGTGGCCGGTGCGGTGGGCGGGGCCTGTGCGGTGGGCGGGGAGGACCTGAGAAGCAGGCGCTCAGTGTTTGTTGAGGGACACATGCCTCTTCCTTTTCAGGTTTCCCAGAAGCTTCTCAACCTCACTGGCTTTGGGGGCTTTTGTGGGGACAGACCCTGAGACCCATGGATACACTTCTGCCTCCTCACTTTTCTTTCTGTTTAGTTATTATGATTGTAAATTGAGTTATACATCAAGTGACCACTAAACGCATGCCTGCCATACATGCAGGGTTCCCCTGGGGCTCTGGGGCTCTGAAGGGGTAGCTTTGTTTTTTTACCCCTAACTTTCCTGTCCCCACATGAACATACTGAAAAGTTCTAAAGATTCCCTTTCTCTTTCCTTCACCCCTATCCTTCATCTCTATTCCCTGACCCCACGTCACTTTTTCTACCCTCTTCTTTATGCTCAGAACGTCCGCCCTGCAGAGGTCAGGCTGCTGATTTTGGAGAACATCCTTTTGAACCCAGCTTATGATGTCTACCTGCTGGTGGGGACCTCCATTTGCTACAAGGTGCAGAAGATCAGGCAAGGAAAGATCACAGGTGGGTCACTGACTCAGGTAAAGTATACATAATACAACATTGACCACTTTAACCAATTGTAAGTGTGCAGTTCTGGAGCAGTGAGTACATTCACGTTGTGTCATCACCACTGTCCATCTCGAGAACGCTTTTCGTCTTGTAAAACTGAAACTCCGCACCCAATAAACACAAACTCCCCATTCCTCCTCCCCCAGCCCCTGGCACCCACCATTCTGATTTCTGTTTACATGAATTTGACTACTCTACAGACCTCAAATAAGTGGAATCACAGTATTCTTTGTAACTGGCTTATTTTATGTAGTATAATGTCCTAAGGTTCACCCATGTTGTAGCGTGTGTCAGCATTTCCTTCCTTTTCAAGGCTGAATAATATTCCATAGTGTGGATGGACCACATTTTGTCTATCCGTTCATCTGCCCGTGGACACTGGGTTACTTTCACCTCTTGGCTGTTGTGAATCAAGCTGTGAACATGAGTGTGCAAGTATCTCTTTGAGACCCTGCTTTCAGCTCTTTAGGGTGTACGAGTGTGTGTTTACATCTTTGCTGTGTAATGTCCCTGAAGAATCAGTACATTTGTTTCCCAGAAGGGCCTTATTCACGGGAGGACTTTGAACAGTGGAGGCAGCCAGTGCTTCATAAAGCAGCACAAAGTAACACTGCTTTAGTGAGCGACGGCATTATTTTATTATGTTGTTATACGTATCCTCGATTCAGTGCTGCCGTTTTCTGAACATGGGGTCCAAACCTGCAAGGTCACAGCCCAGGTTGGCTGGGCTCCCCCTGTTAGAGACAAGGAAGTGGGCTGTGTGTACTCTGAGGCATTCTCCATCACAGCACACACCAACATCAGCTGGAGGGCCTGTCCAGACAGTGCAGGACGTATCTCCCCCCACCAGTCTGCTCAGCAGCTCTGGGGTGGGCCAGTTACTGACAGTTCCCAGGTGATGCTGAGGGTTCGGGGACCACAGTGTGAGGACTTTCTGATTCAGGGCACATTCTTGGGGACTAAGGTAACACACAAATATACCTGCCATGCAGAGTGTCATGTGGGGTCTCAGTTCCCGCTCCCCACATAAGAACACAGGACATGGTGAGGCCAAAAAAGAACACCCAGTGAGACTTTGTCGTGTGGGGACTCATGCAGGAGACCCTGCGCCCTGCGTCACATGTCGTGTGGGGCGGCCTGCAGGGTCTCAGCTCCCGCTCCCCACATAAGAACACAGGACATGATGAGGCCAAAAAGGAACACCCATGGAGCCATAGATGGGGGAGTCATACCACTATATTCTTGCTGGCGGCATCCGCCTCTAGCAATCCGTGCTTGCTAGCTCAGCCACCATCTTCTTGCTAGCCCCCTTTTGCTGCTAACGTAGCCACCGCAGTTATATTAGTGGCCAGTGGCTCACTGGTTACAGCTGACGGCCAACTAGCCACAGCTGATGGCCATCCAATCACAGTTGATGGCCATTTACTACGCGAGCCAGCACCTTCCCACGTGAGGCCGAGAGCCTGGAAACTGCCCTCCTGGCTCTGTCCCCACAATACTCTCAGACAGGAAGGGGCTAGTTGCTTCCCTGTTAGAATTCCCATCAGAACTCCTGGGGATTCTGAAGGGTGCTTGTGGGGACAGAGCCCCAGAGAGCAGTCCAGGCTCTGGGCCTCACATAGAAAGGTCCTGGGTCAGGTAGTAGATGGTCATCAGCTGTGACTAGTGGCCATTGGCTGTTACTGGTTAGCTATTAGCCACTGATATAACCGCCGTGGCTAAGCTAGCAAGGTGTGGTGTGGTGGTGTGGCGTCCTGGTGTGGCGTGGCGTCCTGGTGTGGCGTGGCGGAGTGTGGATTGCGGATTGCAGTTAGCACTGCGGATTGCAGCTAGCAAGTGAGGTTGGTTGACAGAGAGAAGTGGACGGCAGGTTGCGGATAGTGTGGCTCCTGCTTCCTGTGTCTCCAACCCAGCCACCAGTGTGAAAATAGTGGTATGACTCCCCTACCCATGGCTCCATGGGTGTTCCTTTTTGGCTTCACCATAGCCTGCGTTCTTGTGCAGGGAGTGGGACCAGAGACCCCGCATGACACCCTGCATGACAGTGCTCTAGCTGAAACTCCTCCCGGATCCTTGCCTGGGGACCTCCCATGGTGGGCCCTAAGCTGGGGCCTAGTGGTTCTCTGCATCCTCTTCTTTCTTGCTGGAGGGCAGGAACGTGACCACACCTGTGGGCTCACTGAGTGGGTGACTTGACAGGATGTTCTTTAGGCTGGGGACAGGGCATGTCAGAGCCATCAGGCTCTCTTTGGTTTGAGTCCCAGCTCTGCTGCTTACCTGCAAACTTCTCATCTTCATTTCCACAGCTCCCCTACCTCCAAGATGTGGGCATCAGGAGTGCCTGTTTCAGGGGTTGCTGAGGGACAGGATGGGGTCATGTGCACATAGAACATTAGCACAGTCCTGCTACATCTTGTTTCCTGGTCAGCAGCAGCCACGTATATCAAAAGTGCTTGTGGTCTCTACCTGGAGGGTGCGGGATACTGACAGAGGAGGTGGGTTCTAACAGCCATTATTTCCCAGGGAAATTGTTTCCATCCTGGCCCCGGTCAAGCGAGTTCTCTTCCACAGTGCAATGCAGAGCAGGGCGACCTGGATGGACGGTCAGGATAGAAACTTTGCATGTTATAGACTCTGCTTTTAAAACCAAGTGGGAGACAATGCACCAGCGCCTTTTTTGGAAACTCCCAGCGGATGCACAGATCCAGTGCGCCCCATCCTGGAACCCTCCATGCAAAAGCAGAGTTCATTTCTGCGATGACCAGAACAGGGTCTGTTGACACTTTGCAAACAGTCAGCAGTTTGAGTCAGAGGCTGTACTTGATTTTAAAAAGCAGTGTGTGACAGTCACAAAAAACTGATTGCCTCTGAAAATTCATGGAGAGTGTCAGCTTTATCCACAGGCATGGAAAAGAATGTTAAAATTTAAAACGTTGAAAAAACTTAAGCAATAAATCAATCAATCAAACTGCTGTACTACAGCGGGGTCTAGGGATTCAGGGTGCAGTTGACATGCTGGCACTGGCTCCTAACATTCCCTATCTCTCTCCCTCTCCCTCTCCCTCTCCCTCTCCCTCTCCCTCTCCCTCTCCCTCTCCCTCTCCCTCTCCCTCTTCTTGTTCTTTTTTTTTTTTGGGTGGCTAGAACTCTCCATGCCTTCGGATCAGTATGAGCTGCAGCTTCAGAACAGTATCCAGGGGCCTGCGGGAGACCCGAGCCAGCCTGTGGCTGTCTTGGCTCAGGACACGTCCACAGTCACTGCGGTGCAGCTGGGACAGAGCAGCCTGGTCCTCGGCCACAAAAATATCCTTTCCACAGGCCAGTGTGCACGTCATATGCGTGTCCTGTGCACAGAAGATCTGCTGTCTGGAAGTCAAGTCATTTTTCTCCCTGGAAGCTGAGCGAGGCTAAAAATAGCCCTATTTTCCCTCAAGGCCTGAAAATTGGACAGAACGGAAATAGCAGCACGGCCGAGTGGCATCACTCACTTCTGTGGGTGACTCACCGGAGAGGCGCCCGGGCTGGGAGGTGGTGGTGGTCATGGAGCCTCGCTGGCCTCCGCGTACTTCTCCGATACCTTCCATCCCACCCGAGGGGCCTGGCAGAGGCCGTTTCCACACTGGCGTGGGGTTGTGCCTGTCCCAGACTTGCTGGTATGCCCTGTGTGGTCTCCAGTGTCCCTTGCAGAGATCCCCCTTTGCTAGTGTTGGACGCACAGTGTAGCTCTGAATTTGGAAATGGCTCTGCTCTTCTGGCATCAGTCAGGCAGAGGAGTTTTCCTCTCCTTCTGTCCAGGTGATGTCGGATGACAAACCACCTGCGCCGCGCTTGAGCCCGGCAGCTAGTTTATTTGTGGTCCTGTATTTTGATCCTTAATTAAGAATTCAGGTATCCGTATGCAGGGTGCTTCCAGGTTACCTAACAGCACTATCTATGTAGTGGAGCCCGGATACCTGGGTGAGTGGGGCATCCTGGGTCCTGGGTGCTGCTCGTTTGTGATTGCACGACTTAGAAAAATAAGAGTCACAGCTCCCCACAAAATACTTCTTTCTGGCCAGCTCCCCCAGCTGGGAGGTCAGGGCTGCTAACCAGTCTTTCCTTGTCGGAGCCCAGAAATGAGTGGCAGGTAATGGACTCAGGCAGGTCGGCAGGGAGAGAAACGAGATAGGGTCGAGGGGGCCGGGCTTAGTCTCCTGCTGGTTTTACACCGGAGCTCGGTCCAGACCTGACCATGGCTATGAATGTTTGGAGGTTGGGGGCCAGCTCAGGGGGGGTCCTAAAGTGACAGGACAGTTGGTAATGTCTCTGTGGGGAGGAAGGGGTAGCTTTGTCTGAGCGGAGCAGAGGACTCCCCAGCCATGGAGGACTAGAGGGTCGTAGTCAGGGCCTGGGGGCTGCCCTACACATGACAACTTGAGAGATGTCCGGGACGCACTCTGGGTCACCATCACAAAGCCTCTTTTGGTCTGAGCTTGCTCACCTGTTGAGTGCGCTAAAGTGGTTCAGGCAAGAGAGTGATTGATGTGCAGCAAATCCCAAGTTCCCCTTGTTTGCTGTCATGTACGATTGCTGTTTAGTGCAGACCCAAGTGGACGATGTGGTAACAGCAGACAGGATGGCTCTGTGTGTCCTAGGAGCTCCATTTACTTAGAACTGTTTCCTTAGTACCTTCCACCTGCCTGGCCTGTGCTGGGCACTGGAGTTCTGGCTGAAGGAAGAGGGAGTCCTTGTGCTTGGTTTTGTGGGGAGAGACTAGTGCAACGGACAGTGAGAAGACAGTGGGGTGTGGTTAACAAATGTGAGTGCAGAGACAGGCTTCAGGGACATGATAATCGAGGCAGGTCTTTTCCAGGAAGCTGCTCTGTTGCGGGTAGGTCACCATGGCAGAGGGAAGAACTTGGGCAGTGGTGTGGAGGTGAGAAAGCACATCGCATCACAGGGGTCAGTGAACAGCTGGCGTGGTATCCACGGTGGGAACAGAACAAGAGGCCTGGAAGCCACGCAAGCGCACTGTCAGGCCTCACACGTAAACTGCAGTGCGTTCAGAATGTAGGCACAATATGGATTCAGAGCATAGCCTTCTGTGGATTCAGGGCTCAGACCTTCTGTGGAATAGGAGCGTAGACCCACTGAGGATTGGGGTGTTTTCAACGTGTAGATTACCAGAGAGTCAGTGCGTACATTCACTGTGGATTAGATCCTAGACTGGCTCTGGGTTCAGAGCTGAGCCGTAGTGGATTCAGAGCATAGACGTACTGTGGATTTAGAGGGTAGTTTCACTGTGGATGCAGAGTGTAGACTCACTTGGATTCAAAGTGTAGACCTATGGGTTCAGAGCATAGACTCACTCTGTATTATAGTGTAGACCTAGTGTATATTCAGAGCTTACACTCACTGTGATTTCAGAGCGTAACCTTACTGTGGATTACAGTATAGACCTACTATGTATTCAGATTGTAGCCTAACTATGGATTCACAGTGTAGACATACTGTATTCAGAGTGTAGATTTACTGTGGATTCAGAGCATAGATCCATTGTGATTCATAGGGTAGACCATGGATTCAGGGTATAGACCCACTATGGATTCAGAGCATAGATTCACTGTGGATTCAGAGTAGACCTACTGTGTATTCCGAGTATATACCAGTATGGATTTGGAGCTAGACCTACTGTAGATGGGATCAAGTTTGAGCCTTGAACAGTCAAGTTGGGATTGTTCCGGTTTGGTCCTAGGGTGACTTAGAGATCAGCTCAGGTTTGAGGGCTTGTGTCTGATGGCTGGCATTAGATCTCACAGTCGTTAACAGCTGGTCCTTTTCCATGGAGGGGTATAGGCGAGCAGTTGTGGGCTGTCTAGGTGAGTCGTAGGCTCCCATTGCTATAGGTCTCCCCAGCTGAGTGGCCCGGGCCCTTCCAGTCGGTGGTTGTGGGGCCCCCAGGTGAGCAGTGTGGGGCCTGGTGCTGATGGTGCTTGTGCTTGGTCCCATCCTGTGGCCTGAGTCGTCAGGCGCTGCCACTTCCCTGTTTTGTAGGGTTCACAGTCTACCCTGGTGACAGATGGGTGCTCGAGACTGGCCGCCTGTACGAAATTACCATTGAAGTGCTTGACAAGTCTGGTAACAAAGTCTACCCATCAGACGTGAGTGCCTGCCTGCCTCGGGTCCTGGTGGGGTGGCAGCCTGGGCGGTGTCTCCTGGAGCAGCTGCTCAGTGAGCTGCCCTCAAAGGAAGAGGGGTCCCCATGCCGCAGGCTGACTTCAGTCACTTCCTAGTGGTGCTGCTGGGTCCACAGTATCCCCGGGATCCCCGGGGCATCTCAAGACCCTGTAAGCCTGTGTGTCTGCATACCATAGCCCCACCCCCTACAGGGCTGGGGCCGGGAGAGGAGGTACAGGCCGCAGGGTTCAAGGAGGTACTGGTGTCTCCAGCTGCCCTCCAGCTCCTTTTGCATCAGCCTGGGGACTTCCCAGCACTGAGAATCTATCCTTTCCTGCTTTGTGGAGGATCAGGGAGCCCTTCCCCACCTTCTCCCTGCAGGGCCCGGGACACTAAATCTGCTGAGAAGTCCTGCATGCTAGGCCACCCTCTGTTAGCTTTCGGGCTCTGGAAAGGAGCATCAGACAAAAGGGCAGGTGGAGACGAGTCTAGGCAGTTAGTTGGTCCTTTGAGAGAAACTCCCAGCATCGTAGTCTGGGACCTGCCTGGTGGTGTCTGAGGTCGACTTCTTTGCAGAAGTCACTGCCTCCCTCATGTTAGTAAAGACTCAGTCAGTCACCGATTTTGGAAGTTAGCTGAAAAGGATTTTGCTGTCCTTTATTGTGTTTGGTGGTTGCCGTGTGGGAGGGCAGGGCCCGAGAAAGCCAGCAGTGGGCTTCGAGCTGTTGTGGGCCCCCTGTGGGCAACTACAGTGGAACATCAGGTCTTCGGGTCACTCAGGGAGGTAGGCCAGGGAGGGGTCACAGCCCAGACCGGTCAGAGCTCAGTTGCAGGGCTTTGTCCAGCCCGTCTGATGCTGGCTGTTGGAGGCCTGTGAGCCTCGAGGGCCTGTCGACCTGGTCTGACTGCTGTTCTCGGGTTGCATTGCTTCTGACTTTCGCGGGTTGACTGAGAAGCCCTTCTCACCCATCCTGCCTCGCCTTCCAGAACATCCGCATTGAAACCGTGCTCCCTGCTGAGTTCTTTGAGGTGCTGTCTTCTTCCCAGAATGGGTCGTACCATCATGTCAGGGCAATGAAGAGAGGCCAAACAGCCATCAATGCAGCCCTCACCTCCGTGGTGGACCAGGCAAGTTGGTGCCTCCCTCCTCTGCCCCCTGGGCCCTCCATAGGCAGAAATGTCAGCTCAGGCGGGATGCAAGGCCTGAGGTGTCCGGACCCCACGCTCGGCCTCTGTGCTGCTTTCACAGGTGCCATGAGGGCCCCTCCCTCTCTGGCCTCACAGGGGATGTGTGGGAGGCTGGGCTTTGGGCTTTTCCTGTCACCTGTCCCCACACCAGGCCAGAGGCCCTCTTCCTCTGCCTTTTGCCGGCCCCTATAAAAGTGAGTCTGCATCTTCTGCGATTAGGACTAGACCTCTTGTTGGGGAGCATCCATCTGTGCACCAGCCAGGAGCCATAAGCGCCCCTTTGGCTGTTTTGGCTGTGGGTCCTTCAAAGGCTTTTTATTTTTCCCTGTACTTAAAAGGCCATTCATTTTTTGGTGGGAGCAGTTCTCACTGATTGGGACCTTGGCATGGGTACTCTCATCTGCCTGCCCTGCACCATAGCTTTCTCAGACCTGTAAGAGGGAGCAGGAGGCAGCAGAAAGAAACAGCCTGTGGACCACACAGCGAGGCCTACCAGTCTGTACTTCAGCTCTGGGGGCTGGAGGCAAGTTGTTTCAGTACTTCACGCCTCAGTTTCCCCATCTGTAAAGTGGGGATAACCATGTCCATCTTGTCAGGGGGTCCATGTGGATAAAGTCCAGCAGTGTTCACTAGAGTGGCTACTACAGAGCCATGGAAAGCCATCTCCATGGAGACAGAGGCTGCAGTGTCTCTGGCATCTTACTTCCCACTCCCCCACAATCACAGAATCTACCTTTGTGGCCCAATCCCCAGGGAGGGGAAGGGATGTACTGGAAAACTGTGCTGATGACCTGGTTGTCATGGTGATGTGGGGCGCCCTCACCCCCTTGTAGGACGGAGGGGTCCACGCGTTGCACGTGCCTGTGTGGAACCAGCAGGAGGTGGAAATTCACATCCCCATCACCCTCTATCCCAGCATCTTAACATTTCCGTGGCAACCAAAGACGGGCGCCTATCAGTACACGATAAAGGTAACTACCTGGGAGCCCCCATATCTGGGTGCACTCCTGTGGGTGTTTCCATGAGATTGGGGCTTTTCATCCATTCTTTTCCTTCTATTATTATCTTCTGTGGGGTTGGAGAGAATTTAAAATCAGAGAGTCTTTATGCCTTCTGTATTTTCTGAGGTTTCTATCACAGCAATATATTTTGATAATCAGAAAAAAACCCTGAAAAACGGAAAATAAAGCAAAATAATGAAAACCTGGGACACAGATTTAACTTCCACATGAATTTGTTTTTGTTAAATATTGTTTTCCCAAAACACTGTAAATATCCTTAGAGGAAGATTTGAGATTCAAGGGAAAATGTCTCCAGCCCTGTCATACACCAAGTGCTCTTGGTCTGTGATAGTCACGTGCCCACCTGACTCCGTCGGGGTCGGAGCCCCTGTGGCCAATACAGTCCCAATCCGTCCCTGCTGTCTCCCTAGTGGTGACGACAGTGTTCTATGTCCTGGTACTCACTGCTCCATCATTCAGATGTGTCATCTTCCTGGCTCCTCTGGGGTGGTGGCCCTTGTTCTCAGAAGCCGTTGGACTATTGTTTACTTCATGGCAGATAACTCAGAGGAGGCAGGGGTGTGTGCCATGAGGGGTGCTGTGTGGTCGGGTGTGTGCCATGAGGGGTGCCGTGTGGTGAGGGGTGTGTGCCGTGAGGGGTGCCGTGTCTGGTCAGGGGTGTGTGCCATGAGGGGTGCTGTGTGGTCGGGTGTGTGCCATGAGGGGTGCCGTGTGGTCGGGTGTGTGCCGTGAGGGGTGCCGTGTCTGGTCAGGGGTGTGTGCCGTGAAGGGTGCCGTGTCTGGTCAGGGGTGTGTGCCGTGAGGGGTGCCGTGTGGTCGGGTGTGTGCCGTGAGGGGTGCCGTGTGGTGAGGGGTGTGTGCCGTGAGGGGTGCCGTGTGGTGAGGGGTGTGTGCCGTGAGGGGTGCCGTGTGGTCCGGGGTGTGTGCCGTGAGGGGTGCCGTGTGGTGAGGGGTGTGTGCCGTGAGGGGTGCCGTGTGATCAGGGGTGTGTGCCATGAGGGGTGCCGTGTCTGGTCAGGGGTGTGTGCCGTGAGGGGTGCCGTGTCTGGTCAGGGGTGTGTGCCGTGAAGGGTGCCGTGTGGTCGGGTGTGTGCCGTGAGGGGTGCCGTGTGGTGAGGGGTGTGTGCCGTGAGGGGTGCCGTGTGGTGAGGGGTGTGTGCCGTGAGGGGTGCCGTGTGGTGAGGGGTGTGTGCCGTGAGGGGTGCCGTGTGGTCGGGTGTGTGCCGTGAGGGGTGCCGTGTGGTCGGGTGTGTGCCGTGAGGGGTGCCGTGTGGTCCGGGGTGTGTGCCGTGAGGGGTGCCGTGTGGTCCGGGGTGTGTGCCGTGAGGGGTGCCGTGTCTGGTCAGGGGTGTGTGCCGTGAGGGGTGCCGTGTCTGGTCAGGGGTGTGTGCCGTGAGGGGTGCCGTGTCTGGTCAGGGGTGTGTGCCGTGAGGGGTGCCGTGTCTGGTCAGGGGTGTGTGCCGTGAAGAGTGCCGTGTGGTGAGGGGTGTGTGCCGTGAGGGGTGCCGTGTGGTTGGGTGTGTGCCGTGAGGGGTGCTGTGTGGTCGGGTGTGTGCCGTGAGGGGTGCCGTGTGGTGAGGGGTGTGTGCCGTGGGGGGTGCCGTGTGGTGAGGGGTGTGTGCCGTGAGGGGTGCCGTGTCTGGTCAGGAAGGCGCCATCTTGTACCTGACTTCGTTGCCTCGAGTCTCCCACTCCAGCCTGAGCGCTGGCAGGTGTCCGGGGGTTCTGGGGCCACTGTCCTGGGCGTCTCTATATGTGTATGTCAGCCCCAGGGTCCCCAGAACGTAAAGACTAGAAATGAGGCAGGGTGGAGAGAGCAAGGGGTGGAGGCAGCCTCCAGTCAGGCATTGGCTTGATGCCATGGTTCCCCCGGGGGGGGGATGCTGACCTTATGAGTGTGAGAAAGAATGAGTGTGAGTGGATGTGTGAGTGTGCGTGAGAGTGAGGCTATGTGAGTGAATGAGTGTGTGAAACAGAGACCAGGCAGGTGGGCTGATCAGATGGTGACTTTTTCCCCAGGCGCTTGGCGGGAGTGGGAACTTCAGTTGGTCTTCGTCGAGTCACAATGTTGCCACGGTCACTGTCAAGGGCGTCATGACGACAGGCAGTGACATAGGACTCAGTGTAATCCAGGCACATGATGTTCAGAATCCACTGCATTTTGGGGAGATGAAGGTGAGAACTCGGGGGCCAGGACAGCCCGGGGGGTCTTGGGATGATGGTCTCTCGCTGCCCCCTCTTAACCCTCAGGCTTAACTCAGAAACACCCTGTAGCCCTTGGTCTTGTACTTGGTATTGGCAGTGAGCAAGGTGGTGGTGGGTCAGGCTCTGGCCCTGCCCTTGAGGAGATCATAGCCGTGTCACGGGGATGGAAATGATGCCCCACACCACGCGGGGGATGGGACCAAAAGGGCCAGGGTCATCATAGCTAGAGTTTCTGGAAGGGAGACCAGAGAACACAGAAGACATGAGATAATCAAAGGAGTCATTCTGGAAAATTCCCCAGACCTAGAAGATATGACTCTGCAAATTAGGAGGGTCACTGAACACTGGGTTGTAAATTCACAGTGAAAGGAAGGCCCCAGACTCCAAGAGACCTGGTTGACCCTGACTCCTTTTTTCTGACTTATTTCACATACAAAGTCAGGAGTCCTTGCACCAGGGTTTTACACCTGCCTTTCCTCCCGGTCATGTGGGACCAACTCGCTTAGCAAAGGCTGCAGGTGGGAGTGGTCACCTGTAGCTGAGCCTCTCTGAGGGCCCCACCCGGTGCCTCCTGACTGTACTGCCTTCTTACTGCCTGGCCCTAACCTCAGCCCCTTTTATGACTTCATTTAGGACAGAAATCCTAAATGAAGTGGGGTGTCCAATCCTGACCTTCTCACATGATTTCGGATATTGGTGATAGGTTGTGTTAGTCTTCTGACACACACACACGCACCCTATCTAAAAACTGATCTAAGTCTCATATGGAGAAGGTCGTAATAGAAACCTCTTTAGTTACAGCATGATTGTCAAATATCTGGATAAACTATAACCACCTTGCCCCCTCCTAGTCTCCAAGCTTCTTCATCACAGTAAATGTTTCATCTGGTTACTCAGCCAAAAGCCAGAGGACAATTCCCCAGTAGGTAGTCTGTGTAATGGTTAGAGCTTGGCTTCCGGGACTGGACTGCCTAGGCCAGATTCCCCCATGCTCTAGCTCAGGCAGGTTCCTCCCATATCAGTTTATTCATCAAGTCACTTGGTTGGTAATAGAACCTTCGTAACAAGGAGACAGGATTAAATGAGTTACCGTAGCAGTGTTCTTAGAACAGAACCTGGAGTCTGGTGAGTCTTGTTTTCTGTGAGTATTCATTGCTCGCTCTCTCTCTCTCTCCTTCCCTATCCAGCCCCCCCCCCCCACACACACACACTGCCTTCTTTATATTCCTCCAACATGCTGAGCTGGCACGTGCCTCAGGACCTTTGCATGGACTGTCTCTTCTTCGTAGACATGTTTATCCTCCAGACTTGTCTGGCTGCCCCTGATTATGGTTCTGAGGTCTGAGCTCCTACATCACCCTCTCAGAGGGGCCTCTCCTGACACCTGTATCCCTGAATGTCACCCCAGTCCCCACCATATACCCACATGTCCCCACAGCTCAGTCTTAGCACCTGGCAGCTGTTAGCAAATCTGAGCAGCGGCCCTTCCTCCCCCATGGAGCCTGATGACCCTCATCCACGTCCTGTCCTCCAGGTATATGTGATCGAGCCCAGTGGCATGGAGTTCGCCCCGTGCCAGGTAGAGGCACGAATGGGCCAGACCCTGGAGCTGCCCCTGCGGATCACTGGCCTCATGCCCAGCGGGGCCAACGAGGTGGTCACCCTGAGCGACTGCTCCCATTTCGACTTGGTGGTTGAGGTGGAGAACCAGGGTGTGTTCCAGCCGCTGCCAGGTAACCCAGCACTGACAAGTGGGTGCCAGACTGTGGGATTGGGGCACCCCCCTGGATTCTCCCTGTGGGCCGGCCTAGAGGCAGCAGAGGGTCACAGCATGAGAAATGGCATTTGTCCCCTTGTTTACCATCAGCAACAGACCTGGTCTGGTCTGCTGTGTGATCCAGGGTGTCACTGTTCTCTCTGAGCCTCAGTTTCCAGGTCTCTAAAATGGGTGTCATCCTAAATAGAAGCGCATGTTGCAATGCCCACTGCAGTGCCTGGAGTCAGTAGGTGCTCAGAACACACTGTGCTGGGGGTTTGGGTTAGTGACCGAATTGCAGCACCTTTGTGACGTGTAAGGTCCACCCCTCCAGCGCCATCAGCACCATGCACATCGATCTCTCTAGCATCTCCTGCAGGGTTTTGGTGATACTGGTGGAGATATTGGTAGTAAGGACCGCCAGCCCTGCCGGGCAGAGCAGCACTTTGTATGCATGACCCCATTAAACTTCAGAACAGCCGTGGGAGGTGGAGCTGTGGTTGGACCACGTGTCAGGTGAAGAGACAGAGGCTGTGCAAGGTCACAGAGGGGCACGGGCTGCGATGCTGTAGATTGGGTTGTGTCTGACACTGACCTGGAGCCTTAGTCCCCCGAGAAATGGGGCCTTCCAGGGGAGTCGGCTCAGGGGCAGTAGGGGTTCCTCTCTGGTTTGCAGACGAAGAAACCCAGGACTGCCGAGCCATTGTGGGCAGAGTAAGGTTTGTGCAGGGGTGGGAATGGGGAGCATCATTCTGTGGGTGGGGCTCCTGGGGCGGGGCCAGGACAGGGAGCGTGTCCGGGGACGGGGGCACGCACGGTGGACTGGGCATGGCTGGCCCTGTTGAAGCATGAAGCGTGGAGGGCTTGGACCTCGGCGTCCAGGCAGTGGGTGCCTGCTGACAGCTCTTGAGCAGAGGAGTGACCGCTTGATCCTGGCAGAGTTTGGAAGCCTGATCGGCTGAGGTGCTTGTGGGAGTGCCTGTAGTTGTGGTTACTCATGTTGCTGTTTGAATGTGAAGCTGTGTGGAGGAAGCAGCCACGTCCCTGAGACATTACCACATTTTTGTCCTTCCCTGATGGGCGCTGCTGTGTCCTCTCTGACCACCCAGGAGAAAGCGAACTTCATGAAACCTTACGTGTCCTCAGTGGGCAGCCACTTAGGATGGAGAAAAACATTAGCACTCAGGAGACAGAGACTCACTGACAGCAGGAGAGGGGCCTGCCCTGTCACACGTCCCCACGTGTGTCCTGGAGGGGACCTGCAGGCTGCCGCCCAGGCACCGGTCAGTGTCGAGGACGTCCCAGGATTAAAGGACAGGGTTTGGGATTCCACGGGCCCAGGTCCAAGCACCACTTCCACATGTCACCAGGCAAGTTGCCCAACCTCTGTGAACCTTGGATTCTCCATGTATAAAATGGGGACACCAGCCCCTTGCCTGCTGTGAGGGTTACAAATGAATGTCCCTCAGCCCAGTACAGGAGCATTTTTCAAGCAGTTTGGTTGTGAAGACAGCAGCTGAGATAGAAATACTGTGGTGTCAGAATCTCCCTGAGAAACCTCCTTAAGTGTCCCCAGGTTGAGTGCATGTGTCTCTGTGAAGGCTTGTGGAAGGGCCAGGTTGTACCTTACAACCCGGAGCCGACGCAGAGCAGAGAGATGCTGGTGTCATAGAAATCTGTGGGACTCGAGACCAGAGGGGTTCAGCACTGAGTGATGCCTGCCCTGGGGCACATCATGAACAGATGGGGACAGGTGTGATCCCCACCTGGCTAATGGTTTCCTTCTCTTTCCCTTTCTCTCTCCCTCCCTCCCCCGCTCAAGTGCATGCCCTTGAGGGCACCTCACCCAAGCTAACAGCACACAGGACGGGACTCAGGCCATGGGTCTTGGAAAGGGGCTGTAGCAGGTCCCTCGGCAGCTGCAGCCCAGGCACCACCCCTGAGTGACGTGGGGAGTTCACCCTCTTCCTACTGGACTTGGCCACTGGGATGCCATTCTGCCTTGTTTTCATCGTTGAAACCCCCTACAAGGCCCTTGGCTTGCAGGCATTACCACGAACCTCCCCATGGAGCCCCAGGATTGGGTTTGGCCAGGCTCAGCTCCTGGGGGGGCAGCAGCTCAGCTGGTGCTCTGCCCTGGCCCTGTTTCTGCTCTGAGCCTCAGCTAGTTCAATGAGCACCTACTAAGTGCTGTGCTCTGGGGGTCCCTTGGTAAACATGAGAGACATGATCTCACCTTCACGGCCATTGATAGGTAGTGAGACAGATGGCTTAACAGGCAGTTATGGTACTTGGGACAGAGGGCACCAGTGGGGAAGCACAGGTCCCCTGAGTTCTGTCCCACTCCTGGGCGTGTACCCACATGTTCCCCAGAAGTGCCCAAACGTGTTCCCCAGAAAACTGCAGAAGACAGGTACCTAAGCCAGTGTGGAGGTATCTGGGTAGGCAGTTTAGAGGAGGTGATAGCTGAGACCTGCAGGAGGAGACTGGGAGAGAATGGGGGAAGAGTGTTCTGAGGAGCAGAGGAGTATGAGGAGTATGTGGGAAGCCTGAGAAAGGGTGTCGCATGCTTCCGGGCGGAGCAGCTGGGCCTCCCCGCCCCAGCGCAGGGCCCGGATGATGGTATGCGGGCAGGTTGAGGCCAGGAGGGATGGCTCAGGAAGCTTGTCTGCAGTGCCCTCTGAGCAGTGCCTCTGGGGGCTCCGTTCTTCAGCACTTCTCAGCTATACAAATGGCCTGGCTCCCCTCTCAGAATTCAGGGTCGTGTCCAGATAAGCATTTGCCCAGATTCTCTGTACTCGTCTGGAAGACAACAGGGTCCACACTCAGCCCCCTGCCATTTCCCTGTTCTTTCTGTCTATGTACCTGTGGACACAAATAGGCCCATCTGGCAGAGTTGCAATTTTTGGGAGCTCCTGGGCTCTGCCTGTGGACTCTGTGGCCTGCCCTGCTTGGTGGCATAGGGACTTCTGCCTAGGGCCACGGTGGTGGCCATTGGCAAAACAGCGTGCATTGAAATGTGTCCTAAGAGAGAGCAAAAGCAAAATGTGTTCTCAGAGTGTGGAGAATATTGTTCAGGAGTGTCCACAGCAGCTCTGTTCCCAGTCATCCCAAACTGGAAACCCAAATGCCCATCAGCTGCTGAATGGATAAGCAAACCTTGCAATGGGATACTTCTCGGCAATCCAGTGGAAACAGCCGCTGATCGTGCGGCAACGTGGCTGAGTTTCAAAGACACGCTGCGTTAGCTGACTTAGACACAGAGCACAGCTCACTGATGTGGAGTGTGAGGCAAAACTGGCCCACGCTGAGACCAAAAGTGGAGCAGTCGCTGCCAGGTTTTCCTTCTGGGTGAAATTTTTTTTTTCCTTCTGGACCAGGTCATTTGGGTCCACTTAAGATCTGTGCATTTCCTTGTGTGTAAATTTGACCTTAAGAAAAAGCCATAAAGAAATATTGAACTGTAGCTAATTATGTGTTTGCTAACGTATTTAGAATGGAGTGTACGCTGAGGCCTGCAGCTTACTTTTAAATGCATACCAAATAAGATCGGTTGGTAGGAGATGGACAGGTAGTGCGATAAGAGAAATAGAGCAAAGTGTTGATTGTGAAATCTGGGGTGCAAATGTGAGGTTTCATGGCGTAATTTGTTTTCTAAATGTTTAGAAAGAAAACAATAAAACTCCGCTACACTCCCACTCAAATTGCCTTTTCTAATAAAAGGTAGAAAATACCAAATATTGGCAGGGCTGTAGCACAGTCACCAGTAGCAGTATAACTTGATACGACCACTTTGGGAAGTGCACTTGGCTGTGATGACGCATTCTCGCGGGCAGTAAGGACTGGCGGTGCGCATGTGGCATTTAGGGACACACCCAACAAGGCCGGAGCACGTCCACCAGCGTAAATGTGCAGCCGACGAAATGGTCCAGCAGCACTGCATGTCACTGCCCTGCAGTGGGGACACCCCAGATCCTCGCAGTAGCAGGGACAAATGGACTGCAGTTTTTTTTTTCACACAACAGAATAATATAAACAAATGTGGGTAGAAGATCTACGACTTGCAAAAAATGAGGGATCTCACCACCGACACTGAGTTGAAGAGGGCAGACAGGGAGTTTTTGCTCAGTGATTGCCTTTATATACAACAGAGAAGCCAGCAAAATTGTGCTGTGTTGTCGGCAGGCAGCAAACATGGTTCTCTGAGGACGAGCTAGTGACCGGAAGGGCCTGTGGGGGCTCCAGGGCTCAGGAGACACTGTTTCTTGACCCCAGTCCTGGATGCAGGGTGCACTAAGTCTGTGGGGGAAACATTGTGGGAACTGTATACTTATGACAAGTGTCCCTTCCATGGTGGGAATTGTACTTAAAAATGTTAAGTCAGGCTGTGTATCAAGTCTGGGGGCCGCTGGCCGGCCGGCCATGTCTTTTCAGCCGAGCCAAGTTCACGGTGACTGCTCTGCTCTCCTCTTGCAGGGAGGCTGCGGCCGAGCTCTGAGCACTGCAGCGGCGTCAGGGTACGCGCCGAGGCCCAGGGCTACACCGCGCTACTCGTGAGCTACAGGCACGGCCACGTCCACCTGAGTGCCCGTATCACCATTGCTGCCTACCTGCCCCTCAAGGTGAGTCCAGGCCCTTACCCCCGGCTGCCTTCCTGATGCAGATTATTCCTTTGTTCTGGCAAATTTGTGTTAAAACCCGGATTGCTCAGAGCGGTCTTCTCCTGGGATTTTTAAGCTGCTGTCGGGAAGTGTGTGGAGGAGCAAAGCCTCCGCAAAGGCAGACAGTGACTCCATCCGTCCATGTGTGTGGATGAGATGTCCTCCACAGGGTCCAGGGCTCCAGAGAACCCTAGAATGGGACATCGGCCCTGGCGTGTGGTGCAGAGTCTGGGCCTCTGGGATGTGAATCAGGTTTGCGTTCTCCTCCTGCCTGAGGCCAGGTGACCGGCGAGTGTCCAGGCCCCCTCTGCTCGTCTGTCTGGGAAGTTGTTACAGTGCAGGGTCAGAGCTCATGGCTTCAGCCTTGACACCAGCCTCCAAGTTTGAATCTGGGTCTGACACCGGCTCTGTGACCTTGGCTGATTTAATTTCTCTGAGTTTAAGTTTCCCTGCCTATAAAATGGGGCTAATACAGTACCAGCCTCAAAGGCTGTGGTGAGAATCAGCTGAGTGAATGAAGGAAATGGGCTTAGAATGGTGCCTGCGAGGTAGTGCGTACTCAGTAAGGGTTAGTTATTAAAATACAGAGAGAAAAGA
Organism: Rhinolophus ferrumequinum; assembly: GCF_004115265.2. Taxonomy (NCBI): domain Eukaryota; kingdom Metazoa; phylum Chordata; class Mammalia; order Chiroptera; family Rhinolophidae; genus Rhinolophus; species Rhinolophus ferrumequinum. The sequence goes on along the minus strand of NC_046285.1, from coordinate 819,824 downwards.
GCTGGACCTCCCTCCACGGGTGGGTGTGAAGTTTTCACACAGTAGCTACTAAGCAGTGGGATGGGGAACATAACTACTTCTTACTTTGTTTGAATCTGCCTCTCACACAGGAGGCCTCAGAGGAGGGGTGACGGCGTGGCCTCGGGGAGACTCTCCCCCAGCCTCCCAGACTGGGCCCATCAGCGCTGGCCTTCCCCTGACACCCAGCAGCAACCTGTAGGACAGCTCTGGTCCCCTTGGTTTGTGACCCTCAGCTGGTAGAAGCAAGCTCAGTAACGTGAGAATCTTTCCTCTCTGAGCCATGGGTCCTGCGCACAGTGCCTGATACAGAGCAGACAATAACCAAGGGTTGTTTTGTTCTTTTATTGAGGTGTAATTGACATATAACGCTGTATTAGTTTCAGGGGTACAGCGCGCTTCAGTATTTGTGTATATTGGGAAATGGTCATGACAGTAAGTCTAGTTACTTTCCATCACCGTACATCGTTGAAATTCTTTTTTCTTGTGACGAGGACTTTGAAGATCTATTCTCTTAGCGACTTTCAAGTGTACAATACAGTTCTGTTAACTAGAGTCACCGGCTGTACAGTACATCCCCAGGACTCAATTATTTTATAACTTCGAGTTTGTACCTTTGGACCCCCTTCACCCATTTCACCCACCTCCACTCTCCTCCCTTGCACCCAGCCATCTGTCACCTGTGTCTGAGATGTTTGTTTGTTTTAGATTCCACATAGAAGTGAGATCATACACTATTCGTCTTTCTATGACTTATTTCACTTAACATAATGACTTCGAGGTCTATCCATGTTGTGGCAAATAGCAGGATTTCTTTTTTATGGCTGAATAATACTCATTCATCAGTAGACACTTAGGTTGGTATAGAAATCTTTTCAAGTTAGTGTTTTTGTTTCCTTCATTCTCTTTCATATCCAGAAGAATTGATGGATGATGTGATATTTCTGTTTTAATTTTTTGAGAAGGGTTGTTTTATTTAAAATGAACAAGTGGGAGAAATGTGTTTAGAGTTAACCAGCCAGGACAGAACCAAGGTCCTGGTCCCCAGACCTAAAATAGCAGGCATTTACAGGTATTTATTAAGGATGAAGTGGCCCAGCCCTGCTCCTCCTACTCTACTCATCCGTTTATTTAACAAACATACAAATACCTACTCTGTGCCAATCCTGCTCTAAGCCGGAGGGATACAGCAATATAGCAAACACACAGAAGTCCTTGTGTTCATGAGCTGACATTGCAGCAGACAGTAAATAAACCGAACAAGTAATGTGTTTTCTATTTGCATGCCATGGAAGAGGTCACGTGTGAAAGGACGATGGGGAGCACGGAGGAAGGGAGGGGGGCCGTTTAAAATTAGGAGGTGAAGACCCCTCACTGATCAGGACACTGGGTGAGGTGACAGGACTCAGAAGGCAGAGTCCAAGAGAATTGAAATCCCTAAGATGGCAGCAGTCATTCTCGAGGAAACCCTGCCACAGCTGTCCGTGTGGTGGAGTGTTTCACCAGGACCCTCAGGACGAGCTTCGTAGAGGAAGAATAGGTTCTCTTCTTTTATCTTTCTTCTGCCCTCTGGGCAGTTAAGATCAGGTAATAAAACCGAAATAACAGTGGCTTAACTAATAGAGAGTTTATTTCTCTTTCACACAAGAGTTCTCACACAGGGCAGTGTGGCAGCTTCAAAGACATCAGGGACCCAGATTTCTTTCTTTCCACTTCATCATCCCAGTATGTGGCTTTCATCTTTAAGGTTGCCTCATGGTCTAAAATGGCTGCTGGAGCTCCAGCCATTACATCCGCATTCAACATAGCAGAAAGGGAAAGAACTCACCTCTCAGCTGAGTTAGCTTCCTGTAGTAGCCTTGTCAGAAGTTTAAAACAGCGGTTTCCACCTGTATCTCACTAGCTAGAACTTAACCTGTTGCTCACACCCAGCTGCAAGAGAGGCTGGGAATTATTTTAGCTGTACTAGTTACCACCCTAATAAAATTTTGGTTCTTTCTCTAAGGAAGAAAAGAGTGTCGGAACTGGGAAGACAGCAAACAGTTACTGCTACAACCTGTGTTTGCCGGCCCATCTATCCGTTTACTTTGCAGACAGTCCCTGGGTACTTTGTTGTTACAGGCCCAGGCTAGGGAAACAGATCTGGGGAGAAATCCCACACTCTGTGCCTTGGGAGGCGGCCAGTCTATGGGGAAGGCAGATACGCAGAGAAAGTAGAGGTAATGAAGTGTCACCGATGAACAGAGGAGTGGAAGGACGGCATAGAGGCAGGAAGTGTGGCAGGTGGGGACACTAGAAGTAGTGTGGTGTATCTTGGGGTGAGATATAAGGCCGTGGTGGGTCAGAGCAACAAGGTTTTTGAAATCCACTTAGGAGCTGGATATTCTCATCTGGCCATGGGCAGCTGATGAGGGTCAGGGGATGGACCACTGCTGGTGCTGGGGCAAGTGAACGGGGGTGTCCTGGAAGCAGTGTGAGGACTTGCCCGTCCACAGAAGAGAGACCCTTCCAGAGTTTTCGGGAGGTGTTTGACTCTGCCCCCTCCCAACTTACATGTCACCTTGTCTGTCTGCTTGGACCACGGGGGGCTCATTCTTGCCAGTGACCTAATTCCCTGTGCAGTCAGTGCCCCAGATGCCCTTCCTCACCTCTGTCTGCTGCAGGAATTAGAGGCCCTTATCCCACCTTACCCTCTGGAAGCCCCCACCTGGCTCCTTGGTTCTGGCAGTGTCAGCGTAGACTGAATTCATTGACCTGGGGCCTTATCCTCCCACCGCCCTGCACTTTGCCTCTGTCTCCGCCTAGATGAAGTGTGAGTATCCCTGTGCGGAGGTGCTTGGATTTACGTTTGCTACAAACGTAGACCACCTTGCTAAGGGTCTGTCGATGGATGACCAGACTCATCCTCCTGTTTTACAAACCGGAAAATAGAGGCCAGTGAAGTGGTCTCGCCCAGGTGCGTGGGCACACACCGTTCTGGCTTTGGGGTCCTCGCCCAGGTGCGTGGGCGCCCTCCGTTCTGGCTTTGGGGTCCTCGCCCACATGCGTGAGCACACACCGTTCTGGCTTTGGGGTCCTCGCCCAGGTGCGTGGGCGCCCTCCGTTCTGGCTTTGGGGTCCTCGCCCAGGTGCGTGGGCGCCCTCCGTTCTGGCTTTGGGGTCCTCCCCAGGTGCGTGGGCACACACCGTTCTGGCTTTGGGGTCCTCGCCCAGGTGTGTGAGCGCCCTCCGTTCTGGCTTTGGGGTCCTCGCCCAGGTGCGTGAGCACACACCGTTCTGGCTTTGGGGTCCTCGCCCAGGTGTGTGAGCGCCCTCCGTTCTGGCTTTGGGGTCCTCGCCCAGGTGCGTGAGCACATACCGTTCTGGCTTTGGGGTCCTCGCCCAGGTGCGTGGGCACACACCGTTCTGGCTTTGGGGTCCTCGCCCAGGTGTGTGAGCGCCCTCCGTTCTGGCTTTGGGGTCCTCGCCCAGGTGTGTGAGCGCCCTCCGTTCTGGCTTTGGGGTCCTCGCCCAGGTGCGTGGGCACACACCGTTCTGGCTTTGGGGTCCTCGCCCAGGTGTGTGAGCGCCCTCCGTTCTGGCTTTGGGGTCCTCGCCCAGGTGCGTGGGCACACACCGTTCTGGCTTTGGGGTCCTCGCCCAGGTGTGTGAGCGCCCTCCGTTCTGGCTTTGGGGTCCTCGCCCAGGTGCGTGGGCGCCCTCCGTTCTGGCTTTGGGGTCCTCGCCCAGGTGCGTGGGCACACACCGTTCTGGCTTTGGGGTCCTCGCCCAGGTGCGTGGGCACACACCGTTCTGGCTTTGGGGTCCTCGCCCAGGTGTGTGAGCGCCCTCCGTTCTGGCTTTGGGGTCCTCGCCCAGGTGTGTGAGCGCCCTCCGTTCTGGCTTTGGGGTCCTCGCCCAGGTGCGTGGGCACACACCGTTCTGGCTTTGGGGTCCTCGCCCAGGTGTGTGAGCGCCCTCCGTTCTGGCTTTGGGGTCCTCGCCCAGGTGCGTGGGCACACACCGTTCTGGCTTTGGGGTCCTCGCCCAGGTGTGTGAGCGCCCTCCGTTCTGGCTTTGGGGTCCTCGCCCAGGTGTGTGAGCGCCCTCCGTTCTGGCTTTGGGGTCCTCGCCCAGGTGCGTGGGCACACACCGTTCTGGCTTTGGGGTCCTCGCCCAGGTGTGTGAGCGCCCTCCGTTCTGGCTTTGGGGTCCTCGCCCAGGTGCGTGGGCACACACCGTTCTGGCTTTGGGGTCCTCGCCCAGGTGTGTGAGCGCCCTCCGTTCTGGCTTTGGGGTCCTCGCCCAGGTGCGTGAGCACACACCGTTCTGGCTTTGGGGTCCTCGCCCAGGTGCGTGGGCGCCCTCCGTTCTGGCTTTGGGGTCCTCGCCCAGGTGCGTGAGCACACACCGTTCTGGCTTTGGGGTCCTCGCCCAGGTGCGTGGGCACACACCGTTCTGGCTTTGGGGTCCTCGCCCAGGTGTGTGAGCGCCCTCCGTTCTGGCTTTGGGGTCCTCGCCCAGGTGTGTGAGCGCCCTCCGTTCTGGCTTTGGGGTCCTCGCCCAGGTGCGTGGGCGCACACCGTTCTGGCTTTGGGGTCCTCGCCCAGGTGTGTGAGCGCCCTCCGTTCTGGCTTTGGGGTCCTTGCCCAGGTGCGTGGGCACACACCGTTCTGGCTTTGGGGTCCTCGCCCAGGTGTGTGAGCGCCCTCCGTTCTGGCTTTGGGGTCCTCGCCCAGGTGTGTGAGCGCCCTCCGTTCTGGCTTTGGGGTCCTCGCCCAGGTGCGTGGGCACACACCGTTCTGGCTTTGGGGTCCTCGCCCAGGTGTGTGAGCGCCCTCCGTTCTGGCTTTGGGGTCCTCGCCCAGGTGCGTGGGCACACACCGTTCTGGCTTTGGGGTCCTTGCCCAGGTGTGTGAGCGCCCTCCGTTCTGGCTTTGGGGTCCTCGCCCAGGTGCGTGGGCACACACCGTTCTGGCTTTGGGGTCCTCGCCCAGGTGCGTGGGCGCCCTCCGTTCTGGCTTTGGGGTCCTCGCCCAGGTGCGTGAGCACACACCGTTCTGGCTTTGGGGTCCTCGCCCAGGTGTGTGAGCGCCCTCCGTTCTGGCTTTGGGGTCCTCGCCCAGGTGCGTGGGCACACACCGTTCTGGCTTTGGGGTCCTCGCCCAGGTGTGTGAGTGCCCTCCGTTCTGGCTTTGCCAGTGTAGATATCTGTACTTGGATGTCCACTGAGGAGGCTGGATGATTTATGGGTGCATCACTAGTGGTGTTGGTTACTAACCTGTCTCCTTGGCACAGGATTCTATGACACTTTTATGCCTGAATGAGAAGGTGATAATTCCTGGTTCCCAGCTGTTATTCGTGGGACATGCAGTGCCTTGGCACAATCTCTCCCTTTGGGCTGGTCATGAGAAAATCCTTTGGGGTTTCCAGTAACCTGTTTTACTCACAGCGGAATTTTGCTGATTGTGGCATTGAGATGTGGTAAAGCCCGGGCATCGGGCATTGGAACACATGTGGGCCCACCAGCTGGGTAAACTTGGGTAAATTGCTTTGCTTTGCTGGGACTCATGCTTTTCATCTGTAAAATGGGGCGATAGTTGATGGTAATGACAGTTGATAATAGCAGGGGCCATTTATTGAGTCTGTGCTGGGCATGTGTTCAGGCTTTTCATTCGCGCTGCTTTGAATCTGCAAGAACCCCATGAAGCAGTTCTCCTGATGCCCATTTTGCAGGATGGGAGACTGAGCCTTGTGAGGTTAACCTGCTTAGGGTCACGCAGCTAACAAGTGGCAGTGTCATGCTAGTTGTGGGGACAGAGAAGCAAATGGACAGATGAATATATGGAGAGTAATGGCAGGTAGTGATAAGGACAGTTGAGCTGGGAAACGAGGTAACAAGTGATGGAAGGTCTTGCTCTAGACAGGGGATCAAAAAAGGCCTCTGTGAGGAGGTGACATTTGAGCAGAGACCTGAGCAGAGTGCAGGAGCAGGCCATGTGAGTGTCCTGAGGGGACGTCAGGGAGGACGAGCCAAAGGCCTGGGCATCCTTAGCGATTCATATGCAGGTAAAGGGCCCTTGTTATAGTTAAGACCTGGGTGTGTAGCAAGGTAGAGCCTCGGCGTGGGTGTCAGTGGGGGCACCCCGTGCTCCTTGGCACCTTATGTGCACTGTGTCACCTGTGCACAGGTACATACAGGAAGGAGTCCTGGAGGGTTGAATGCTGATAGCAAAGTCAGAAAATGTTCATATTGCAAAAAATAAAAGTCAAAAGGACAGAATTCTCACTGAAAAGTCACATCCTTCCTTTGCTACGGGTTTAGTGCAAGGGTGTCCAAACTGCGGCCCGCAGGCCAACTGCAGTCTGCAATCCATCGTTAATTGGCCTGCAGCAAATTCCAAAAATATGTTTAGTTTACTTAAATAAACCCGGTGAGGCAATACGTACTTCACCTCGAGTGAGTGGCCCGGCTGTTTGTGTATTTTACCTCACATGGCCCTTGGTGAAAACCGTTGAAAAAAGTTTGGACACCCCTGGTTTAGTGTAAGCCCCCAACCAGGAGGACCCGAGCCCCTGGGCCTCAGTGTCTTGTCACCTCAGCCCCCAGCCCACCTTGTCCTTGAGGGTGTGTGCATCTTAAAGCTGTCACTCAAGGGACAGCCTGTCTCCACTCTGAGGTGGCATCTGGTTGGGGCACTGCTCTGGGTGCAGGACGGCAGGTGACAGCCGAGTGGTTGTCAGCCTGTACCTGCACGGACTCTGGCTGTTGGCAGTCCCGCCCCGCCCCATGGGGGTGACCGCGTGGAGGGAGCTGAGTGAAGCCCGAGGCTGTGATGCAGGCAGCATCTGCACAGACGCAGTGGGCGGTGCACCCTGCAGGGAGGCACGTGTGTTAGGCCAGGAATAGTGAGCTGATAGAATTAATTTTTGAAAGAGCACGTTTCTGTGCAGACGCACCAGCTTCACGGCAGTGTCGCTGGGCGTCCACACGTGGGGTTTGTGCTAATCAGACGGCTGAGGAATAGCGTCACAGTGTAGTTCTTGTCTCTTTTTGTTTTATGTTTCCCTTTTTTCTATACTGTGTTTCATTTCTCACATGGCTGAGGTCATGCTGGGGCTGCAGAAGGAAACAGACATGCCCTCCCTGTCCTTAATGAGCCCACAGCCTGACCAGGAGGCAGACACGCACAAATCCTTTCCTCACAGTCTGAGCAGCACCCAAAGCAGGAACCAGACACTGAGCGATTGCCCTGGCAGGGGGAGCGTTGCCTGATGAGGGAGGAAGCGGGGGGTAGGGGGCCAGGCTAGTCTGAAGGTGGGAGCAGGCAGAAGTGAGGCGATGGCCAGGCTGGTAGAGCCCCATCCCAGGGCAGACAGCTCACTCAGCCTTCCTTCCCAGGGCAGCTGGTGCCCCGGAACCATGTAAGGCAGAGGGCACACGGTCAGATCTGTGTTTGAGGAAGGCACACCTGGCAGCTCCTGGAGGGTTGCGTGGAGCGAGTAACAGGGAAGCAGGCTGACAAGTAAGGACCTGGTGGTGACCTCAGTAGGACCCTCTGGAGCCAGAAATCAGCCAAGCTGTGCAGGGAGTCACAGAACGGGGCTGCAAGACCCCTCAGGGGCACTCCCTTCTCCCCAGCACCCTGGCTGTGTCCGGGGTGCTCTTGTACGGAGCACACCATGTCTTCCAGCAGGTGTGTCCGTCTCCCTGCTGTGGGATGGGACCTAAGCACCGCCGTTGTCTGTGGGGGACCTCTGGGACCCTCAGCACAGCAGTCACCCTGGCCCAGAGGAGCACATGACAGCATTTTGTAAAAACAATTATTGTAATTCATCCTTTGTTTATTGGGACTGACTTACAGGACCTAATATTCCCTCTTTCATTCAACAAATAATGATTGAGCACCTACTATGTGGCCGGCATTGTTCTAGGTGCCGGGAACAAAACAGGTAGAAAGGCTTGTCCCTGAAGCTTACATACAAATTATAGAAAGTGGGGAACGTGCAGTGGAGGAGAGCACGGGACACAAACCACCAATAACTGTGCCACGGAGGACACATGGTCTGTTTCCCTTGGTCGTCTGGCGCGTTTCTTTTTAGGATTGTTTTATGCCTTTTAAAACAACGTGGTTGTGATAAACTGTAGTCAGTTTTGTACCCAGCCACCACCCTTGTGCGTCTCCGTGTTTGGCTCCTTCTGCTCTGTCCAGAGGTGCAGTTCCAGTTCTGGGAGCTGCGGGTATTTTCAAGGCTTTTACTGGATTGTTTTACAAAACAGGCCGGCCAGTTGACTCCCCTGTCCCCCTGCAGTGTATCAGAGGCAGGCGGAGTGTTCCACAGAGCACTCTTGTGCTGGCAGCCCTGGGAGCGTGCACATGAGCACCCCGAGTTCCCAGAGGAGCAGCGGGGCTCTCGTGACCTCTGCAGGTGGCAGGGTGAGGCCTCCAGCACAGAGGAAGGCCCGGAGGAAAGGTGACCCTTCTTCGTCTTCCTCGCACAGGCCGTGGACCCCTCCTCCGTCGCCTTGGTGACCCTTGGCTCTTCAAAGGAGATGCTGTTTGAAGGAGGTCCCAGACCCTGGGTCCTCGAGCCGTCAAAGTTCTTCCGGAACGTCACCTCCGAGGACACACATAGCATCAGTCTTGCTCTGTTTGGCCCCCCTGCCTCCCGGAATTATGAGCAACACTGGATCCTCGTGACCTGCCAGGCCTTGGGTGAACAGGTGAGACAGTGGCCACCCCCAGACCCACCTTGCCCGGAGGAAGGGTATAAAGTCACATTCCCTGAGTGCCCTGCTGTACTTACAGCGTCAGTTTATCGAATCTTCAAAGTAACCCTGAGAGCTAGCTGAGGCTGCTGCTCCGATTTCACAGACAGGCAAACTGAGGATCCGTGAGTTGGAATGACTTAGTGAATGCAAGCAGGTCGAGCGCTGTGTGGCAGCTGGGTCCTCCAATACACTCCAGCTTTGATAGAGCTGATCAGTCCTGGCTCCTTCTCAACTACCGGGTGACCTCTTTCTCTAGGCTTCAGCATTCCCCACCATCAAATCGGGGTGCGATGAGGTCAGGCGTCACAAACTCAAGGGACAGGCAGGCAGGCACATTACAAATGACTGAGACCGCAGGCCCAGGTTTGGGAGATCTTTTTGGTATTTCAGGATAAGCTGAGAATTGCAGTATTTTTCTGTGAAATCTCTCTTTCTCTTTTTTTTTTTTTCAATGCTGAAAACCAAGAAATAAGGCGACTGGGTGAACTGAGCAGAACGTGTCTGTGACCTGAACTAGCTCGGGGCTGGAATCGCCCGGATCAGGGGCAGCTTGCAGTTCAGTCCCCAGGCTCAGGGCCCCGTACTCATTGTGCTCACACTAGGGCTCCTCTGTTCTTAGAGTGCCCCAACGCTGGGAAACCAAAAGCAAGTTGGGAGGCCAGCGTGAATGAAGAAAGATAGGCGAGAAGCCATTTGGGGGGGCGGGAAGAATATGCTTGCATGTTTAATAGTGCAAAGAATTTCAGTTGATGTTGAAACACATACATGCACCCAAGGCGTCCTTGTGAGACGACCACACTGAGACGGGTGTGAGCAGAAAGAGGCGCAGTGAAAGGCCACTTCCCACTAGCTTCGTTTGTTTTAAAAAACAGGCAAAGAATAAGGAAAATAAATACACAATAATAAATAATGCCATCCTAAGCAAAACTTCAGAATTAAGTCAGAGAAGTTTCTTAACCCTGTGTCCCCCCACCTCCCAAGTCTGTTGGAGCCGAAGCCTCCAGGGCCCCTCCCACTGCAGTGCTCTGTGTGTCTTACTTCCTTGGGGTGTCACCTGCAGGTCAGTGTGAGAACTGCCCTTGTCTTGCCTCATGGTCGGGAAGGGTGAGGGGCTTCTGGACCGGACCATTCCTTCCCACAGAGTGTGTGTCATTGAGGGGGCCAGGGCTGCCCCCAGGGACAGGCCACGACCCCTCACCCTCTGTAAGCCCTTTTCTGGCCCACCCCACAGGTCTTGGTCTCACCCACACCTCATTGTGATGGACGTTTTCAAGTTAGCATGGATTCTTCATTTAAAAACCCACAGACTTGTGAATTTGCTCATGCATCCGTGGGGTTTCCTAGGGTGCTGGGAAGCCACACGGCCCTACCAACCCACCTCTCCCCTGGGCCGCGGAGAGGCAGTGGTTCTGGCGGGCCTTTGCAGAGGGCACCAGGGGCTCCCATCAGAAGGTCTCCTGCAGAGTAAGAGCACCCTCCCATGCGTGTGTCACTGGACCTTGTAACCTCCCTGTAGTGTAGAGGTCATCACCATTCCCACCCTGCAGAAAAGCACATGGAGTCCCAGGGAGCCGGACGGTGAGACGAGACCCACAGTGGAGCAGGGCCTCCGACTCGGGGTGTGTGACTGCTCCTTCTGCCCGCCAGGTCATTGCCCTCTCGGTGGGGAACAAGCCCAGCATGACCAACCCTTTCCCTGCGCTGGAGCCGGCCGTGGTGAAGTTCGTGTGTGCCCCGCCGTCCAGGCTCACCCTGACACCTGTCTACGCCAGCCCCCAGCTGGACCTGTCGTGTCCGCTGCTGCAGCAGAACAAGCAAGTGGTGAGTGGACACTTGTCGGTGATGGTGGTGGCTCGGTGCTGTGCCACCTGGTCTCCCCACTCAGCCATCTCTCCATGGTGGGCGCTTTGGTCTCAGTTTTACGTACGGGGTTCCCAAGACCTGGGCAGGTGACAAGACTCAGCAGTCCCAGGGGGCTAGTGGCAGTACCAGGTGAAAGTAGAGCTTCTGCAATGCCAGACTCAGCTGCCCCTCTCTGCATGACACGTGGCATTTGTAAGAGTCTCTTGGATCCCTCTGTGCTTTGGGGGTGTAGGGGGCGGCTTTTTGTCAGTGAGCAGTGTGTGCTGTGAGGAGAGGTGCAGCGCTCTCCACGGGTGTGGGACACACAGGGGCTGTGTTTAGAATGTGAATGTGGGGAGAGGGAAGAAAGCCACCTGGGGTTACTCTGACAGCAGGGATGCAAAGCGAAACCCACAGGTCTGGTCCTCTTGGGGTGCAGCCCACCAGCCCTCCACCCCTAAGGTGCTCGGACCAGAGTGAACAGGGAGGATCTGGAAGCCCTCCTGGTCAGGTGCAGGGTAAACGCTTCCAGCTGGCACCAGCCCCAGCCCCTTTTCTGAGCAGGAGACTGGGCTTCTTTTCACTTATTCCTTCAACATGTGTCTGTTGAGCACCTCCTCTGTGCTGGGCACAGTTCTAGGTTATGGAATACAGAGTAATCGGGACAGGTGACAGGAAGCCCACAGGTAGACAAGATGGATCAGACGATGGGAAGTGCTGTGGAGGAAGTAAAATAGGGTGCAAGACAGCCTGCAGTGGGTGCAGCCACTGGTGGCGGCCACTTCAGAGGAGCCAGGCCAGGGGCACATACCATCCCAGGCCTCTTGGCCGAGAGGAGCTGAGATAAGGGTGCCCCGGGCAGGTAGAAGAACACGTGCAAAGGCCCTGAGGCCACACCAGGGTTTCTGTGTTCCTGTGCCCACACAGCAGTCAGAAAACTCGTGTGTGCCAGGAACTCTCCCCTCTGTGCCTCGATCCCCATCACCAGGACCATCTGTGAGGCCAGGGTCCTCGTACCCCTTCCCAGATGGCCCGTGGGGCTCGGGTGGACAGGGTCCCACAGGCAGAACCTAGATCTGCCCGGCTCCAAGCTCAGTGCCTCCTCGGTGGCTCCTGCAGCCCCAGCCCTGCATCCAGTGGCAGTCTGCCTTGGTGGCCCCCTGAGAGGAGCATTTCCTGGAGCCACTGGGACAGAACCCTCTCCGCTCTCTGCAGTTCTCCAGAGAACGTTCAGTGCCAATCCTCTGATGCCTGTTGGAACCTTCTGAAGCTGCCCATTTCAGCGGCCCCTCCCAGCCCCTGGCAGTAAGCTCTGGGAGTTGGCTCCCCCTTGGGTGAAGGACAGGGCAGCTCTGTATTGTGTCCAAATGTATCTCTCTGCAGCTCTAGGAAAGACACCAGTCTTCGCCATCTGGCACGTGACTCAGCCTCCATGCCCCTACAGGTTTAGCTCAGCTTTTCCTCCCGTTGCTCTGGCACTCAGAGGGTGGGCTTCTGCGTTCTCTCAGGCTGCGTTAGTCACTGGGTGTGGGAGTCCCGACACTGGTCACGTTAAAAGTGAGCATCAGTTAAAAGGGAGGGGTCTTCCTGCGTGGCCTCACAGCACGGCCACACCCCCTGCAGGGACCAGGAAAGGACTATCCCACTTGACCGAGGAGACCAGGGCTCAGAGCCCCGGTCCACAGCAGTCACCCCGAGCTCAGGCTGCGGTATTTGTGGCGTGGAGCAGATGCCATCTTTCCCAAGCTGAAAATCTTGTGTGTTCAGGAAAAGAATTTTATTTCCCTGTCTTTGGGGACTATTAAGGTGAACGTCCTGAAAGTTTTACATTTTATCACTTTTATGTATTTAGCAATCATCTCTGTGGAAAGAATAAAATCACACGAAGGCTGGGGACTGGACAGCAGCTTGAGTCCACAGGGCGAGCGGTAGGGGCGAAGCCCTGCCCCTCACACAGGCTGGCTTCCTTTGAATGATTGTGGGGTGACAGTGTCACAAGGAGGAAAGTGTGACTGGACTTCGGTGTTCAGAGTGGTAACTTAGGCTTTTTACGTTGCTCTCTCCTTCAGCCCTGCCAGTGTCATCCCACCCCCCCAGAGGAAAAGCTGAAGCCCCTTCTGTGACCGGCAGGGCCTTGGGTCCTGCCCCCACCACTCTTTCCCTCCCAGCCACTCCGTCCTTGCTTGGAAGCCCTGCCATCCAGGAGCACACTGGAATGGGCCCTGCTTGGCTCTCTGACTCGTCACCCCTCTGGCTTGAACTCTCTACCTTCCCACAGGTCCATGCCTTCCTCTCTTACCTCCTTCGGTTCTTTATTCGAATGTAACCGTCTGGCTGGGACCTTTCTCAGCGTTCAGACCTTATCTAAAGTTTCACCACCACCGCCACATTTCATATTTCAGTGCCCACCGCCCCGCCCCGCCCCACCACCTCCAAGCACTAACAGTACCGAATGCTGTAGAATTTACACGATCAGTTTTCTCTGTGATTCTCTAGACTGGAGCCCGGCTCACAGCAGGAGCTCAGTAAATGTGGTGGATGAATGAGTGTGCAAAGGAACTCACTGTGCTGTGTCCTGCTGTCTTCTGTCCTTGACTCAAGCTGGCTCAAATGCCTGGCAAAGTCAAGTGGAGGCAGTGCTGGAGAAGGGGTGGGGAGGAGGAATAGTGCAGACCTGGAGAGAGGGGCCCCTCCGGAGGGCAGCCTGCCCTGTTTAGCCCATTCAACATCAGGCTGCCCAAATCTCATTTTCAAAGCAAAAAGAAGGTCAGATTTGCATGCATCTTCCCTGTTCTTAAACTTGGCTACTTGCTGAGCAAGCCAGGTTTGGCTGTCTGTTGTCTATGACCATTGGGTCAACCAGGGTTGTCTCTCCTGACTGGAAGCTTGCGTGTGTCATAGATCCACTCGCCATGAAATAATGGACCTCAAACATGGAACTGCCATGTGATCCATCAGTCCCGGGTCCCGGAGCTGAGAGCCAGTCAGGCCCGGGCCCTACAATTTATGCTCTCACTAGGGGACCTTGACAGAGCTATACCCCTGCCACACATCCTAGGTGCAGTATCAATTTAATTTTATACCTCTCCAAAGTCAGAGGCCACCCAAGACATGTTTGCAGAGTAAATTATGGGTGAGGCCAGACAGTAGAATGGAGCTGACCAGTCGGAACGACAAACTGGAACCGCACACCTGCCTGACCTGGGTCTTCTGAGCGTGTCAGACCCCTGCAACTGATTAGCAGCCACATGCAGGAGACGGCACAGCCCGCCGGGGCTCGTCTGGGAACTCCACCTGACTCCCATGCTGCACACGGCCAGGGCAGGCCTGCCGGCTTTAACATCAGACCAGCAGAGTTCCACTCCTAAAGCTGGGTGACCTTGAGCAAGTTACTAGCGTCTCTAAGCCTCAGCCTCCCCATCTGTAAATCGGGGTAATATTGTTGCCCAGAGTGGCCAATGGAAGGACCCAGGAAGCTCTCGAGCATGCTTGACGCACAGTGTTACCGTCCTCCCTGGGGGCAGGCAGAAGGGAAGAACATCAGTGTCCCCAGGGTGCACCTGGGGGGGTACCCGAACAACAGCATGCCCCTGTCCCTGCCCACAGTCACGGCGCCTGACTGGCATCTACATACTTACAACACGCTTTGTGCCCCCAGGCGGTCGTGCTGCCTGCGTTTAGAATCTGCAGGCTGCTTTGGTCCAGTGTTCTCTGGGGGCAGGAGGGCTGCCACTGGGGGAGGAGCCGTCCTGGGGGCGGTGGGGAGCTTGGGGACTGCAGGCCGCAGGGACAGGGAAGCCCAACCCAGTGGCCTCACAGCACAGGTTCACTCCTGCTTACACTGCCTGTTCTGGGTGGCTGGGGTCCCCGCTTCGTGTCATTCTCATTGTCCCTCCAAGACTTACATGGTGAGCATCCGTTGAATGTGGCCAGTGCCACTGTGGAGACGAGGAGAGCGTGGCTGGCCCTGTTCTGGCTGTTAAAGCTTCTGCCTCCTTGAATTGTCTCAAGTCACTTGTTACATTTCATCGGCCAGAGTAAGTGGCACTGTCAGTCATAACCACAAGGGCCAGAGAAGGGCAGTCCTTCCTTCTGGACTCATGCCTGGCAGAAGACCGGACACATCTGTGGACATTGCTGAGGGCTGCCCCTTCCCTGTTTGCGCATTAATTGCAACAAGCCAGGCTCTTTAAAATGCTCTCTCATGACCCTTTTTAAAAATAGAGTCCTGGGAGTTCTGTTGTGATTCCCATTTCACAGGTAGAGAATCCAAGGCTCTGAGAAGCCGGCAGCTTGCCTGGGTGAAAAGAGGCAGAGCTGCGGTTCAAGTCCAAGCTGAGACCCAGATGTCTATGTACTTGGGATTTCCGTTTCCTGCCCCCGCTACCTGCCCCCAGACCGTGCAGGCAGGGAGGGAAGGGAGGAACCATCACCTGGGGGAGTGAGGCTAATCCAGCATGGGTTCTAAGGGGCGCATTTGCTCGGGGAGCAAGAGGTGAGGGTAGATGGTAGGAATTCAGGGTTTGGAACTAAATCCTGAAGGTGTGCCACTCAGCCACCCATTGGACTTTGATTGTTCCCTTTCTCCCCTGGGATTCTGCTTCCTCCCCCTTAATCCGGGGATGACGGCTCCCACATCACTATTTCAAAGCAGGAGAGAATTTGGCTCTGAAAGGACCTTTGCAAAGCCAGTAGCTCTGGGACATTTTAGGGGTTATCATTAGCATTCCTGTTAAACCACTGGGGGCACATCCTGGAGGGGCTGAGGTGTGGGGGATAGGGAGAAGGTGGCAAGGATTCAGAAAGGTGAGGCTGAAAGGAAGGAGAGCAGCCTGGCTGGGGTGGGGAGCTTTAGGGCAGACTCCCCCAACCTTGGCTTTACTGACAGTTCGGCCAGTGGGGCTGTCCTGTGCATTTTAGGGTATTCAGCAGCACCCACTAAATGCCACTTGTACCCCCTGCAGTTGTGACAATGAAAAATGCTTCCAGACATCACCAAAGCCCCTTTGCCCCCATGGGGACCACGGGCTAGAGTCAGAGGCCAGGCTGGGCGTGTTGACAGCGGGCAGCAGTGAGGACGGGTTAGTGATGTGCTGCCCGCGCCCCACAGGACCCCATGAGCCCCCAAGGCAGTCGGCCGGGTTTGGGGTGTGCCGTGTGGTCAGGAGTGGCTGTGCCAGCGTGGTCCTCAGTGTTCACTCAGTGTGGACATCGTGCCCCGTGTGGCGTGGCCAGGGCCCGTGCCTGACCTTGGCTGCTTGCAGGTTCCAGTCTCCAGCCATCGCAACCCCGTCCTGGACCTGGCCGCCTATGACCAGCAGGGCCGCAGATTCAGCAACTTCAGCTCTCTGAGCATCCAGTGGGAGTCCACCAGGCCGTCGCTGGCCAGCATCGAGCCGGACCTGCCCATGCGGCTGGTGTTCCAGGAGGATGGGAGTGGCCAGAAGAGGTTGCACGGTGAGTGGGCACTGGGCCGCTGGCCCCGGGCGGGAGGAGCCAGGGCAGTGAGACCTCGCGGCGGGACTGCTGAGCAGTGCTAGCAGCCGGCACTGCCGGGAGCTGCTGTCTGGGACTCCTGTCACCCAGGACGAAACGGAGCGCTGTGGGCTCACAACGCTCCTTCAGTCTTGCACAGACTCTGTGTGGTAGGAACTAGAGGTGGGGAAGCAGACGCAGGGCCAGTGCAGGTAAGCACCAAGGCCCACGTTACAGAGCAGGTCGGCCTGGCTCGGGCCTGCCGCTCTGAGCCACAGCCCTCTCAAGCCAGACTGAGTCCGTCTTCTCCATCTTGGCTAAGCCGCTTCGTGGGAGCTCGCTCAGGGTCTATTAACCCTTATGGTACCCACAGTTTACACAAACTCCGTTACCTACTTTTAGGACTGTGGGAGATTTAAAACTGCAAATCTAAAGGAGAGAGGGGCTACCTCCCAGGCAGCCATGGGGGGAAAAATGCAACGTGGGTTTCCCTCTCTCTGGACTCAGGTTTGCAGCCCATTTCTGTTCACAAGGCATCGGGAACCACAGCCATCTCCGCCACTGTGACGGGTTACCAGCAGTCCCACCTCAGTGCAGCCCGAGTGAAGCAGCCGGTAGGTAACTCCAGGGCCCCGTGGTGGTGGGGGAATCGTCCTGCTCTGCCCGCCTTCCCCCAGTGTCCTAGTGTCCTGAGCCGCCCGAGTCACACCCCTCCCTGTGTGGGGTGTGGTGGGCCTGCCTGGGCGCTGAGCCTCCCGCCTGCAGTGTCATCCCCACCCCCCACCTGCCCACCCCCCCCCCACACACACACACACGCCTGCACTAAGGGGCCGGAGGGATCTGTTGCTCCTCACAGCAACAGCCTGGGGAGCGTGCAGACCTTCCTGCTGAAGGCAGCCGCACTGTCAGCCCGAGCTTGCCCACCTAGCCTCTTCTCCCCTGTGGTCCTGACTTACAGACCCCACCTGGCATGCCTGGGTGGTTCAGGCTGCCATGCCTTTGAACCTGCAGCTCCTGTTGCCTGGAATGCCGTCCTCTCCTTTTACTCTTGTCTACCGGGTGGCCTCCCGTCCTTCCTGTCCCGGCGCCGTATGTGCTCCTCTGTGAGAGTTCCCTAAACCCCAGCACAGAGCAGCTGCTTGTGCTCCCCCCTCTCATGGCGCAGGCCACCCCCTCCACATGCATCACTGTTGCCACCATCTGCATACACATGTGGTATGCAGCCCAGCTTCTCACCAGGCCCAGGCAGAGGTGCTGCCGGAGGGTGGCGGATGGGTACATGCCAGGTGAGTGGGAAGAGTTCCCAGAATGGTCCTGCCTGGATGCCACCCACCCCATTGTGGGACGAGGGTGGCGGTCAACTTAGGTTTTGAATATGGTGGAGGCGCAAGGTAATGGCTGTAAAGAGAAGGTGTGGCTGGACTCAAGGGACCCTAAGCCCTGGGATAAGCAGCTTGGATTGTCTTCTGGGTGGTGGGGGACAGGCCGCCCTTGAAGAGGGCGTGACCTCAGTGGGAGCAGCAGGAGGTGGCTGGCCCGGAGGGACGTGGCCCTGAGAAGCAGGCTGGTACCTGCCCTGGTGGCTTAGGCCCTGTCAGCCCACTGGCACCAGGGATTCCTCAGCTGCTGGTGGCTTCATGGGCCTCCCTGCTGGGGCGCAGACATCCACGAGGCCCCCCCTTTAGGGCCTCTGCACGTCGATTTCTTACCCTATGGGCTTTCCCCTCTTTGTTGACACCACTCACACCTTCCCTTCCGAAGTCTGCTCACCTGAGAGGCGACCTGCGAGCCCCTCCCTGTCACCCCGTCCCAGCCTCCATGGCCCCCACCACTCACAGCTTTCTGTCACCGTGTACTGGTTCCCTTTAATCCCTGCATTAGAACACATGTCCCCGAGGGCACCTGCCTCCCCGCTAGTACCTAACAGTGCCTGGCCTCCAGCAGGTGCTCAGGTGTGTGAGTATATGTGGCCCAGAGCCTGGGAGGTCCAGCACACTCCCTGGAGTGACGTGTGGCAGGAAACAGATACTCAACCATGTGCTGACCCCGGGGTGAGGGCCGAGCTCAGGCCCTCGTGAGCACACCCGGGGCGCCTTACAGGCCCCCACGCCCCAGGCTGGCCGGGAGCTCTGCTGTGTGCCTAGACACCCGTCCTCGCACACAGCACTGCAGCTGCCACTGGCTGTGTGCGCCCTCCTGTCTAGGGTTGTGTGTGTGAATCGCCCAGTGTGGGGCCTGGCAGGTAGGATGAGGGCACCTGCCTTGGCAGGGTCATGAGATAGGGTGTGGCCTCTCAGCTGGGCCTGCACCATGGGTTCATTGGGGCCTGTGTCCCAGAAGTAATGAGTACCCTGGGCTGACACCGGGACCGGGGGCCTCTGGACCTGCTCTTCCCGGGGGAGGCCCGTGGGCTGCTTGGGGTTGGCCTGTTGCATCTTGGGTCTGATGGCCTTGGCCTTGCCCCTGCAGCATGACCCTCTCGTGCCCATGTCGGCCTCCATAGAACTCATCCTGGTGGAGGACGTGAGGGTGAGTCCGGAAGAGGTGACCATCTACAACCATCCTGGAGTGCAGGTACAGCCCTCTCCCTGCCACCTGGCCTCCTGAATGTGGCCGTCGGGGGGCAGCCCTGGCCCCTCACACCCAGCCTGACCCCACTTGCAGGTGGAGCTGCACATCAGAGAAGGTTCTGGCTACTTCTTCCTCAACACCAGCACCGCAGACGTTGTGAAGGTGGTGTACCGCGAGGCCAGTGGCAGTGCCACGGTGAGTGCGGGCCGTGTCCACGGTGTGCAGCTGTGGGCTCCTGGGGCGGTGATGTCGAGATCCTGCCCTTAGTCACATCAGCTGCCGTCAGCAGGGGGCGCTTTTGATTCTTGGGTTCACTGGGGGTGACTTCAGTCGTTGCTGGATAACTCTGTGGTTTTTATTCCATCTCTACACACTGCCCACTATTAGTTAGCCAATGGTTTCCTTTCAGTCTTTTAATTAAGATGAAAATACTATTATATAAGCACCACTATAACAACCATAAAGTTGCTTTTAAAAGATGTCTCACCTTTTTCTATTTTTCCACATTCCTTTCTTGATCCTCTCCCTATTGTAAATTTGATATCTTTGTTCATGGTGTGGAAGACTTTGGTATCCCACTTTTTTCAATTATTTTATTCTAAGGTTTTCCCCCTATGTTGCTGTGTAGGCTGGCTGATTACTTTTGTGCAGTCATTTGTACTTAGCCTTTCTGTCCTTGTAGAGCATGTGGGTTGTTTAAATCTTTTGTTTTATAAAAATAGCCCTGTAGTTATAGTGAAGAGTAACAAGCATGAAAACAAACATCAGTATTCTCAAAGGCTACATGTTCTCAATGGCTGCATGTCTGCACAATGAGTTATTATGCAATCAGGAAAACTGCACTTTCTTTAAAAGTTCATTACTGCTGAGTGTGTTAGAGCACTGCCGTATCGCACATACAGGCAGCCAAAAACAATACAGTGGTGACCCCCACAGCGTCGTTAAGTTGCCGCTCTGCAGTTGCTGTTGGGCTGCTCTGAGCCTCAGACCTGCTTTCCCGTTGTGCCAGCGCCAAAGGAGACTTTCTCCTGGATGCCAAAGGGGCTGGGCTTGATTCAGTGTCTGGCATGTGGTAGGGTTCAGATGGTGCAGCACGGAGGGCAGGCCAGGGCCTCGCCCTGCCTGAGCCATCTGTAGTCCTCGTGTCCGCATCGATGGGCTTTAGCACTTCCTGTTCCCGAAGGTGAGCCCTTACAGGCTAGCAACAGCATGGAATAAACTTCCTACTTTCAGGGATGGCTAAAATTGGAATTCACCTTCACAGAGACCCAAACCCAAATCTCCTCTCAGAAATCCAGCCAGACTCCCCTGCCCACAGTTATACAGTAAGTTTGTGCAGATACAGCTCCCAGTTAGAAATCAAGCACGCCACCTCAGTCTCTGCAGGGTATTTGCAACCATAACTCTCTGTGGGTCCCTTTCTCTGTGTCCACTGACTGTCTTGACACCGGGGTCACAGAATCAGCTGCCTCTGTGGTGGGACAGGTGTCAAGTGAGGGAAACAGGCAGTGTGAGGACTACTCTTGGGGGTGCTGTGCGAAATGGGCCTGGTTAGCCTCAGTGTCGGGTGGTAACCGGCGGGTGGGGGCAGTGGCACCCTGGAGCACAGGCCATGTCTAAGGGACAGCCACCGTGCACCTCTAGCAGACTTTTGTTGGTATTTTTATTAACAGCTTTATTGAGGTATAATTCATCTAGCATACAATTCACCCATTTAAAGTGTACAATTCAGTGTTTTCTGATATGTCCATAGATAATGTACAGCCATCACCACAGTCAGTTTTAGAGTATTTTTATCACTTCAAAAAGAAACTCTGTACACTTTAGCTATCACTTCTATTGTGTGTATACACAGGCACACTCACGCACACACGCACACAAGGGGATTGGATTCTGTCAAACGCTTTTCTGTATCTCTTGAGATGATCATGTGCGTTTTTTGTTTTTATTCTGTTGATGTGATGTGTTATGTTAACTGACATTCAGATGTTAAAGCAACCTTGCAATCCTGAGATAACCACTACTTGATCATGATGTATAATTCTTTTTACACGTCACTGGATTCAGTGTGCTAGTATTTTGTTGAGGAGATACTGGTCTGTGGTCTTTCCTGTGATTTCTTTGTCTGGTTTGGGAATCAGAGTAATATCAACCTCATGGAATGACTTAGAAGTATTCTGTCTTCTAATTTTTGGAAGAGTTTATGTAGAATTGGTAACAATTACTTTTAAATGTTTGGTAGAATTAACCAGAAGCCATCTGGACATGGGCTTTTCTTTGTGGGTAGTTTTTTGATTACTAATTCCATCCCTTCGCCTGTTACATGGCTGTTCAGATTGTCTGTTTCTTTTTTGTCAATTTTGCTAGCATGTGTGTTCCTAGGACAGTTCAGAGTTGTTGTTTTTTTGTTATGTTTGTTGTTTTTTTTAACATTTTTTCACGTTTCTCCAGTGGTCAGCCTTGGTCTTTAGCTATCTTGTGGAGAGGATGCTTTTCCACAGTGCCATCTTTCAATGAAGGGTGAGGAAGCATGCCGTAGTATTCTTGTTCTTCCTAGAAGCAGAACTGCAGACAGCAGGACCTCAGGTTTGTTGCTATAAATCAGAGCAAGGCAAAACTGTCAGCAAATGTGTGTTGCTAGAGGAAGCTTGAGGGTTGCTAGAAATCTCAGATCATATCTGAAGCTCTCCTGTAAGCATTTTTATTCCCTTTATAAAAGAAAGAATAATTCCTCCTGCCATTCCTCCTGCCATGTAAATGAGTATTCACTGTCAAATCCTTCACATTAAAAGGAAAACCTCAAATTGTAAATAATTGCAACTGCTTGAAATATGCCGTGTTTTACTTCTACAGATGAAATATAGCTCTTCTGTTATCAAGAAGAGGGAAGTTTCAAGATTGGGAAAAATGTGCATCATAGGAATGGCGGCAGCGGGGCAGACTTTCTGAGTTCTCCTCTGGATCTTATCACAAACGGGACATCTATAACCCATCAAAGGACTCTCTGCTCATCACGCAGAACAGCTAAGAGACTCATGCAAGGATTACTTGAAGGTGGGCAAATTGGGCGAGCAAAGAAAGAGGGAAGGAAGCGGAGTGGAGACGCGGCCCGCATCTGCGGCTGTAGGGACACAGCCTGCATCTGCGGCGGTGGAAATGCCAACGGCATCCGCAGCTGCAGAGACGCAGGGGATCCCAGGATGTAACAGAGAACACAAAAGCCAGGAAGGCCCAGCTTAAGAGGCACAAGATTCAACACACCCAGAGGCCGACTCCAGACCAAACCAAAGTACTACCGGGTTTGACCTACAAGTGACACATCCAGAGGGAATTCTCTACAGGCACAAGAGCCCATAGAGGCCAAACCACATTTAAGTGGTCAACCCTCACACAGCAGAACACCCTGCGGTGGGCACAGCCAAGTCTCACAACGCGTCAGCCTAGGAGTTAACCCCACCTACTCACAAGCGAAAAGCAATTAAAGATCTTCTTTAACAGGACAATATACACAATGCAAGAGTCACCTTTGGAGCACATGCAGAGGAGAAAAATGAAGTAGTGCAAGTCAAATATAAAGTACACATACTACACAAGATAACCCAGCAAGAACTAAGAACTCTAGGGGATCTACCTAATACATCGAGGCAAACACAGAGAGTCAGCCAGAATGGGGAAACAAAGATACACGTCCCAAATAAAAGAACAGAAGAAACCTCCAGAAATGGAACCAAATGAAACAGAGGTAACCAACCTTTCAGAGACAGAGTTCAGAACACTGATGATAAAACTGTTTAAGGAGCTTAGAGATGACATAAAGAAGGATGTAGAAATCATAACGAACAACCAGTTAGAACTAAAGAACACAATTACTGAAATAAAGAACTCACTTGAAGTAATTAACAGCAGGTTAGATGAAGCAGAGGATCGAATCAGCGACTTAGAAGACAAGGTAGCAGAGATCACCCAAACAGAACAACAGAAAGAAAAAAGAATAAAAAACAATGAGGATGGCCTAAGAGACCTCTGGGATAACATCAAGCGCAACAACATGCGCATCATAGGAATACCAGAAGGTGAAGAGAGTAAGCAAGGGATTGAGGACATATTTGAAGTAATAATGTCCGAAAACTTCCCCAACCTGATGAAGGAAACCAACATACAAGCCCAGGAAGTGCAGAGAGTTCCAACCAGGATAAACCCAAACAGGTCCACACCAAGACACATTATAGTTAAAATGGCAAAGCTTAAAGACAGAGAATCCTAAAAGTAGCAAGAGAAAGACAGAGGGTTACATACAAGGGAACTCCCATGAGACTATCAAATGACTTTTCTACAGAAACATTGAAGGACAGGAGGGAGTGGCAGGAGATACTCAAAGTGATGGAAAACAAAGGCCTACAACCTAGATTGCTTTATCCAGCAAGGCTATCATTTAAAATTGATGGAGAGATAAAGAGCTTCCCAGAAAAGAATAAGCTAAAGGAATTTATTACCACCAAGCCAGCATTGCAAGAAATACTAAAAGGACTCCTGTAAATAGAAGAAAGATGAAAACAATCCAACTACAAATTTAAAAATGGCACTAACTATGTACCTATCAATAATCACTTTAAATATAAATAGATTAAATGCTCCAATCAAGAGACATAGGGTGGCTGAGTGGATAAGAAAGCAAGACCCTTGTGTATGCTGTATACAAGAGACTCACCTCAGAACAAAAGACACACACAGGCTGAAAGTGAAGGGTTGGAGTAAAATATTTCATGCAAATGGAAATGAGAAAAAACCTGGAGTTGCAATACTTATATTTGACAAAATAGACTTTAAAATGAAGAACATATGAAAAGACAAAGATGGGCACTATATAATAATAAAGGGATCGATCCGACAAGAGGACATAACCCTAGTAAACATCTATGCACCCAACATAGGAGCACTTAAAGATATAAAACAGATGTTGACTGACATAAAGACAGAGATCAACAGTAACACTATCATAGCAGGGGACTTCAACAGAACTCTGACAACAAGGGACAAGTCTTCCAGACAGAAAATCAATATGGAAACAACAGCCTTAAATGACACATTGGACCACTTGGATATAATAGATATTTTCAGAGCATTTCATCCCAATGCTGTAGAATACACGTTCTTCTCAAGCGCACTTGGAACATTTTCCAAGATAGACCATATGTTAGGCCACAAACAAGTCTTGATAAATTTAAGAAAATTGAAATCATACCAATTGTCTTCTCTGACCACAGAGCTATGAAATTAGAAATGAACTACAGGAAAAAAACTGGAAGACACACCAATTCATGGAGGCTGAATAACTTATTACTAAATAATGAATGGGTCAAGCAGGAGATCAAGGAAGAAATCAAAAGATATCTCGAGACAAATGAAAAATGAAAACACGAGGACCCAAAATCTATGGGATGCCGCGAAAGCAGTCCTCAGAGGGAAATTCATAGCTTTGCAGGCCTACCTAAAGAAACAAGAAACATCACTAATCAACAGTTTATCTTCACACTTAAGGGATCTGGAAAAAGAACAGCAAAATAAGCCCAAAGGGAGTACAAGGAAGGAGATAATAAAGATCAGAGCAGAAATAAATGAAATAGAAACCAGAAAAACAATACAAAAGATCAATGAAGCCAAGAGTTGGTTCTTAGAGAAGATAAACAAAATCGACAAACCTTTAGCCAGACTCATTAAAAAAAAGAGAGAGAGGACCCAAATTAATAAAATCAGGAATGAAAGAGGAGACGTGACAACGGACACCACAGAAATACAAAAAAATTTTAAGAAACTACTATGAGCAACTATATGCCAACAAATTTGACAATCTGGAAGAAATGGACAATTTTCTAGAGGCGTACAATCTTCCAAGGCTAACTCAAGAGGAAACAGAAAACCTGAATAGACTGATTACCACCAGGGAAATTGAATCAGTAATCAACAATCTCCCAACAAATAAAAGTCCTGGACCAGATGGCTTTACAGGTGAATTTTACAAAACGTTCAAAACAGAATTATCACCTATTCTCCTCAAGCTCTTCCAAAAAATCCAGAAGGAGGGAAGACTCCCAAACACTTTTTACGAAGCCACTAGCACCCTGATCCCAAAATCAGACAAAGACACCACCAAAAAAGAAAACTACAGGCCGATATCTCTAATGAACATAGATGCAAAAATCCTCAACAAAATATTAGCGAACAGAATTCTGCAACACATTAAAAAGATCATACACCATGATCAAGTGGGATTCATCCCTGGTATGCAAGGGTGGTTCAACATCCGCAAATCAATTAATGTGATACACCACATTAACAAAATGAAAAATAAAAATCACATGATCATATCGATAGATGCAGAAAAAGCATTTGATAAAATCCAACAGCCATTTATGATAAAAACTCTTAAGAAAGTGGGAATAGAGGGATCATATCTCAACATAATAAAGGCCATATATGATAAACCCACAGCTCACATCATACTCAATGGGGAAAAGCTAAAACCATTCCCCCTAAGATCAGGAACAAGGCAAGGTTGCCCACTTGCTCCACTTCTATTCAACATAGTGCTGGAAGTTCTAGCCACAGCAATCAGACAAGAAAAAGAAATAAAAGGCATCCAAATTGGTAAGGAGGAAGTAAAATTGTCATTATATTCAGATGACATGATACTATATATAGAGAACCCTAAAGACTCCACCAAGAAACTATTAGAGCTGATAGATGAATTTAGTGAAGTAGCAGGATACAAAATTAATATTCAGAAATCAGTTGCATTTGTATATACCAATAATAAAACCTCAGAAGGAGAAATTAAAAAAAAATCCCATTTACAATTGCTCCAAAGACTATAAAATACCTGGGAATAAATTTAACCAAAGAAGTCAAAGATCTGTACTTAGAAAATTATAAGACACTGAAGAAAGAAATGAAAGAAGATACAAATAGATGGAAACACATACCATGTTCATGGATAGGAAGAATTAATATAGTTAAAATGGCCATACTGCCTAAGGTGATATACATATTCAATGCAATTCCTATCAAACTACCAATGACGTTTTTCACAGAAATAGAACATATAATCCTAAAATGTATATGGGACCATAAAAGACCCCGGATAGCCTCAGCAATCTTGAGAAATAAGAACAAAGTGGGAGGTATCACAATACCTGACTTCAAATTATACTACAAGGCTACAGTAATCTAAACAGCATGGTACTGGCAAAAAAACAGACACATAGATCAATGGAACAGAATAGAGAGTCCAGAAATAAATCCATGCCTATATGGCCATTTAATCTACGACAATGGAAGCAAGAATGTACGGTGGGGTAAAGACAGTCTATTCAATAAATGGTGCTGGGAAACCTGGACAGACACATGCAAAAAAATGAAGCTGGACCACCTCCTTACACCATATACAAAAATAAATTCAAAATGGCTTAAAGACTTAAATGTAAGATCTGAAACCTTAAAATACCTAGAAGAAAATGTAGGAAGAAACTTCACAGACATTACCCGGAGTAAGATTTTTACTGATATATCCCCTCACGCATGGGAAGTAAGAGAAAAAATAAACATGTGGGATTATATCAAACTAAGAAGTTTTTTCACAGCAAAGGAAACCATCAATAAAACAAAAAGGGATCCTACTGAATGGGAAAAGAATTTGCCAATGATATATCTGATAAAGGCTTAATATCACAAATTTATAAAAAACTCACTCACCTCAACTCCAAAAAAACAAACAACCCAATTGAAAAATGGGCAGAGGACATGAAGAGACATTTTTCTAAAAAGGACATACAGATGGCAAACAGACATACGAAAAAATGCTCAAACTCACTAATCAGTAGAAAAATGCAAATAAAAACCACAATGAGATACCACCTCACCCCAGTCAAAATGGCTATCATCAATAAATCAACAAACAACAAGTGCTGGCGTGGATGTGGAGAAAAGGGAACGCTTGTGCAGTGTTGGTGGGATTGCAGATTGGTGCAGCCAGTATGGAAAACAGTATGGTGGTATCTCAAAAATCTGAAAATGGAACTACCCTATGATCCAGTAATTCCACTCCTAGGTATCTATCCGGAGAAATCCAAAACTCCAATTCAAAAATCTTTATGCACTCCTATGTTTATTGCAGCACTATACACAATAGCCAAGACATGGAAACAACCGAAATGCCCATCGGTAGACGAATGGATTAAGAAACTGTGGTACATTTATACAATGGAGTATTACACAGCCATAAAGAAGAATGAAATCTTACCATTTGCAATAACATGGATGAACCTACAGAACGTTATGTTAAGTGAAATAAGTCAGACAGAGAAAGATAAGTACCATATGATCTCACTTATGTGTGGAATCTAAAGAAAAGAATAAGTGAATGAACTAATCAGAAACTGTTTTGGAGACAAAGAGGAAAAACTGAGGGTTGCTAGATGGGAGGGGGGTGGGGTAAAGGGGGCAAGTGAGGGGATTAGAAAACAGTCGGTAACCACAAGATGGCCATGGGGTTTTGAAAAGTAATTTGGGGAATGTGATCTATAATGTTGTAAAGATTTTGTAGGTTATCCGATGGACACTTGTCCCATTAGGGAGACACCTCAGGGATGATGTAGATGCCTGATCACTGCACTGTACACCTGAAGCTGAAGCTGAACAATAATGAATGCCAACTACAAGTTTGTACATATATGTATATGTGTATATATATATGTACTTACAAAAAGCGGAGTACAGCATTAGGAATAGAGACAGTGGAAATGTAATGGCTGTGTGCGATGTCAGAGGGTTAGTGGATGGGGGGAGGGGGGTTCACACACTGTGAGGGATATAAAAGATAAACCTCTAAGTATTACTTTGTCTTGTGCACCTGTAACTATTAAAAAAAATGTTGTACCCTCATACAACAAACATTGAATAAAAAAAATAAATGTGCATAGTGCCAACCATACGTGGGAACACTTTCACTCATGTTTCCCTCACACCTCACATTTTGCATAAGCCCTGAGGTGAATCTGTGGCCAGAGAAAGGCCTTTCCTCTAGGAATGAGAGCTGCTAAGAGCCCGCGATGGACTAGGCTGCCTCTGTCGGTAGTGAGCGCCCTGTCTCTGGAGGCATTCAGGCAGAAGCTGGGGCACCTGTCTGCAAAACTCAGGATGGGATTCCAACATCAGAGTGAAATTTCCCCAGAAGACCTATGAATCCCCATTCAATCCTACAGTGCTGCAGTTCTAGGATTACCCTGGTCCGTCCCTCTCAGCAACAGATTCTAGGATTCTCTTAGTCAAGACAAGTATTGTTGTCCCCATTTTACAGATGGTTCCAGTAGCACTGTAGCAATTCTCTCTCCAAGTTGTGGACTGGCCTCCGCTGGTGTCTCATCTCTTTCTTGGCTCTCATTGAGTGGGACAGAGTGCCCAGTGCAGGCGTGATTCCCAGAACAGTGTAGCCCTGTGGGAGTGCCAGGAGCATCCCATGTGCAGGCCCCACAAGGAATGCTTTTGCCCCAGAAGGTATCCTGGGGGCACCTTACCTGGGGTCTCTGCTACCCCTCATCCTGGGCCTGTGCAGAGACCATTGCAACTCCAGGTGCAGATAGGAGTCCGGTTTCCTTTGCCTCCTGTAACCTGCAGGACGCCTTCATGGCGTGCTGACAATCTGTGACAGCTACTCTCGGCTTCTCTCGAATGGTTGTTTCAAAAGGACATTTACACATTTCTGTGGCATTTTCCAGCTGTTAATTAGCCGCATTCTCATTTCCCTAATCGCAGAGACAAGAAAGCCCACGACAGTCCTTCAATTAGCTCATAGAAAATGTTTTTTCCTTTCCCTGTTGATACACATTTGGGATGCAAGAATGGCTGGTGGTGTGTTTTGGCTTTCGAGTGTCTGGAAGTGAGCTGTGGGGCTCTGTCCAGGGCTATTGTGAGTGCGATGACGCGCTCTGTGCTCCAAGGGCTGAGCAGGGCGGCGTCATCTTGCTCCCAGGGCCCCAGGACTCTGCAAGTGGCCTTTGTTTCATTTTTGGCTGGCTCACACAGCGGAATGATTACCTGATTTAAATTTAGGTTTTCTTTCGTCTCCACAATTCTCTACACTCCAAAGTAAGTGGGAGCAGAACTCAGGGGTTATAAAAGCAGGGGAGAATCCTGGTGTGCGCTGAGCACTTCACACCTTCATTAACCCAGCCATTCAGCAAATTCACTCAGCAAATCCCGTGCCTGTCACCGAGGACCACGGTGGGGGCGGGGCGCAGCTCTCAGAAGTTGAGGTGATTTCTCCCCATCTCCCCAGTCCTAGGACACGGAGCCTGTCATGGCGACCCTGTCCATCAGGGGGCGCATACTGGAGACAAGGTCAGAGGGCGGCTGTAGGTGGCAGCTGCAGGGCTTGGACTTGGGTGTGTCCTGCTTTTCCCCTGAGAATGGCCTGTGGACAGAGGGGCCTGTCCCCAGCCATGGCCCTAAGGGGAGTTCAGGGCTGGCTGGGGTCCCTGAGTGAAGTTTCATTTAGCGTCCAAGCCAGGACCTTCTCAGGGCCTGTGATTTTCGTGTGGTCTTGGCTGTCCCCACAAGCCTTGAGGGCATCTACTTGGGGGGGACGGACCCCGACACTCTTGCATGGCATGGCCTGGCCCACCACATGACATTGATGGGCACACTACAGGAAATAGGAGCTGTTGGCTCCAGTGATATTCAGAAATATTTGTAGGGTCGTTACTCTTATACAAATGGCACCTGTCAAGGGGCAAGTCTGAGGCAAGATGGGGCTGAGGAAAGCAAGGAGCTCAGATGGCGCAGGCGGAGCCGCGGGGCCTGGTGGGCACCAGTAGAGGGCACAGCTCCAGCCCGCTCACGAGCAGAGTTGCCTCTGGCTCCATTTAGAGTCTTAATGAGCAAATCATGCATTCATCATCTCTGAAGAGATGACAGGACTTTCCTCTCGGCTCAGTATTTGCTGAAGTTCTTAGCACTTAGAAATTAGAATTCATTCTGGGCATGGATCTCCCCACCTCCTCTCCTTCACACACATTCTCCTGTGTGTTGGTCAAGATGCAAGCAGGTCCGCAACATCTGGAGAAGTAGGGTGGTGTGACAGACATGCACAGTCTAGAGTTAGGGGTGGGGGCAGGTTCCCACTGTGCCACCAGATGGCTGGCGAGTCCTCTCACTTCCCCAAGAGTAGTTTCTATGTCTCCACAGTTACCCAGAGAGTTGTTCACGTGGGGCTGAAGTAAGCCAATGTGTGCAAGCAGACAGACAAGGCCAGGCCACACAGCCTGTCCCTGACGGCAGCTTGGTACTGCCCTGCCTTCATGTCATCTGGAAGGTGGTTTGATGTCCAGCCTCTGGGAAATCAAGTGGAAGAGGAATAGATTTCCCCATCACCATCTTGTCTTTATTTAAAATGTAAAATGGTCCTCTTGAAGGAGAGAAAAAGAAAAAAAGCCTCTCGTGCAGTGCCCCGCGTGGGTCTGTCAACAGTCAGTACAATGTGTAATCTCTTCACACTGGGAAGGACACGCCAGCTTCTGACAGCAGTAACATTTTCAGGAAGGTCAGATTGGATCCTCGCATTATGTTCTCAAAGAAAGCTTTTGCTTCTGTCATTTTAAAATGAGTTTTCTCTGGGGAAAATGTAATCAGCCAGGGTGAAGTGTCCTCAGCACAACTGGAGGCCTGGTGCTCCCAGACCCCAACCCCCAGCCTGTGT
This sequence comes from Rhinolophus ferrumequinum, assembly GCF_004115265.2. Taxonomy (NCBI): domain Eukaryota; kingdom Metazoa; phylum Chordata; class Mammalia; order Chiroptera; family Rhinolophidae; genus Rhinolophus; species Rhinolophus ferrumequinum. Next base: position 789,417 of record NC_046285.1, on the reverse strand, counting down.
TTAATGCCAGGGTGGCACGGGCATGGCTCAGATCACGTAGCTGTCATTTTAAAGGACAGATGTGGTTTCCACTCTGGGATCTTCATTAATCAACCTCAAGGCATTGCGTGGACTCACCCAGGCATGCTTCGTCTGTGTTGATGTGCCCTTGCTCAGTGACACTGGCGGAGTTTTCAGCTTAGCCAAGCTCGCTAATGCTCCATGCCCCCAAGTAACTGTGGGCTTGGGTCTGTCTCAGCTCCGGCCTCTGCGGCCAGCCCCACCCTTCCTGCGCAGCAGTGCCATTCTGGTTCCTGGAGAGCAGTGTGGGACTTGGAGCTCAGGCACCTGTGCTGCCCCTTCAAGGCTGTGTTCTCAGCCTGCGTGAGCCTCGGTTTCCCCAATATGTACACTGAAGGGGTTGGACCAGAATCAGCCCTTTCCAAAGAGATGAGGGTACATGGGATTTGCCGACATTTCCCCCCAGAATTTCCCAGTCTTAACAAAGCTAAGCAAAGGGGCTGAAGTACCAGGTTTCTTTGTTAACTGAACAACTTAGCTGTGCCTCGGGCTTGAGCTGATCAAGACACATTTATCAGGGGAGAGTCTGTGCCAAATGTTCTGCTCAGTCCTGAGGTACCAGGGGGGAGAAGACACCCGGGAGGGAAGGAAGGACGGACACAAACAATGGTCTATCTGAGGACTGAATGACAAGCAGTGTAACTGCACTATAAGTGAGAAAACATGGCCAGGGAACCTGACCTGTCTGGGCTCAGGGAAGACCTTCCTGAGGTCTTCCTGAGGAAGGATGCTTAAATGAGCACCTGAATCATGAGTGTGGCCAGCAGGTGGAGATGTAGGGAAGCGTCCCCGATTTTTATTTAAGGTGGGCGGTGCAGCCGGAAGGCAGGCAGGCAGGCAGCAGAAGCCAGCTTTGAGGCACAGAGAAAACAGTGTGCCTGGAGTGGGATGGAGTGAGGTGCTGTGGTTTACGGTGAAATCAGAGCCATGGGCGGCCAGATGGTGCCAGAGTCTTAGAGGATGTGTTAGGGATTTGGACTCACTCCCTGGACAGCCCTTGAAACACTTTAACCAGGATATGATATAATCATATCCGGTTGTCTCCTTAGGGTCAGAAACCTGATGTTTTTTCCCCACAGGTTTTGATACTGAAATTCTAGCTTTTCAAACATTGAACCATTCAGTGTAGACATTACCCGCCAATGAATATAAGACCACAAAGCTGGGTAACTGAGGCAGCAAAGCCAGGACCAGATAGAGATGGGAAGCAGCCCGCGGGGCACCTCCACTCGCTCTGGACTTGTCCCTGCCGGTCCAGCCTCCGCGACCACCCAGCTGAGACCCACAGCTCACCAATGTGACAGGTTGCTACAAGTCTACAGCATGAGCTAGTCATTATGAGGTAGTCGGGGGAGAGATTCTTTTGAGGTGGAGTCCATGGAAGTAGTTACAGAAGAAGGCTTAGGAGGGGGGTGTTTGGAGTGAGAGACTGGAAAACAGTAGCTCAGGTGTGTTCATTCACTCAGAACATTTTGCAGGCTCTCTGCTTCAAACAGAGCTGAGGTAGAAATAGGAATGTAGAGATGGACGAGACTCAGAGAGATCACACGTCAGACCGTGGCAGCCGCCGCAGTCTGTTCCCAGGTTCCGTGATTCTGTGAGTTCAGGTGGAAACTTCTAGGTGAGAAGTAGCTGTCACATGCCCTAGCAGCCCTGGACTTGCTGGGTACTTGTCTGTTATTGGGACTGCAGGGGCAGGCAGCCTGCACAGGAGGTAGAGAATCCTAGACCTCAGTCCTCATTCTCTCACTTGCTTTGTGCCCTAAGGCTGGTCACTGCCCATGTGAGCAGCTTCCATTTTCTTCTCTGTAAAATTTACAAGGCTGAAAGAAATGCTGTCTGAGATCCATCCCAGCACATTTCAAGCCCATCCCCTGACTGGCAGTGGGGGTTCATGATGAAGGGTGGACAGGACATTTGGGGGAGGGTTTTCCTGGTCCACTCCTTCCGAGCTGGTGTCTCATGGGGGACAGGCTGATGCTGTGAGCAGCTGTAACTGAGCCGCTTCTGCCCCTGCAGGTGCACCCTTTGCTCCCGGGCACATCGACCATCATGGTCCACGACCTGTGCCTCACCTTCCCGGCCCCGGCCAAGGCTGACATTTACGTCTCGGACATTCAGGAAGTGTACGTCCGTGTGGTGGACAAGGTCAGTGGCTCCCTCTCTGCTGATTCACAGACACTGGGGAAATGCTGCGGGTGTGGGAGGCTCTTCCCATGCACTTTGCTTTCTCCTGGTTTCTCTGTCTCTCGACCCGCCCCCGAGTCGCTGCCGCTCCATGCACACGGTGCAGAACCACCTCTGAGGCTGTGCTTCAGCCCAGGTGACATCAGTCAAGTTTGGCTGTAAATCTCGCTTGGAGTTGTCCCCACCTCAGCCCTGACTTGGGAATTCCTGGCCTCCAGCTGGTGGAGTTTGCTAAGCAGCCAGGCACACACTTGGCTAAACATGAATTTTTCTCCCCGCCATGTATGGTCTGAATTCTAGGGATTTTCAATGGCAAATGAATGAAACTCACTAATGCCAAGTGCTTTTGCAGAATGAATTCATAATAGACTTAGGCTTTTCTTTAACGCAAATAGAAAATGTTTATTACTCCAAATACCTGAAGTAACTGCAGCTAGGCTTACAGAGGGGTGCTGTCAGTTCCTAGTTTCCTGAGTGGAAAGAATGGTTAGTAATTAAAAAGGGAATGTTCGAGCAGCTTAGACTATGTAAAAAGCCAGCATTCTCTCACAGTCTCAAATGTTCATTCCTCCTGTGATCTCATTTCCACTGGTAATTTGCTGACCAGGCGTATTTGTCCACTGTGCATTTCTGACTCCCATTTCCTCCCGTGCTTGTTGTATGTATTACATGCCGCCGGGTGTGAGCTCCTCTGCCACTGGGCACTCACGGAAGCCCTCCTACATGCCTGCTGCTGTTCTACGCTGGGGCTTATCTCTCCAACTAGATTGCTAGTTGTGTACGAGTGGGGGGTGTAATTTCTTCATCTAAGTATCCCCAAGCTCATTGTATTCAGCAAGTGCTCAATTGACTCACTTGTTGATTGGCTGACAGTCTGGAGGTCAACCCAGGTGACCTGTCCCTGATTCCCAAGTCTGTGGGTTTGAGGTTGGTGACACTTTCTCTGAAAGGCACAGGGTGCCGCAGGTGGCAGAAGTGTTCGTTCAGAGACCCCTGCATGTCTGTCCCCATGATGCAGGTGGAGATTGGGAAGACGGTCAAGGCCCATGTCCGCGTGCTGGACTTCCACAAAAGGCCTTTCCCGGCCACGTACTTTGCCTTCATGGACCTGAAGCTCCGAGCAGCCTCCCAGGTCGTCACACTGGTGTGAGTTTCCTGGGGTCAGAGCAGGGCACCTCGGGGACAGGGCTGCCAGGTCTGTCTGGGGGCAGAAGTCCCAGCCCTTCCTTCTGTTCCAGCTCCCTCGATGAGGCTCTTGACAACTACACTGCCACGTTCCGTGTCCACGGTGTGGCCATTGGGCAGACCAGTCTCACCGCAACTGTGACCGATAAAGCTGGGCAGAGAATCAACTCGGCCCCACAGCAGATAGAGGTACGCTGCGCCTCTTCCTGCCACACAGGATCCCTCAGCCCCGTTGCACGCACGGTGTAGGGGAGGGCGTGGCACGGAGGGGGGCTGCAGGGACAGTCCAGGGAGCCGCTGACACCGTGTTCAAATCTGTGGCCTGCATTGTCCGCGGATCACCAGTACAGGGACCTGCGGGACAGCCCCAGAGGGAGGGAGCCGAGTTACTTTAGTCTCCCTCTAGGACATGGGGCCAGGTGTGCCTCCCGAGAAGGGGAGTGGCAGAAAGGAAGGGCTGAGCAGAAGCAGCAGACATGTGGGCTTCTGTGTGGAAGCCTTCCTTGACAGTCGGTCTGAATGTTAGAACAGGCCCTTGGAGGCGGTGAGCTCTGGGGTTGGGGGCACCTACCCCAGCAATTTCTGGATGAGGGAGCTCGGAGGTCCCCACTTCACCTCACGGCCTGACTTGGGGCTGTCTCTGGCGTTAGGTTGGCCCAGAGCTGCACAGGCAGCATAGCCAACAAGTCACGTCCGCATGTGCCCTTCAGCAGCAGCACTAAGCTGGCGCCTGCCAGGGTCCTGCAAGGGTCTCGAGCACACGGGCACTGGCCGGCCATATATTAATTAATCTGCGTTCTGAAACCAGTGGTACACACCGTGCCTCTGCGCGGAGGTGAGCCTTGTCCTGGTGAAGCGGGAGTCATTTCCGCTGCCAGGTGGCCCAGCCCTACGGAAAGCAGTCGTCACACACAGAGCAGCCCCTTGGCTGACTGCTGCGTTTGCTCAGCCTCACATGTGCCTGTGCCCCTGCCAGGGGCCCTGTGGGAGATGCAGGCGGGGATGGGACTCTGCCCTGCTGCACAGATGGGGGCATCCTCTTCCCTGCCTCCCCCAGGGTCCCTGCTTTCCTCCCCTGAAAAGTTTTGAGGGCATCGAAGTAGAGAACTTCTAAGGCAGTTTGGCAGTAGAAATTTGGAGAAATTTGGTGAATGAGGCAGCCTTCCAAAGACGAGTGCGGAAATCTCAAAGGCAGTGGGTTGGAAACTTGTACACGCATCAGACCTTCCTGGAGAACTAGTTAAGACACAGATCGCAGGACCCACCTCTGGTCTGGAGTGGGCTGGACAATGTGCATTTCTGATGGTTCCCAGGTGACAGTGACAACAGCAGAGCACGCCCCCATTGCAGATTCTCAGGCCCGGGTGGGACGAGATCCTGTGGGGGCCACATAGGCCCCCAGGGTCGGCGCAGGCCCTCGGGCTCTCACTGGTGCGTCTTCACGCAGGACTGATGTCCTTGCATCGTGTTTCCCTCTCCCTGAAAGTGTTAAGTGTGAATGACAGCAGCAGGCGCTCAGAATGCAACGGTCCCTTTTCTCTCTCTGTCTCCATACGCAGGTCTTTCCCCCATTTAGGTTAATACCCAGGAAGGTGACGCTGATCATCGGGGCCACGATGCAGGTAGGAGCCCAGGCCACACGCCTGACCCTCCCCGTTCCCTGGCTCCAGGCGTGCCCACCCTCCGAGGGCATCAGGCCAGAGCAGGTAGAATGCTCAGGGCGCTGGCGCCCTTGTCCTCTGAGGACTGAGCCCGGGCTGGCTGGTGGGAGGGGCTGACGCACACGGCTGTTTCTCCTGCTCCAGGTCACCTCCGAGGGAGGCCCCCAGCCACAGTCCAACATCCTCTTCTCCATCAGCAACGACAGTGTTGCCGTGGTGAACAGTGCGGGGCTGGTGCAGGGGCTCACCGTGGGCAACAGCACCGTGGCGGGGGTCGTGCGGGCTGTGGACGCTGAGACCGGCAAGCTCGTCATCGTGTCTCAGGTAATGAGCCTCAGCTCCAGCAGAGATGGGTGCTTTCTGAATGCACCCTGCACACTGGGCCCTCTAGTGCTGGTTCCCCTGACAGCTGCTGGGGGTCAGCTGTGAAGGTGAGGAAGCCCTGTTTCCTGGGTTCGGGCTCTGCTCTCGAGGACCACCCCTCTTTGAGGGTCTTACTTCTGCCCTCTGAATCTACAGCCCCTGCTGTCAGCCCTACCTGGGGCCAGACTTGCGAGCCTGGGGGCAGCCAGAGCCCCAAGGTGGCTCTTCTCCTGACTGAGTCTCCCCAGCTGCTCCTCTACGGTCAGGTCTCCAAACCCCGGCCCTGGAACCGTCCGGTGCCTGGTGACGGTAGCAGTTGTGATAGCAGCCTCTGTACAGAGCGCCCTTCACTCACCCTGGTAGTCCTCTCAGCACCCTCGTGCATCCTGCTGCCATCCCATTTGCACATGAGGCGCCTAAGGAACCAGCTAATGGCCCGCGGCCACTGCCAGCCAGTCCTGGGACCTGACCTGGGACTGCCAATGGCAGCGCTCCTGGGCCTTTTGGCGTTCATTTCAAGGAGGGGGTGCTGTTGGCTCGGATACACTTTGTGGGTTACAGTGAGTTTTCAGAGGCATGTGCCAGCCTGGCTGCTATGAGAGTGGATAGTTGGACAGCAGTAGTATTTCAGGCCTGGATTTGTTCCCATTTCTGGGAGAAACAGAAAACCTGAATCGTCCACTGATACCTTTTGCCCCACTAGAGGTTAAGTTACCTCTCGGGCCTCTTTGCCAGAGTGGGGAACATTTCCTTGTTGCTTTTCTGGGTCAACATGACTGGAGGGCCAAATTGGAGGGGTCCTCTCCCCAGGAGCGGCCCCCTGCCCCGTGTGGGTGGGACCGATTTCAAGCATCTGAAAGTTGGTGTCTCCAGGTCAGACAGTTTCCTTTCTTTCCAGGGAGTGGGCTCCTCTGGGCTGCCGGAAGGCGATGGGAGATTGTTCCCACCTCCCGAGAAGGGCTCAGAGCTCCTGGACACCGCCGACCGCCCCCCTCCGACCCCCCCTCACCCCCCCTGCACACACCTTGGCATGCGGTGACCTGCAGGAGCGTCTCAGGGGGGCTGCTGCATGGTCACAGCTGTCCTAGAATCTGGACTTAAAAGCGTTGTGTTTTGTGCAATGTGACTATGGGCAAGGACCTTTTCAGGACCCAGCCATCACATTGCTCGTCCAGAACTGGGGCCTGGAGGGAACACAGAGCATGGGCCGCTGGTGCGTCTGCTGCCCTGAAGAGGGGCGTCTGAGGGGCCCTCCATCCTGCAGCCGACTTTGAGCCGACCTTGCGTTCATTGATTTACTCTTTTCCCAGCAGTCTCGGGGTCTGTCCAAGTATCCCAGTTAAACTGCAAAGTCCTTTGCGTCATGGAGGTACGCACCTCGCTTCTGCCTATTGATGTTCTAAAGACAGGAAAGCATTGAGGATGTAAGAGCCTGTCTTGTGGCGTACAGCGTGGTTCAGATAGATGTCCTGGAGAGTGAAGTTAAGGACAAGGAGGTGCTGCCGTTTTTCTTTCTCTAAAGAAAGTACTGTGGCCTCAGGAACTGGTGCCTTTTTCCCTCCTGGGGGCCCAGGTGACTTAAATGGCAGCTGACTGGAAATTCAGCCAGAGGGGCACACAGCCATCTATTTCCCTTCTGGCCTCCCTCTTTGTGGTCCGACCTTGCTGGGCCAGCTCTTTCCATGTCTCTCCCCTCTGGCGAGTTAAGGAAGGTGCCGGGAGGAGGCCCTGATGCCCCTTGGCAGATGGAGAGGCTGCGCCATCAGCTCCATCTGAAAGGCATGTCCGTGAGCCCCGGTATGCGGGAAAACAGCCTGAGGCCCCCGTGCCCACAAAGGGTAGGTGATTCTGGATGCTTCGAAGAACCAGCATCCAAGGGGTGGGCCAGGACTGGCAGCGGCAGATCACAGTGAGAAGGACAAAGGGAAGGAAGGGAATGAATGCTTATTGAGCACCTACTATGTGCCAGACGTTAGCCCAGATCGCAAGACACAAGAAATGGGCTCAGCGTGAGGACACATGAAAAGGGCTTAAGGGTTTTATTAACTTATATTCAGCATGAATCAGCAATACTATGAAAAAGCCAATAAAGTTAGTCTTTGGCCAGGTTAATAGGCATACAGAGTTCAGAATGAAGGAGGGTATAAGGTCTGCTCTAATCGCATGCTACCTGACTCCTTCATTTGTCCATGTACTCTGCTCGGAGAGATCAACAGTCTGGATTTGGGAATTGAGGGTCTGGAGACCTGTCCTGTGAGGGCTCCCCAGCCTAGAAAAGAACAGTCCCCAGTCACTGCCCCCCAGTCTGCAGTGCTGACCTGGAACAGCTGGATCACACAGGTCTGTAGGCTCAGAGGGCCAAGCTGGCACCCCCACGGAGATGGAGAGGCAGTGGCCACATCTGTGTGAGCAAACCACCCACAGAGCCAGGCCACCTTGGGAAGAGAAACACTGAGCTACACATGCTGTGGGTGCCTTGTGATGGAGCTGGGCTCAGCTGGAGCCTCCACCCTCGGAGGGGTCCCTTCCTGAAACTCGTTGCTAGCACATGCCCCCACCCCCACCCCCAGCCAGCCTGAGTCCCGGCCCTTTTCCTAGGATCTCGTGGAAGTGGAGGTGCTGCTTCTGCAGGCCGTGAGGATCCGTGCGCCCATCACCCGGATGAGGACGGGGACCCAGGTGAGGCGGGACCTCTCCAGCCCTCCTGCCTATGCTGTCGGCACAGCCTCTTGGCAAGTGTGGGGCTCCAAGTTCTGGGTCAGGATGAGCTGAGGGAGCCTGCTAGGACACTGTTCTTCCACCAGAGCACTTCTCCATCTCCCCTTTATCTGCTGAACCCCTTTATCTAAGGGTCTAGCTCCCCACGCCACAGGAAGCCTTCCCCACCTTTTTTTCCTGCTCCAGACACACAGGCACTCCCTGCCCGTCTCGCAGCACAGAGCTCCTCTACACCTGCCGTGCCCCCTTCGGTTCTGTGCTGCTGTGCTCGCTGAGTAATGCCTGTGTCTCCCCTCGTCTGCCACCGTTCCACACCTAGCAGAGCAGCTGGTGCGTCCCAGGAGCTAACAGCTGTCTAGTGTACACTCTACCGAGTGCTTTCTGTACTGATCCAGTTGGTGTTTATTACAACCCCATGAGATAACTACCAGTGTCAGCTCCGTGTTGCAGACAAGGAGGTGAGCACGTAGGAAGCTTAAGGCTCCACCCCGTGTCACACAGCTAGGAAGTGATGGAGCCGGGGACCCACTCAGCAGCCTGGCTGAGGCTGCTGTCACCTTTGGCTGCACGTCCTCCACTGTGCCGAGGGCAGACCCTCGGCAAACCCAGCTGGAGGAGCCTGATTCCACCCTGCCCGTCCCCGTGAGACTGGGTGAGGGCCGCAGACGTCCTAGAGCTTAGGGGGCCATTTCCGGAACGAGTCTCCCAGCCGAGGTGAGACACAGCCCACGGCCCAAGAAGGGTGGGCTGGGGAGGGACTAGTCTGTCTTCTGCTCGATTATTTGCTGTTTCATCAGAACTTCCCGAACCTGTACTGTGCTCATCTCTGGTGAGGGCAGAATCGGCACAGTTCCTGCTGCACAAAGGAGACACGAGTCCCCGGGCAGTGGAGAGGCAGTCGGGCTGTGCCCAGGCTTCCGGGGCACCCCCCACAGTGGGACTCTGGCTGTCACGGGCCTGGTTTTTCCCTGCAGATGCCCATTTACATAACCGGGATCACCAACAACCAGAACCCTTTCTCCTTCGGCAATGCCGTGCCAGGCCTGACTTTCCACTGGTCAGTCACCAAGCGGGACATCCTGGACATCCGAGGACGGCACCACGAGGTAACCACCCGCTGCGAACCCCTGCCCTCCATCCCAGGCCTGCGTCCGGGGCGAGTTAGGTTCTCTGCCCTACACCTTCACACTAGGCTGCTCCTGACCCCATCCTGCTCTCTCACGGCTCATCGAGACGTCTCCCAAACACTGCTGCCACTGTCTCTGTCTCCCAGTGTCCTTCCTCCTCCTTTAGCTCTCAGTCCGTGTGTCCAGGAATTCGGCCTCCTAGCAATCCTTCTCACAGTATCCCGGGACTGTCTGAAGCCCTTTGTATTTTAAGTACGCTCTTGCTAATCACTACAGAGGAGGTTATAGGTAAACTACTAACAGAAGGCAGAAAAGTTACAGCCTTGTAGGGAAGTCACAGAAGTTCCAGAATGTCACAGGGTTTGGTCGGGGTCCCTGGTCTGTAAGTTCTACCCTCTTTCTGAGACGACACCTGGCAGCCCTGGGGTTTTCTCCTGGTTTATCCCAGAGGCCAAATTCCCCTCCCTTGGTCCTCCATAGGGGGACCCCAGCCCCTCCTCAGATCTCAGAGCTGGAAGGTGTTGGAAAGAACTTTCTTAAAGCCCTGTGTTAACTAGAGCCCTTACATGGGAAGGGACTCACCTAGGGTTGCCCAGGGAGTCAGTGGGGAGAAGGGACTAGGCGCCAGCCTGGTGGTTCCAGGCTGCCACCCAGGGAGGCCTTGGGCACACAGGACTGGAGTTAGGGGTGGTTCTGGGATATTTCTTCTTGCCTTATCCCTGGGTAGTGAGGGGGAAGTGAAGGGGGGGCGGGGGAGGCGGGCAGAGGGACAGCATTTCCTAGAGGTTGCCCAGAGCTCATTCGTGTAGGTCGAATGCCTTCCCCAGCCCACCGGTGGGGCCAGGGTGCTGTCCCCAGTGCCGGGCACTTCCCGACTGTTCCCATGGTACATGGGCCGTGCGAATTACTCCCAACATCCCATAGCAAAGGGGCTCTGTGGGGAAACACTGCCAAGCCTCGCATCCCTCTTGGTGATTCGTAACCACAGCCACACACTAAAGGCTTTGAGAAGTCCTGTCTTGAAACTCTGACTCTGATGGGTTGACCCAGCGTCTTCCACATCCACCTGTGAACATGGTGGAACTCAGCGTGGGGTACGCTGGGCTCGTGCTGGGTGGCCGTGGCCTGCACACCCTGACCAGGGCGGGAGGCAGTGCACTCTGAGAACAGCCAGGTATCTGTCTGTCAGGAGTCCGGGGCTCCTATCTAGGGCTCCTTTTGGGGGTGCTGGGGCTTTGGGGCTCTCCCTGAAAACATGTTTGGTGTCTCTCCCAGGCGTCGCTCCGGCTCCCATCCCAGTACAACTTTGCCATGACCGTGCATGGCCGGGTGAAAGGCCGGACCGGACTGAGGGTGGTGGTCAGGGCTCTGGACCCCACCGCTGGGCAGCTGCATGGTCTCGCCAAAGAGCTCTCTGATGAGATCCAAATCCAGGTAAAGGACAGGTGTGCAGGAACCACGTGAGAGGGAGAGTAAATGCCAGCCCAGCGCCCTTCTCCTCTCAGGGGCCATGTGGGCACAAATGAGTCCTCCCTCTGCCCCAGGGAAGGGGGCTGGGGCCCTGCCCGTGAGTTTTCCTTCTGCAGGGGCCTGGGGCAGGGGTGTGTAAGATGCCATGGGAGCCCAGAGGCTTCACAGAGCAGTGACATTTCAGGGTGGGAGGAACTGGCTGTCAGGCCAGGTGGAAGGAATGGCCTGTGCAAAGGCCTAGAGGTCTGAAATAGCTTGATGTGTTCCCCAAATAGAAAATCATTCTGAGTTTGGAGCCTGGGGTGCTTTCCTGGGAGAAAGAGGCTGGAAAATGGTCTGAGCTGGGCATTAATGTAATTGTGTTTATTTGACAAACACTCGTAGAGTACCTGCCAGAGGCAGACATGCTTTCCCCATTTCCCAGTGCCCCCGCAAGGCCTGGGGGCAGGAGCTGCGGGCGGGGGCTGCTGCTGGATGGTGAGCCTGTGGCCCCATGGGGGGGATTCCCCCCTCCAGGTCCCACCAGGGAGTGAGCAGTGGCCCTGTGGGCAGCCTGGGGGACGGTGTGACCTCTTGGTTCACAGAGGGAGATTGAGTCTCCAACGGGGCGGTGGCCTGCTCGCAGCCCTGAGAGGGCGCTTAGTCGATGCAGGACCCAGAGCTGAGCGCCCTGGCTGCCTCCCAGGGCTCAGCTCCCCGCCTCTGTCTTCAGCCTGTCCTCCTGCTCCCCTGCCTCTCGGTCCCTCTGTCAAACCGGGCACTTGACAGGTTGCTCTGAAGAGCATTTTTAGCTTCAAAGGGCCCCATTCTGCTGATGTGAGACTCAGTAACACCTGGATCCTCCTACGTTGCGAAGAAAAACTGAAAGCGGCCCCTAACTATCATGAGAAAGGAAATGGGTTCAAGTCTCCCCTTCGAGAAGAAATAAACCATTTCTGACCCAGGCGCATATCCCACTGGGGGCAACGATTCTCAAAGAAGGAAGTGCCTGCTTGCCAGCCCCCTTACTTCTGCCTCATGTAAGCATTGCACACACAGACACATGTATGTACAGACACTGACACACAGATGCACGTGCACGCGCGCAGACGGCCACAGACGGACATGTATGTGTATACATACAAACAAATACACACAGAGAGACATAAACACACAAGTATGTGTTCTTCCTGGTTAAAAATAAAAGTAAGTTTTGGCATCTCTCATAGAATTAAAGACAGCTTTGCAGCTTCCAAATTCTGTAACCTCAGCTGGGTTACTTAATGTCTCAGCCATGTTTTCCTTAGCTGACAGCAGATGGAGTTTTGAGTTCATCAGAAACTTAGAGAAGCTGGATCCGGTCCACAAATATGTTTTATTTGGCTCCCTCAGTGCTTTGAAACAAGTCTTCTTTGTTGCCAGCATTTAAAAATAGGAAGATTTTATATAAAAACCCAACATGCAGCTTGCCCCGAAGACATGCCCTCGCCACACGGCAAAACTGGCAGATGAGAAGCGGTGTCCCCTTTGCCCGAGCAGTGCCCTCCGGTTTGCCGCAGGCTCCACTGCTCCCTGTCGTCTCTCCGCAGGGGGCCAAGTTGCCGGTTTCCCTGGGTGTTTGCACTGTTGCTTTTCCTGCAGTTAACCGGAGAGTGATGTATTTCTTATACCTTCACTTCCGTCTAAAGAGTGGCAATGAGGAGTGCGCTTCAGAACCACAGAGGGAAACGCACCTGTGTAACTCTTGTGTAGTACATGTGTCTCGTGCGTCAGTGAGGCTGCTTCCTTCTGAAAGCCACCTGCCTGGCAGGACCCACCTGATGTCAGAACCCATGCGGCTACCCACGCTGTTTATTCCTCCCCGTTCAGGAAGCGCTGCCACTCACATTATGTCACGTGAATCCCACAGCTCTTTGAGACAGGCATGGCTAGGATTATTAGTTTTAAACCCATTTTACAGACAAAAGACATCTAGGCTAAAGTATCTGGTCAGAACCTAGAGGTGCTGGAATGCAGGGGAGTCAGGCCGCTTTCCTCTTAGAAAATCGTTCTTCAGTTCAATGATTTTTAGACACAGGCCCTTGGGAGAATCCAGCTGGTCTGATCAGACCGGAAGCCAGTGAGTGGGGAGCTCAACACTGCTTGGCATCCAGGCTCAGATGCCCCGGACGCCAGCAGCTCCAACGGTCCTTAGAGAAGAGGATGTAAAAGGTGGTGGGCGCGTTCGGATTCATGCCGGGAAGGGGTCTAGAGTTCCAGGTGGTGCTGCCGCTGTGGCCCCTGGAGCGGACCCACTCCAGAAGGAGCAGGCACTTCCTTCTTTGAGAATCGTTACCCCCAGTGGGATATGCGCCTGGGTCAGACTCCGTCCAACATGCCCAGGTGTGTTATCATCCGCTGGCCTGTGGTCGCCACATGCCCCACACCCATTCCTGCTCTGTGCGCATCCAGCAAGAGCCTGGCAGGAAGCGACATGGGCCGAGGGGAGGGACGGGCGTGGTTCTACCATGGACATGGCAGGAGCAGGATGTCTTGCTGACAGAAAGGAGACTTTAGATGGTGCTTTCTCCATGCTCAGTCTAACAGAATTAGGGCTGGACAAGACCCTGGCCATCTCATTCTGCTGCCTTCTGCGCACACACCTGGCAAACTCGTCCCTCCCTGGGAGCTGAGGCAGAGGCTTGTGCTCCCTGGCTTCGTGAGGCAGCTCCCATGGGGTCCCCGAACGTGCCCCTGCTGGCTTTTCCTCCTCGCACGTGTGGCGTCTCTCACCAGTCAGCCCTGCCCAGCACACCGCCAGCTCGCTACCTGTCAGGTGCTGGCTCACAGCAGTTTCCCATCTCTTGTCTCCTTGGCTCTGCCTGCTGAGAGACGCAGAGACCCAGACACGATTCCAGTGTGTCGTAGGAAATAAAATGTGCCTATATTCCAGGTATTTGAAAAGCTGCTGCTGCTGAACCCTGAAATAGAAGCAGAACAAATATTAATGTCACCCAACTCGTTTATGAAGCTCCAGACGAACAGGTACGTGGTGCAGTGCTGGTTTTCAGGCAGGCTGTGAAGCTGCCCTCGCCCTTGGCCACTCATTTGTCAAAGGTGACAGCAGCCGTGGTTGAACTGGGCATCAGGTGAGCTGGGCGTCTTTCTTGGTGTCGCCTTTAAAGTGGGTGCAGCTCCTGCATCCCTTCTCTTCGTGTGGACGTCGCCTGCTCTCTGTGTCACCTACCCCAGCGGGGCCCTCTTCTCCCTGTATCCGAGAAACCTTTTGATGCCTGCTGCTCAAATCCAGCGCTTCACGGGGGAAAAGTACCCACTTGGAAGTGTTAGACTTTTCAAACACCCCTGTGTCTTCAGGACTTGCCAGTCTGAGTGCGGTCCACACACCAGCAGCGTAGGTGTCACCTGGAGCCCGTGGGGATGCAAGTCCCCAGACCTGCACCTGCACTGGATCCCCTCAGCAGTGGGGATGCACATTAACAGTGGGAGACGCAGTCTAGAAGCCTGTGTGCAAACACTGCTCTTACCTTGCTTTCCAAGGGCAAAGCGGGGCTGTGAGGACCACTTACAAGTTCCCTGAAACACACACACACGGTATTCATCCAGCTAACTTGTCTAAACGCCTGGCTGTGTGCTGGGCTCTAGGAACACAGGTGGAAACAGCTGGTGCCCTTGAGAAGTGTAGTGGGGAAGAGAGGAGGGTAGCATGAGAAGGGTTATAATGAAACGACGTAGAACGCTCCAGCCATAACCCAAAGAAGGCCTTCCTTGGGAGGAGCCAGGGAAGGCCTGTCGTAGGTAGAGATGTGTGAGCTGGGTCTTGACGGGTGCATAGGAGTTCTGCACTTTAAGAGAACAGGGTTGATGAGGGGGAAGAAAAAGTTGCAGAGGCAGTAACGTTTCTTTCAAGTCATCTGTGGAGGGTCTGTAGGTGTGCGGCACAAAGCCTTCCTGTTTCTTTAGACATTAACGAGTATGAGTATGTCCAAGATCATAAAATACTGCAGGATTTGTCTTCTACCCAGCACCTAACATCAGTGTTTTGCTTTCTGAGTAAGTTCCTCATTTTTACCCTATTACCAGTCCTTGGAAATAAGGCATTACTCTCCATTCACAATTGAGGAAACAGGCCGAGAAAGGGGACACCACGTGTAGAAAGGCAGACAGCTGTTTGCAGGTGTTGGGACTGGCTTTGGTTTCCGTCCATCCTCTCCACCATGCCAGGCTGCCTTATTTCTGTAAATTGAAAACAATTTGCGTCAGAAACTGTATTTTGTAGTAAGTGCCCCACGCAGCTGATGAAAGAAACTCAGTCTTCACAGCCTTTCCCTCGCTGCTCACCAGCCACGGTAGGCGCTCTTCTCCAGAGTGAGAAGCAATGCTTTCCTTGGAACTTCTGGTTTTCCAAGTTAGGTTTCCTCGTGGTGATGGGCTGCGGACAAGCTGCCCGCAGGTGGTCCCAGTACACAGCGGGCCTGAGACCAGGCCTCTGTGTTCTCTCAGGAGCAGTTGGGGACCCCAGAACCCCGGCCAGCCCCTCTGAGCCCCTTACCCGCTGCTGTGAAAATGGCTTTGTTTGTTTACCAAAGGGATGGCGCAGCTTCTCTGAGCTACCGTGTGCTGGATGGGCCGGAGAAGGCTCCTGTCGTGCATGTTGATGACAAGGGCTTCCTGGCATCGGGATCTGTGATTGGAACTTCCACCGTAGAAGTCACTGCACAGGAGCCTTTCGGGGCCAACCAGACCATCATTGTTGCAGTAAAGGTAGGACCGGTGTGCCTCCTCCTCACGGTCATAACGACAATGGTGCCGAGGAGTTGTTTTCCCCTCACACGTGTAAGTGACCATATTCCCCTTCCAGCTGAGGAATCATGTTAGAATTTATTTCAGAGCAACTCAGGGGCAAAGGTCCTAGACAGAAAGCTCTAGCATTTCCTGACTGTCAGAGCCAAAGATCCTTGGAGGTTATAGATCGCCACAACCTTGTTTCATAGTTGGGGAAACAGGCCCAGCAAGGTTCATGATTTGTTGGAACTGGTACTGCAGGGTCCTGACTTGCCAGCCAGTACCTGGCCTGAAAGGCGCCCTTGGATGCATGTGTTACATACCCGACCCACAGGTCATTACACACACCCACGGCAGCTTGGAGAAGTGGGTGACCCATTTTACAGGCACAGAAACCGAGGCCCAGAGTAGAAGTGGTTGTGAGTCAGAGTTTGGGTTCTAACCCACGTTGGCCTGGCTCAGGTTTGTTTGTGTCCTCTGCTCACAGCACACTGCTTCCCACATGACCAGGATTTTCTCCTTAGACATCGCTGGCTTGGGTCCCGGGTTTATCCTGAACAGAATTTTCTTTCCATATCTCGTCACAGTCACCTTCTGAATCCTAGATGACAGAAAATACACGACCACTTGCATTTTTAGATTTTGCCTAGGTTGCAGGCCTATTTCCTTAATTAACGTCTTTTTGTTTCAAGGTGAGTGAGTGCCTGGCAGGGAACGTCCACCCTAGCTTTTCAGTAAGTGAAAGTGACGGCTCATCTAATGTCAACAAGTACATATTGAGCACCAGCTGTGTACGTCACTGTGCCAATGAACTTTGTTAAAGAAATTAGGTCTTTTGGGGAGCTAGCCTTTCGTCCAGGCCGATTTTACTCGGAGTTAGAGAACCAAGGCTGATCTTTATGGAGCTCAGGTTCTTGGGCTTCCAGGAGCCATCATTCCCTCCTCTTGCCCTCGGTCCTTGCCCTGCAGCAGCTGCAGTTCTGCGGTGACCTTAACCAGTTAACGCTGCCCCTGCAGTCCAAGTGGACAGTGTTTCTACTTTAAACGCCCAGAGAGCCAGGGCCTCGGAAGAATCTGAACAGTCAAAGCCCAGGGATATTTTTGCAACATAAATCGTGATCTAATTTTTCACATCATGGATTCTGACTCTTGTGGGTTGGGTTGCTCACTCTTTAAGGAGGTGAGAAGCTTGTCACTAGGTTGGGATGCTTGGTTCAGCCTCTGGTCCTTCCTGAAATGGGGACCAGTCAAGGACAAGTGTGTCCTCCTTGGTGGGTGGGTTTTTAGGCCACTGTTTCCAACACAGTCCTCGCCATACCTGCTCACTATCCCCCAGGTGGCCCCTGTATCTTACCTGAGGATCTCCATGAGCCCAGCCCTGCATACCCGGAACAACGCGGCTCTGGTGGCCCTGCCTTTGGGAATGACCGTGACGTTCACTGTTCACTTCCATGACAACTCTGGTGATGTCTTCCATGCCCACAATTCAGTGCTCCACTTTGCAACTAACAGGTAGGGTGTGGGTGATGCCCATTTCTCATGTTGAGGGGTGTCTCAGCTGTACCAGCTTTAATGTATGGGGGTGACTGACGGCAACACAGAAAGGCTAATGCCACTGGAAGAAGAGTTGTGCTGCTTGGAGTTTCAGAGAGGAGGCGTGCCACTCTCCGGGCCGGTGAGGGCAGTGCCAGGCTTGGTCTGGACGCAGGAGGAACGGGGGAAAGCATAGCTGGGGGCCTGTGTTTACTCTGTGGCGGACATTGTTTGGCGGGGACATCGCCTGGGAGGTCAGGAAGCAAACGCAGAGGTTGGGGTTTGTGGTTGGAGGGTTTGTAGTAAGGTTTTTGTGCACTTTTAACGCTGGACTGCAGGGGAGGTGTAAACAACCCTGGCGTTTGGCCTGGCCCTGCGGTCTAGGGATGCAAATCACCCGTTACAGACTACAAAAGGTGGTCAGAACAAGGCACACACTTTCCGGTGCTCCGTCGTGCACTGACCATCTGCTGTGTGCAAACCCTGCATTGCGTCTTGCTCTTCACTGTCATCCATTTGTTGAGGCCCAGAAAGGTCAACCACTTGTCTAGGGTCACACAGCCAGGAAGTGGGGTGTGAATACCAGGCCCCACCCGGCTCCAAGTGCAGCTTGTTTTGGATGACTGTTCTGAAACACAGCTGCAGCCTCAGCCGAAAGTGAGAAGACATGAGGTGGTCTCCGGAGCAAAGCAGAGAGCTGTGGCCTCAGTCGGGGCCTGCTAAAACTTCTGCATCCACTGGAGAGGTGGCCCTCAAAATGTCCGCAGACCAGCCTCGTCCCATCACTGGGGAGCTTTTAGAAATGCACATTCACTGGGCCAAACAGTCTGTGTTGTAACGAGGCATCCATGTGACTAAAGGTTGAGACCCACTGCCCCAGTTGATGCAGACCCAGCCAAAAGGAGGAGAGAAGCGTCTGTTCAGGAGGCAAGAGCAGGGTTTGGGGGTGTGTCCTAGGCAGCACTAGGTGGGCGCAGAAGACTGTGTGCAGTTGGCACCCGCTGCAGCGTGGCGTCCCAGGGCCCTGCAGCACGTGTGCGCCCGGTTGCTGCATGCAGCCAGGGTCAGGCGCTGGGAGCGTGGCATTTAGAGTGAGACCTGCTCCAAGCCCGGCTCGACGCTTTATGGAGCCTGCTTTCCGAAGGATGGCACAAGGCAGGTCGCCTCTCCAGGCCTTGGTTCCCACACCTGTCACGTGGGGAATGTGGCCTAGTCCCCAGGACTAGGTGAGGGCCTCTGGCCAGCTCTGGGGCTCTGTGTGCAGTGTCCCTGCCGTCTGTGGTGCAGGCTGCCTTGGAGGAAATGGAGCTGGGCTTTCACAGCCACTCAGCCACCCTGCGAGCCCTTTGGTGGCAGGAGCCTGTCTCCAAGAGACCAGTCAGGGCCCAGGGGTCTGAGGCACGGTGGAGGGAAGTGACAAAGCCAGGGCCCCTCACCGTCAGCCCACCCAGTCCAGGCTTTCCAGGGAACAACACTGGCTGGTGTGGACTAAGCTGTCGCCATGGCAGGCGCTGGCCTAAGTACTCACAGCTCCACGTCTGGTTCAATGCTCACATCACACCCCTGTGACAGGGTATACTGCTGTCTCCCTCTGACAGGTGAGGAAGTGGGCACAGCAGTGCTGCCCGTTCGGCTTACACTGAGAAGGGCAGCCTGTCCTGCCCCACGCATCCCAGTGCCCTGTGGGTCAGTTTGCTCCCTGGGCCTCAGCTCCCTCCTGCCATCTGAGGGTGGCGATGTGGGCGTCCTGGATGAGAGCCACAGGTTCCTCTGGGTGAGGGATGGGGGCGGTGGGAGGCCCCTGGTGCTCTCTCCTCTGGAGCAGCTGCTGGGTACCTGTGGGTCGGAGTGACGTCTGGGGCTGCCGTATGTGAGAAGTGTCACCCAGGACCCATACTGCACTTCCCCCCCGGAGTCGGGGCTCTTTCCCGATCCTGAGAGCCCTTGTCTCCCTCCTGTGCCTAGAGACGAGTTTGTGCAGATCGGGAAGGGCCCCACCAATCACACCTGTGTCGTCCGCTCTGCCAGCGTGGGCCTCACGCTGCTCCGCGTGTGGGACTTGGAGCACACGGGCCTCTCCGACTTCGTCCCACTGCCCGTCCAACAGGCCATCTCCCCGGAGCTGCCTGGAACGCTGGTGGTGGGGGACGTCCTCTGTCTGGCCACTGTCCTGGTCAGCCTGGAAGGTAAGAGAGAGGCACTGGCCCAGGGAGCCCTCCCTGGGAGACATGGGCCCACGCAGAATTGGCAGTGGGCTCCTGGAGGAGGTTCGCAGCTTCCCGTGGTGGGAACTGTACAAGCAGGACTTGGACGATGTCCCAGGGCAGGAGTCAGAAGACCACCCTCCGGGCAGCATGCAGCCTGCTGCCTCTTTGTCCAAGCACCAGTTTACCAGAACTTACTCAGACCCATTCGTTTGCATGTTGTCAGTGGCTGTTTTCACCCAACTGCCAGGTTGAATGGTGGCATCAGAGACCTTCGGGCAACACAGCCCAAATGTCTAGCTAGTATATGGCCCCTTGCCAAGCCATGCTCGGAAACAGCTCTGTCCAGTAGAACGTTCTGCCATCATGGAAATGTCCTGTATCTACTCTGTGTGGCACAGTAGCCACTAGCCACTGCACACTGGAAATGTGCCTAATGCAGCTGAGGAAATGAATGTTTTGTTCTAATTAATGTCATGGCCGGTGGCTGTCGTGCTGGAGGGCCTGCCTCTGAGACGCACCCTGTGCCGACAACGGCCAGGGCCCGCTCACCGATTTCAGGCGTGCCCCCCCCTGCACAGCCATCAGCTCCATGCACAATTACTGCCGTTCCTTTTCAGAGTAGCTCCCTATTTTTCCCTCTAATTAAATTCATTTTAAAAGGAAGTTAAGTACTCTCTTTCAAGAAAAACAAGTATAATTTGCCATAAATAAAATGTGGTTGTTGAGTCCTTTCATTGTATTTATTATATCCTGTGACTGGCTTTTACCTAAGAAATGTTCTTTAGTGACAGCTCTGAGCCCGACACCTGCTTTATTTGCTAAAAGGGATTGATAAGCAATGTGTGGGGGGGCAGGGGGTGCTGTGGAGGAGGGCGTGTACAGGGCGGGGCCTGAGGGCCAGCACCCAGGTCATCTCTGGACAGGGGGAGGCGCTGGGCGTGGCAGGGGCCACCGGTTATTCTTGACAGGCCATGCTGTGTGGTGCGCAGGTGTGGGGGCAGGGCAGCTGGCTCCACGTGCCGCAGCCACGAGTGTGAGGGGAGCAGGCCGAGCCAGGCTGCAGAAACAGAGTGTGGCTTCTGCCCGAGGGTGGTGAGTGAGCTCCGTGTGGCCGCTGTGTGGTGTGGGGCAGGGCAGCAAGAAGGCCGGCACAGTGACCAGGTAACATGGGGCTTGGCTGCAGTATGAGATGTGGGCAAGATGGGTGACACCCAGGCTTCCTCTCCCAGGTCTCCCTGGAACCTGGAGCTCCTCAGCCAGCAGCGTCCTCCACGTGGACCCCAAGACGGGCGTGGCTGTGGCCCGGGATGTGGGCTCCGTGACGATTTCCTACGAGGTCCCTGGGGTCCTGAGGACCTACAAGGAGGTGAGGCTTCAGGACACATGTGGCTCATGGCCTGAGAGGCTGAACTTTGGGATGAAACTGTCAGCTTTCCATACTGAATGGTTCCCCTTTCTTTAGACAAACATGTGTCATTGCCTTGGCGGCACTCAGGGTCTAGAAGTCACCAGTGGGGGGTCTGCCACCCACTACCTCTGGGATTGGACGAGTGCCCATGTCTTCTCAGCTTCTGTCTCCCCATGCTCAAATGGCGTGATGGCGAGAGGCAGCCTCCTAGTGTGGATCCCAGCTCCCACTGCACGTGAGCTGTGCCTGCAAGGGTGGGCATGGCCGCACGGGTGTCCCTGGGGCTGCGGCTGTGGGTGGGCCAGTGCAGTGCCTGGGCGTCACAGGCAAGGGTACCCCTCCCCCAGGGAGTCACCTTTTGAATCTTTCTGGAGACAGACAAAACTGCCCTCTCTTCTGTTTATCTCCAGCTGAGAAAGACTCAATGAGCGAAGCTTGGCTGTGTCCCAAACGTGTCAGTTTGAGAGCCCACATGCCTTTGTCAGGTCCAGGAGTTTCACCTACGAGTGTGTGCGTATTTAGTGCTGCAGCTGTGCGGTGTGGGCCCGCCACTTGCAGAGAGGTGCACCCTGTGACCCTAAGGCTGGGCTCTCCTGGAAGGAGCTGCTTCGAGTGCTCAGGGGCGCTGGCAGAGGGAGCATGAAATGGGCAAAGGGTTCCCGAGCCGAGCCCCGGTATATTCCCCGAGCTGGAATATAGAATGTGGGGAAGCGGAGGCTGGCTTTGTGATCAGATCGTGAAACGTGTCGACTTCCAGATGCTTAGTTCCATGGAGTGGTTAAGTGTGTAGGCTCCAGGGCCAGGCCTGCCTAGCTTCACATCCCAGGAGGGCCACTGAGGACTGTGACCCTGGGTAAGTGATTTAACTTCCCCGGGCGTCAGTTTGTTCACCTGTAAAATGGGGATACCAGTGTGGTGCGCCACCCTGAGCTAACACATGTGAAGGCCTTAGGATGGTCCTCACACACAGCAAGTGCTCAGTAGGCATTAGCTGCACTGTGACTGTTCCGGGTGAAGAGGCTGAGGCTTATGCCAGCACAGGAGGGGTTCATCAGGGCTTTTAAATCAAATAGTGATATGGATCGGAGCAAGTTTTGGGACAATCACCCGGTGGCCAGCAGAGCGTAAGAGCCCAAGAGAAGAGGAGTAGCTGCAGGGTAACCAGCCAGGACACCCAACAAGGGCTGTCAACTGGCACCGGCGGGTAGGCAGAAACTAAGGGTGGGTGCAGGAGAGATTCAGGAGGGCGGTCATCAGAGGTTTGTGACTGTTTGGAAGTGGAGGTGAGGAAAAAGCAGGCCGTGTGGGTGACACCAGGGTCTGGCTGGGTGACCAGGTGGCTGTTGGTCCTTTGCTCTGAGAGGGGAGCACAGGAGGAGGGTCAGTGGGGGGAGGACGATGAGTGACGTTGGGACATGGTGATTTGAGCTCCTCTGAGTGGGGCTGATGGTGATACTCCGTCAGGTGTGTCTGAGCACCAAGGCAGAGAGCTGGAGATGGGCGGGAGGGGCCTCCCGCACAGAGATGGCTCTGGAACACCTGGGAGGGTGGGAGCATGTGGGGGGCTGGGGCCAAGGTATGGAGGACGGCGAGGGTGCCGGGAGGACTGCGGCACACGGGCACGGGGTCAGGAGTAGAAGGCGAGACGGAGGAAGGAGGGAATCGGCAGCGCAGGGGTGGAGGTGGCCAGCCGCTGAGGGTCTGTGCCTGCCTAGAGCTCTGTGGGGGTCATGGCCCTGGGAGCTGCGGGCACTTCAGCGGGAGTGGGACCCAGCCCCTTTCTGGTAGAAATCAGCCCTGGGGGAGGCAGGAGGTGCTCGGTGCCTGCCCAGAGCGGGCAGGAGGCCTTCTAGCTGGAGAAGGCTGCCCTGGAGCTGGGCCCCCCTGGGCAGATGGCACTGGGCTCTGCGGGGAGGTGGAGGTGTGCAGCTGTGGTGTTTGCGTATTCCTGGCTGCAGGCTGGGCAAGGGGAGCCTGGGAACACTGGAGTCTGGGGACCCTTCACTGCTAGGGCCGTGTGAGTTCACGTTGCGGTCAGGCTGATTTATTTCGAATAAATGATGGTAAAGTAAAATGGATTTTTCTCTCTTTGCTGAAAGATTAATTAACCAAATCGAGGTACAGAGCAGTGACGATAACGCTCACAGGCGCCAAAATCCACAGCTCACCTCAGACCGATGAATGAATTGAGGCCTGCTGTTTAGCTCTCTGCTCTTGTTCAGCAGGAAAGCCCTAGGCTGCAGAATCTGACCAGCCTGGGGTCTGCCCCAGCTCTGCCATGTTCCAGCACATCATTTAGGCTTTGGGCCTCAGTTTTGTCACCTGTGAAATGGGCAGTGCCTGCATCACAGGCCAGAGGATGAGATGACAGAGATGGACAGGCCAGCACATGGCTGGTACTTACTGAGCTTACCTGGCTTCCTTCCCAGGTAGTGATCGGCATGCCTCAGAGGGTCGTAGCCCGTCACATGCGCCCCGTCCAGACCGGTTTCCAGGAGGACACAGCCTCCAAAGTGACGGTCACCGTGGGAGACAGAAACTCTAACCTGAGAGGTAGAGAGTCGGGGGTCAGGCGGAGGGAATGGGGAGGGGGCTTCTTGTGCCCTTCTGATGGGCTTTTGTATGCTCAAACTCATGCCAACTCCAGAGAGAACATTTAACCCTAGCTGGCCTGCCCCTTCCAACTTTTTTAGAAATTCTAGTCAGCCACAAGCAGACGCCACGGAAGGAGTCTTCCTAAAAGAGACAGGCACCCAGAAACTGTCTGTTTCTGAGCTAGAAATGTGACTTCAACCTCAGGTACCACAGTAAAGAATGCCGCGACTGACCACCCTTAATCCCAGAAAGTGACGACCTAGCAGGCCTTGTCACTGATGTTGATTTTTGTAATTACCTCTCCCAAGTCATGCACAGCACGTTCAGCCCTGTCCCCTGCCCATGAGCGCCCTGGACACAGCTACCAGAAATTAATACATCAACTTATAAAAAATTAATAGAAGGCTTTTTAATAAAAGTAAATACAAAGCTTTTTTTAAAAAGCCACTTAACTGGTAGAATTAAATACCACTGTTTTCGTTCTGATTAACGAGGCAGATGTATTGAAACATGGTAATCTCTCTTTTCCTGCCTCAGTGCAAGTGACCGATACTGTGCTGCTGCGGAAGTGGTGCTCAGTGTACCCGTGGGGCCCTCTTGATGTCCAGAACTAAGTTGCCCATTTGTCCCCTGCGGAAAGGAACAGATGGCACACGTTAGTGGCCTGACCCATCTGCCATGGCCCTGGACACAAGCGCTAGAATAAATCCTGAAATTCTGATCTGAAATTGCCTGGCATTCAGAATGATGCCCTCCTCTGTAAAATTTGTTCTCAGCTTCTATAAACCGTGGCACAATCATGAAGCTTTGGGCAGCTCCGGCGGCCTAATGTGGAAGGAATTTGGGGTGCAGGTGCAATTTTGTGGCCTGGCCAGCCTGCTCCCTCATCTTGGGGCTCTTTAGGCAGGTGCCGAGGCCTTGGCAGGCCTATGTGTGGTGGCTGCAGTCCGTCCTGGCCCACGCCTTTCTTACTCTTCTCCCGTCTCTAGGTGAGTGTTCCCTGGCCCAGACTGAAGTCATTGAGACCCTGCACCCAGAGTCCCTCATCAGCTGCCAGCTCCAGTTCAAGCAAGATGTCTTCGATTTCCCGGCACGTGACATTTTCACTGCAGAACCAAGGTTTGACACCATTCTGGGTAAGTCTAAAGGGGGTTGAAAGTGGAAATTGACTTGCACAGCAGGTTTGCCTTCAGTGCCTTTGGCTCACAGTGGCCTCTGTCCAGAGGGGCAGTCAGTCAGGAGCCCAGCCTGGGACTGACACTGTCACTCTGGCCTCTGTGGTTCATTGCGGCCTCCAGAATGGGTTGGTGTCCCTGTGCTGGGTCATGGCCATTTTAGGCGTCCCTCTACCCCGGCAGAAAGGACGTGATTCAGAGGGAACCCCTGAGCTCAGTGCCTCCTTTGCTCTTGCCAGCTCGGAGCCTGTGGATGTTGAGGCTGTATCCCTCCGTGAAATGGGGAGGGTAGTGCCTTGCTCTGCCTTCAGGTCAGGACTCTGAGAGGAGCGAGCCAGGGAGGGATGGAAGGGGTCTTATTAAATCGTCCAGGGCCATACGGCGTGCCGTCAACTTGTGCTGTGGAACTGCAGGCTGAGTCACGTCACGCATCACCTCCTCGATCTGAGGAAAGAGTGCCCTCCTAGGGGTTCCTGGGACAGTTCCTATGACACGTTTCACACGTCCTGAGTCCTCAAAGGTAGCTGCCAGTGTTGTTGTGATGACGACTGTTGATGATCAGGGGGTGCTTTTTTCAGGTCTTTCTAAGAATATGCAGCCCAGCCTTAACTGGGAGAGGGTGCCAGGCCATACGCCCATCTGCAGCATGCTGAGGCCCCTCTCTCTGGGCTCGTTCTGCATCTCTATTTCTGGCAGCAGCAGCAAAGCAGCTTCAGTTCTCAGGCGGCTGTCTGAGAACAGAAGATTTATCCTGGGGGCACAGTGGGTGCAGGGCCCAAGCTCAGCGCTTAGTGCAGAATAGGCAGGCTGTGATTCCGGGCCCTGGTTATTCATTCATGCATCTCCAAGGGGGGTGATGTTACCCCCACTTGACCAAGAGAAATGGCCAGCAAGGAAGCCGACTTGCCCAGGGTGTTTAGCTGACATAGGCATGGAAGGGACTCGCCTAGGGGCACTTGGCATGGAAGGGACTCGGCTAGGGGCACTTGGCATGGAAGGGACTCGTCTAGGTGCCTTTAGCATGGAAGGGACTCGTCTAGGGGCCGTTGGCATGGAAGGGACTCGTCTAGGCGCCTTTAGCATGGAAGGGACTCGCCTAGGGGCCTTTGGCATGGAAGGGACTCGTCTAGGCGCCTTTAGCATGGAAGGGACTTGTCTAGGGGCCCTTGGCATGGAAGGGACTCGTCTAGGCGCCTTTAGCATGGAAGGGACTCGTCTAGGGGCCTTTGGCATGGAAGGGACTCGTCTAGGCGCCTTTAGCATGGAAGGGACTCGTCTAGGGGCCGTTGGCATGGAAGGGACTCGTCTAGGGGCCCTTGGCATGGAAGGGACTCGTCTAGGCGCCCTTGGCATGGAAGGGACTCGTCTAGGCGCCTTTAGCATGGAAGGGACTCGTCTAGGGGCCGTTGGCATGGAAGGGACTCGTCTAGGGGCCCTTGGCATGGAAGGGACTCGTCTAGGGGCCCTTGGCATGGAAGGGACTCGTCTAGGCGCCTTTAGCATGGAAGGGACTCGTCTAGGGGCCGTTGGCATGGAAGGGACTCGTCTAGGGGCCCTTGGCATGGAAGGGACTCGTCTAGGCGCCCTTGGCATGGAAGGGACTCGTCTAGGCGCCTTTGGCATGGAAGGGACTCGTCTAGGGGCCCTTGGCATGGAAGGGACTCGTCTAGGTGCCTTTGGCATGGAAGGGACTCGTCTAGGGGCACTTGGCATGGAAGGGACTCGTCTAGGGCCCTTGGCATGGAAGGGACTCGTCTAGGCGCCCTTGGCATGGAAGGGACTCGGCTAGGGACACTTGGCATTGAAGAGTCTCGTCTAGGGGCACTTGGGCATAGATGGAACCCTCAGCCAGGCATCTAGGTTTCCAGGTTTAGGGAGATTTCCAAAGCATCACTCACAGTGTTTATTCAACTCATTATGTCCCTGGGTCAGGCATGGAGTACATGAGACACCGAAATAGTCCCAACTAGTCTTCACAGAACTTCTTGCTGTATCTGGGGCCATCGGCTATACCGGGAGTCAGTCCCAGCTCAGCCTGCACCCCAGATGGGTCATGAGTCTGTTTACCATTTTTTCACACTTGTTCTGAGCCAGGCTACTTGGGCCCGATACAGAGCTGGACTAGACCTTTCTGCCCCAGAGAGCCTCACTCCAGTGGGGATCTGGTGAATAGGGGATTCTGTGACAGCAAAGCAGAGTGCTGGCCACAGAAAGGGTGTCCAGTGGGCTGGGGGCACTGACAAAGGACTTCCCAGAGGCCCCTGGGGGACGTGATGCCTCATCTGGGCTCTAAAGATTGAGTAGGAGTTCTCCAGTTAGAAAAGCAGGGAGAAGGAACAGCATCAGGTATGGGTGTGTCAACCAGTGATCATTGGTGCCAATTCAGTGCTAACAGGAATTCCCCAGTTTGGGGGGTGATGAAGAAGGAAACTTTATTCAATGCAAACAGTTCAATTGAGATACAGCTCAGCTGTGAGAGCAGCTCAGTAGGATTCTAGCACAATTAAGAGAGCACGGCTGTGAGGCAGCCCTTGGGCGAGGTGTCCCTGGGGCAAGGTGGCCCTGGGCTGAGGCTCCTCTCTGGCTGGACAGCTCTGCTCCGCCTGCTCTGATCTACTCTGGTCCAGCAAGACGTCTTTGGTGTTTCAGCTCCAGCTTGGGAAACACAGTCTTCAGTGGAAAGGGAAAGTATACTCCCTGATTGGTCTGTCCTCATGCAAATGAGGACTCCAAATAGTCACAGTTTGATTGGTCCAAAAGGCAGTGTCCTGATTGGTCAGTGAAGATGCTGATGGTGACACAGCTGCACAGCTCTGATTGGACAGGGAAAGCCTCAGTCCTATTGGTTGAAATACACTTCCGGGAACTCCTTTACAAGGGCTGGCTCAGATGGCAGGACCACAGTGCAGGCAGGCAGTTCAGTGCCGGCTTCTCCCTGAAGTGCTGTTTGCATGAGAGGCCCCTGTTCAGAAATGGCTGCTAGGCTCACCTTTTAAATTTGAGCACAGTTAGCCAGCAGGAGCTCTTTTCTGTCGGTATCATGTTTCTCAGGGTCCATAGGTGGGAGAGGGAACAAAGTGGGACCTCCTTATCTCCACAGGCAAGTACCTCTGCTTGGTCACGATGCACAGACTGACGGACAAGCAGCTGAAGCTCCTGAGCTTGAAGAAGACAGCGCTGCTGGCCACTGCCTCCCTCTCGGGCAGCCACTTCTCTGGAGAGCAGGTTGGGGCTGAGGTGCCCTTCAGCCCAGGGCTATATGCCGACCAGGCTGAAATCCTTTTGAGCAACCACTACACCAGCTCCGAGGTCAAGGTCTTTGGTGCCATGGAGATTCTGGAGAACCTGGAGGTGAGCGGTGTCCCTTCACAAGCTGGGGCATCGGGAAGGACGGGTCAGGAGGGCTGGAGGGAATATGGGAATCCTGAACCACCTCTTTTCAAAATTAAAAAATTTTTTTAAATTAGTATTCTTACCCTGTTTACCCCATAGCACACTGGTCTCCGTTAGCCTAGTGGTTGTGTTAAGCATTAGGACTCCTGCTGGTCTTTCCCAGCCGTTGGTTAAGTGTGCGAGGGCAGCACTTAGCACAGGGCCTCCCCAGCACAGGCTGGTCAGGGAGCAGCGAGTGGTGAGTGAAGGGATTCAGTGCAAGAACGCTGCTGGCGTGGCCAAGAAGCAAAGCCTAAGCGTAAACTGTCAGTGATTCGTGTCCACAGGGGCCCACAGAGGTCCCCTGTCTGCTGGCCGGTACACGTGTGAGTGACGTCCTGGACTTCACCCAGTCGGGAAGGGACCACATGTCTGTGTGAAGGCGCTCGTGGCGTCTGTGCTGGCCCATCCTCTTGTCTCCTGCGGCACAGCGCTGAATAATCGCAGCGTGACACGGGGATAAGTGGGCTCTAGTGACAGAGGGGCTGCCAGGCCTGCGGTGGGGCTGCTGGCTGTCAGCCTTTAACAGAGTCCAGACTGCAGCCTTGAAAGGTGGTGTTTGTAGATAGGTCCTGTCGGGTTAGCATTTTTTTAAAGAGCGCTTGATTAGAATTCAATGATACTGATTTGTCCTTGCCTTCAAAGCACCCCATGTACAGACAGTGTGCTCCTTCCCCGCCTCCGCGGAACGGCATGCTATCAGGGCATTGTCACCTGCCTAGGATGTGGCGCCTGGGCAGGGAGCCTCTAGCATGCAGGCGTGGGAGGGAAGCACAACGTCTCAGGCAGAAATGGGGATGCTCCCCTGCAGCCCTGACATCTCTCCCAGGTGAAGTCGGGGAACCCAGCCGTGGTGGCCTTCGAGAAGGAGAAGTCTGTTGGGCTGCCCAGCTTTGTCACGTACACGGTCGGGATCTCGGACCCTGTGGCTGGCAGCCAGGGGCCTCTGTCCACCGCTGTGACCTTCTCCAGCCCCGCGACTAGCCAAGCTGTCACCATCCCGGTCACCGTGGCCTTTGTGATGGATCACCGAGGGCCCGGTGCTTGTGAGTCATGAGCCAGTTCACCAGCTGGGACGGAGGGGAGGGAGGGGCTGGAGGGGCCCTGGGTGTTCGTGGAAGCCTGGAAGCGTGGGAACTGGGGGAGTGAGACATGCAGAATGTCTCACAAAGTGGAAGTTGCCCATTTGGGCAGTCACGCCCCCGTCCATTCCAACACAGCAGGCAGAGAGAGCCTGTTACACTGTGACCGTATCGCCATTCTCTGCTCGGCATTTTGCTATGCCTCCCACCTCCCTGGGAGGTAAAGCCCAAGTCCCTCCAGGCCCAAAAGGCCCACGTGTGATCTGCACTCCCGACCCTTTTATGACTCATTTCCCACATGTACTTTGCTCCAGCCAGACTGGCCGCAACTAGAGCCTCTGGCATTCGCTGTTCCCTCTACCTATGATGCTGCTGCCCCAGAGAAGCCCTTGGCCCAAACCCCTTCAGAGCTTCCCGCAGACATTGCCTTCTCCTAGAATCTGCAAACCTGAACCTCACTGCAAACACTCTCACCCTGGTGTTCTTCTGTAACACTCCGCCAGCTGTCACCTGTGCCATAATTAGCCTAATGAATTACGACGGTTCCTCGGGTCTTCCCCAGCTAGAAGTATGAGGACAGCACTTAGCACAGGGCTTCCACAGCATACAGGGGGTGCTCAGTAACGAATGACTGCATTATTGTGTCGCCATGGATTAGCACGTGTCGTGTGCCAGACCCCGGGCTGGGCGGAAGCCTGAGAGGTGCCCAAACCCCAACCCCCAGGAGACAGGCGTGGAATCACGCCTGCAGTGAGAACGGAAGCATTCTAGAGACGTGGCTGAAAATGGGCTGCACACAGGGCATGGTTTCACTTCTGCTGGGAGAGGTGGCAGTTCAAAGCGGACGCCGCAGCTCGGGCTGGAAGGATTCATGGCCAGGGGAGGGCGATGCAGTCAGGAAGACCCTGGGGTGCGGTGCAGGGGGAGGTGCTGCCCAGGGGGGCTGGAAGGAGCCTGGGACACCACGCGGGCCTCGGGCGTTTTTCTGAGAGGGAAGTGACCTGGTCAGGCCTGGCTGGGAGTGGACTGAAGGCGTGGGCCAATGTCAGGGACACTTGAGGAAACCACCGCCTTCTTCCTGTGGAGCTCAGGACAGCCCAGTGGGGTGGGGGGACGGGTCCTTGACACGTGTGAGGGTGTGGGCTGAGGCCGGGGCAGGGCTAGGTGGACCCCTGAGCAGAAGCAGCTTTGGGCAGAAGAGGCAGCTGAGCCCTGGATGCGCTCAGCCTCACTTCTCAGAGCAGTGGGTCCCTGTCTGATACCTTTCCCCTGGCGAAGTTTTGTGATTCTGACTCACGACTTGGCATTTTCAATACTACCTTGTCTCTTCGGCACCATGGCTGACTCCCCAGCAGCCCACATCTTCCAGACTCCCCCAGACAGGCCTGTTCTATCCCCGAACCATCCTGCTGAGCAGTGCTGAGCCTTTCCTCCTCCGAGGAAGCAGGCTGTTGGTGGAACAGGGTCGAATCAAGTGGCCCATGTGGGAGGGGAGAGTACTGGGTAACAGGCCCACGGGACTGGACATGCCCCAAGCCCCAGGCAGGGTACCTCACCCTCTGACCATGGACATGGGCACGAAGGCCCCCATGGGGTCATTTGGTAACTCACCTTTCTGCTTATCACAGATGGAACGAGCTTCTTTCAGCACTTCCTGGACTCCTACCAAGTCATGTTCTTCACACTGTTTGCCATGCTGGCTGGCACCGCTGTCGTGGTCATAGGTGAGGCCGGCGGCACTATGTTCTTTGGGTCACCCCCCCATCCCAGCCTGCTCTAACCAGCCACCTCTGTGGTCTTGCAGCCTACCACACGGTCCGCGCCCCCCGGGAGCTCGCCGCACCGCCAGCCCTCTCACCCCGAGCCAGCCCTCGGCACAGCCCCCACTGTGAGTAGCCACCCTGCGGGCATAGCCCAGCAGAACGGGGGTGAAGAAGAAGGGTCCTGGGGGAGGACCTGGGGGCGAGGCCTTGAACCCCACTGCTCAGCAGGCATGGCCCTGGGCCAAAAGGAGCAGCCCTCTGAGACCTGGAGGGCAGATGTGGGAGCCGGGGGACAGAACCTTAAGGCTGCCGTGTGGGTCTGAGGTCCTGGGCCAGGAGAGCTTTTCCCAGGCAGAGCTGTACAGGGAGCAGGGGCTGGCAGCGGGGGCCCTGCCGCTGCAGGTGTGTGGCTGGGGACACTGCAGTGGGTCTGAGCTGGCTGACTGGCTGCCTCAGAGATGGGGTTGCAGGCAGTGCTGACGAGGGAGGAGACTGGCAAGCCCATGCCTCCTAATAGGCCGGTGTGTGGTGGCCCCGGCCCGGCAGTCCTGCACGGCTCCAGGGCCACCTCTCTCTGTGAGTGGCGTCCCCTGAGCCTACACAGCTGAGCACGGCAGGTTACGTCTTCTGGTTCCCATTGGAATGCTAACACCCCCAACAAGAAATGCTTGGCTGCTGTCTGACCCAATGGTGGGGCATGGCCAGGCCTCAAGGGCTCCATGGTGTTTGAAAGAGGACACAGTTTTGTATATAGATGCGTTTTCCAAGGTAACAAGTTCCCACCTGCGTCCTGGGCCCAGAGCCATAGCCTTCTGCTGGGGTGCCTCTTGGGCCTGTGAATGTTGCCCGTGAAGCCACGGAAGGCCCAGCAGCTCATTCCCCTTGCTGGCAGCTGTCCTCATGGCGGCTTGCAGCCCTCAGCACTGCGTCTCCCCACTGCCTCCCTGTGTGTGGGAGCCCCCCAGCACCTTGTCTTGTCTCCCTAATGCGTCAGACTCTTCTGCTCACCTGGAGTCTGTTCATGCTACTGCCCCCACGTGGAGGCTGGTCCTGCTGGTTGCACAGCGCCCTGCTGGGTGCCCCATGGACTGCACACTTCCCTGCCATCCCGAGACTCTCCACTGAGCTTGGGGAAGTCGGGTCACACTATGCATCCAGCCGTGCTCCTTCCCTGTGAGGGCCAGTTCAGGGCCCTGTGTCCTCCCGTCCACTGGCCCAGGGATGCTTGGGGCATGGTTAGGGAGGCGTCTGCTACTGTTTGCTCGCAGGGATCTCTGAGGAATGTCCGTCTCCCTGGCGCTCGGCTGCTCACTTCATCTCTTTCCACCCTAGATTTTGCTGCCTCATCGCCCCCGATGCCTTTCCATACACTGCCTAGTCGCCGGGCCACTCCTCCGTCGGGGCTGTGGAGCCCAGCGTACGCCACGCACTAGGCAGCATGCCCCGCCGACGCCCGGGCGCTCCTGTGCCCCCACGACAGGCTGTCCTGCTCGGCCCAGCCCCGAGCCCACTCTCACTGCCGCCTCTATCCTCATAGACCTTAGTTGGCACTGCGCGTAGGCTTGTTCTCACATATCGGACTGTGTTTGTCTTACTTCAGCCTTGCAAAGGCTGAGACTTTCCGACTCATTCCTCCATGCCTGGTTGTCTAGGGTTTCTGGACAATGTGCAGCTATGCTTTTATTTTCTTAGCGTCTCTGAAACCACTCCCTCCCAAGACTTCGAGCAGGCCGAACTGTTTCGAAGTTGTCTTTAGATGATGTTACTGCCGTAGTCTCAGGGAAAGGACTTTTTAAAAATATTTTTGTGTGGTGTTTTTCCCTGTGGAAACGACTTCCCTCTAGTCTGGCTCCTGCTAGGACATGAGGGGAGTGAATAACGAGTGTCTGGTCACTGCCCCGTTCCTGCACAGAAGCCTGAGGATCGCAGCGCCGGATCCCGTGCCGCCCGGCTCCAGGGAGACAGACACTGGACAGCAGCCAACAGCCTGCCTTAGCCCCTCGTCAGGCCACTGTGAACAGACTGCTGGTCTCTGTGTTGTCTGTGTCCTAAACTGTGGAAACATCTCCTGGGCTCGGCCCCGGCCCTGTGGGGACATCCCGGCTTCTCTGTCAGCACAGGGATATTGGAATGTCCTTGAGCTAGAGTCAGGAATGTCCTCTCCGTTCGTTTGGAAAAGCCACTGTGTTCCACCCAAGCACAAAGACCCAGTGTTTGTCCCTCTTGTACCACAGTCACACCTCAGCAGATCTGAGCCTCTGTCCTGCCCCCAGCAGGAGATGCCTCCCTGGAGGCAGTGGAGGGCCCAGGGCCCTCCAAGCAGCTCCCCAGCGGGCAGAGCTGGGCCGAGCCAGGTCCTGCAGACCCCCGCTCCAGGAAAGGCCCGGGGAGGAGAAGGCGGCCGGGGTAAGTCATCCCTCCTGCCCCTCCTCACCCTTTCAGCAACTGAGACCTCCACACGCAGCCCTCTGCCCTGGGCAGGAGCCCTGTGCTCTCAGGAAGACCTGGAGATGCAGCCCAGGGCCAGGCACATGTGGACACTGTGTGGGGTCCTGTATGACTCTGAGCCGCAAGTGTGAAGCCACTTCAGTCCTTCAGGGCTGGTCCACGGGATTTCTTTTGTAAAGCTGGAGACAGGGAGAATTGTGCCTTGCATATTACTTGAGCTCAAACTGACAACATGGTGTAAATAGGTGCATTTCTACTCAGTTTATTTAATAAAGCGCAATATAATTTCTTAAGAGATGTGTGATCACTGCAGAATTGCCTGAGTCCTGCCTGCGAGTGACCCAGGCCCTGGTGACTTTGTTTCTGGTTACGTGCGTTTGGGGAGGAGATCTGTTCTGCCCGCCCTGAGCCTTTGGCACTACACCTCTCTTCTCTGGCACCAAGGCTTTCCTCCCACCTCTGAGACACCAGCCAGCTGCCAGGGCTGCCAGATCAGGGCCCCCATGGGTGCCTTCCCTGGAGGAGAATGTGGCCACCCTGCCCACACAGCCACATGTCACCCAGTGGCAACTCAGCCTTCTCTCTCGGGCTCCTCTCCCTCTGCCAGCCCCACTGTCCCTAAGGCTGACCTCCCCAGGGTCACCAGCTCCTCTGCTCGGCCACTCATCTCGCTGACCTGTACAGCCGGACACCTCCTGGCCTTCTGGGCAACTCCTTGTCTGCTGCCCAACCTTGCCTCCCCAGACCCTCAGCCTCTGCCTGTTCCATTACTCACGACCCTCAGGCTGGTCCTCTGCCGGCCTTTCCACTCCAACATGGTCCCCCAGTACCCCCTTCTGCCTTCACAGAGCAATGACACACGGTGTCCCGAGAGGCCTGTGAAACCGGTATGGGAATGGATGCTGAGAAAGGTGGTCACAGGCCCCCAAAGGCACCTGTGGTGGAGACAAGTTGTCGCTGACATCACTCCACCTTCTTCCGCAGGATCTGAACCCCTTTTCAAGCTGCAGACCAAAAGCAGCCCAAACACACCATTTCCCATCCCCCTTTGCTGCCACAAGCCAACATGCCCCTGTGGGCACAGAACGTGGGCAGCACCGTCCCGTGCAGCTCGTGGGAGGCAGTACTCTGCTCACCTCTGAGCAGCCCAGGTGACGGTTCCATGTTGCAAGGGTAGTAAAGCCACCAGAATCACTGGTCCATTGTATCATGGAGGCTGCACCCTCACCCAGGGTGGCCTCCTTAACAGGGGAGAGCACTCATCGGCTTTGTGATCGAGTGGGTCTTCCTCTACAGGCAAAGCTAATGCCATTGATTCAATGGCAGCGCCCCAGTGCATGCCCGGACAGCCCAGTCTGCGCGGCTCGGACCACACCGCATGTCCACACACACCGCTCCCCCACCCTGCACGGGCCTGGAGACCAGGCAGCTGGGGCCAGGGCCTGGATCTACCCCAGGCTGCCTGTGCACTCCTGCTCTGGCCTCTCTCCCAATCTGGGCTTCGTTCGGCTTTCTCTTCTCTGACGTGGGCATAGCAGTGTGAACATAACGTACCATGTATGAGGCCTGTCTTTGGGGCAGTGGGTAGGTGAGGGGGGTGTCCTCTCCTGGAGGAAGTGTCTGATCCCACTCAGAAGGAAAGGCAGAAGAGGGAGAGGTGAGAGGCCTCAGCTCCTTGCAGGAGGCTCTGGGGCAGGGAGGAGACCTGAGCAGGGGAAGACGGGGCGCAGAAGTGCTTGGGAGACAAGTGAGAGCTTTAGGACACGTAAGCCCTGTCATGGCCTGCCCACGCTGAGAAGCTAAATGCAGAATCTAAGAAGCCCCTGTAGGCACTGTCACTGCCGTGGCCCGGGTCTCTGACGAGGATTCTGTGAGGACAAAATGTGCCCCTAGGCGGAAGGTGCTGGGTTCACACGGCCGCTGTCACTGAGTTGGGGAAAGTTGGCACGAGAAGCCCAGATGGAGAGAGCGTTTGTTCAGAGGATGAGATGGAGCGAGGGGGAAAGTGGAGGCAGGGAGCCCCTCCAGCCCCCTGGACCTCTGCTGGCGTCCCCCGTCCTGCTGCCATCTTCCGACCCCACTGCCCGTCCCTGCTAGGACCTCCTGAGGGAGGCAACAGGCCTGGTTCTACTGTGTCCCCAGCACCCAGTACGCAGAAGGCGTAGAAAGCATTCAACCAATGTCGTATGCTCAGCACAGAGCCTGCCGGTCATTGCGTGGCTCTGATTCCTGGTGACTCAATGAATGAGGTCCACAGTGTCCTGTCCTCACAGCCCCGCTCAGCTCCTGGAGACTCAGCCTATAGCTTCTTTATGGACTCAGTCCATCTCATATTTGGTCTTCCTCTTTTCCAGCTGCCTTCTGTTTTCCCAGCATTACTGTATTTTCCAAAGAGTCTGCCTCCTCATGATGTGCCCGAAGTAGGGAAGCTGCGGTTTGGTCATTTTTGTCTCCAGCCCTGTTCCAGGATTCACTTGCTCCAGGACCCACTTGTCCGTCTTCCTCGCAGTTCAGGGTCTCCGTGGAGCTCTCCTCCAGCACCATATTTCAGATGAGTCAATTTTTTTCCTATCAGCCTTCTTCACTGTCCAACTTTTGTATCCATATGTAGTAATTAAAAACACAAGGGTATGAAAATATATTAAAAACTCAACTCAATAGCAAAAAAACAAACAACCCTGTTAAAAAATGGGCAGAGGACATGAAGAGACATTTCTCCAAAGAGAACATACAAATGGCAAACAGACGTATGAAAAAATTCTCAACATCACTAATCATCAGAGAAATGCAAATAAAAACCACAATGAGATATCACCTCACCCCAGTCAGAATGGCTATCATCAACAAGACAAATAGTAACAAGTGTTGGAGAGGCTGTGGAGAAAAAGGAAACCTCATACACTGTTGGTGGGAATGCAGACTGGTGCAGCCGTTATGGAAATCAGTATGGAAGGACCTCAAAAAGTTGAAAATGGAACTACTTTATGACCCAGCAATTTTACTCCTGGGTATCTATCCAAAGAAATCCAAAACACTAATTTGAAAAAATATATGCACCCCTATGTTTATTGCAGTACTATTCACAACAGCCAAGATATGGAAACAACTGAAATGCCCATTGACAAATAATTGGATAAAGAAACTGTGGCATATTTTTACAATGAAGTATTACTCAGCTATAAAAAAGAATCAAATCTCACCATTTGCCACAACATGGATGGGCCTTGAGAATATTATGCTTAGTGAAATAAGTCACTGAGAGAGACAAATACCATATGATCTCATATGTGGAATCCAAAGAACAGAATAAATGAGCAAACAAAACAGAAATAGGCTCAGAGATGTAGGAAAAGGAAACTGTTGGTTGCTAGATGGGAGAGGGGAAGAGATGGGAAGAAGGTGGAGGGATCAGAAAGAGCAAATCAGTAGACACAGTATAGTCACGGGGATGTGAAATCCAGTCTGGGGGATATAATCAATACTGTTGTAAAGATCATGCAGGGTGCCAGGTGGGCGCTGGCTTTATCTGGGGGGGGTCACTTCATAGACTGTGTAGACGCCTGACCTCTGCGCTGAACACCTAAAACTGAAGGAGAATTCTGAATGTCAACTATAATTAAATATATAGGTACATATAGTCACGGGAGGTGGAGTACAACATAAGGAAGATAGTCAATGGTGTTGTACAGCTATATAAGATGTCAGAGGGGTCGTAGCTTGGGGGAGGGGGTTACCACTTTGTGAGGGGTGTAAATGTCTAACTATTATGTTGCTTTGTGCACCAAAAATAATGGTGATAGAATATATATACCCATTAAAATAATGTTAGGCAAAAAAATAATAATAATTGAAAATAAAAATATGCGGGTGTGGACAAGCTTAGTCTTAGTGTCTAATACACATCTTTGCTCTTGGTAATTTTTCCTGATTCTTCCATCGCTGCCCTTCCGAGTCTCAGCCTTGCCCTGATTTCTTGGCTGTGGTCTCCATTTGAATTGATGACTGAACCAAGGGAAGAACAATCCTGAAGACTTTTATAATGCGTGCTCAGTTAGCACTTAAAAATGTCAGCATGCCCTCAAGCAGGCCCCTTTAGTGCATAAGACGGCTGCGTCACAGCACATCCGGACACGGCGGCCTCCATAAGAAGAGCAACAGAGAGCCAAGCTGTCTCTGTTTCCTTCTAAGGACTAAAGACTTCTTTCCCAGAAGGCTCCTTAGCAGACAGCCCCATCGCACTCACAGCGGGCTTGTCTGCCGTGGTCCACGGCTGTCAGGGCACTGGGACGATCGTGTCCCTCCCTGCGTGGTAGTCCTTCAGGTTGACTGGATACCAGGATACCAACCCTCGGGACATCTTTCGGATAAAAATGGAAAGAGCTCAACATCCGCCCAGCTGGTTTTCTCTCTGACGATGATGTCTTCTCCCCTTTACCCATCTTGGATCCTCTGCAGCTGCAGAGAGAACCAGATGCACAGGTTCAAGAGGTCTGGGCGTTATTTTCCCCAGAGGGGACTGTCATTTTAAAGCACATTCGGGGATGGCAAATGCACGTGCTACCAGCAGTAGCCAGACCATCCCCAAATGAGTGCATTGACAAAACAAGGTGGCATGCAGTGCGGTTCAGCTTTCTGTCCCCAAAACTAACCAAGCACCTTCCGCTCTCCAAAGGATGCCAAAAATGCTTTTAGCACCATGTAGCGCTGAAAATATAGTCTTGCATATGGATCTTTCTTTCTCCAGAATTCCTAAATTTGGCCAAAAATTAACTCTCTCTGTGTGTCTGCCTCTCCGTGTGTGTGTGTGTGTGTGTGTGTGTGTGTGTGTGTGTGTATGTGATTCTGGAAATGTTACATCTCAAAGTCTGATATACCAGCTAGTAGAGAGCCCAGAGTCTGGGGCATCCAGGATGGGTAGCGAAGGTCTAGTCTGATGGAAAATGCAAATCATTTCATTTCTCTGGGCCTCAGTACTTCCCTCATTTGCAAAGTAGCTGTTCTAATACAGTCCTGCCCCCACCCAGAGTAGCTTCTGTCACTGTGCCAGCCCTCGCCCTCCCTGTGTGCACACCCTCTTCCATGTGACTTTGCAGTGATTCCCACTCGACCCTGAGTATATTTCCCTCCCTGGGAGTTGGCTGTGGTCATATCACTTGCTTTGACTAAGAGAATGTGGATGAGAGTGATAGAGTGTCAGTTCAGAAGTTGGTTTAAAGAGACATTGCAAGTTTCCACTCACCCTTCTTGTGCTTCTGCCATTGACCATAATGAGGAAGCCCAGGTGGCTGCTGGTCCAAGAGGAGGAAAGACACCTAAAATGGGCCTGAAATGATCCCTGCCCATCCCACATCAACTGACCGACACACCCATGACATGGGAAGAAACAATGGTTGTTAAAAACCACCCCTCTGGGGACAGTTTGTTAGGCAGTGTTACCACGACACTGGGTAACTAATACAAAGCGTGTTATGGATGCCCTTCTGTCTGAACCCATTGAAGGCAAGTTTTCTACCACTTGTCACCTAGGCTGATTGACATACCTGAACCCTGCGGTGGGCCCCTTCCTTCAGCCTGTTCTATCCTGGCCCCTGCTGGGTGCTGTCCCCTCCATCCATCCTGCTGGGACAGGGTTTCCTGGGTGGCCCTAGCAGAGGCTGGAAGCGCAGCGGGTGCTCAGAGCCCAGGCCAGGGCTTGGGCAGGAGGCTCTGAGGATGAAAGGCACAGGAACTCTCTGGTGCAGGCCTGCCCCAACCCCCAGCCCTAGTTTTTCGTCTTGGAAGGGGCACTGCCAGCCGCACAGTCAAGGCTGCCATGAGGGTTGATGGACCTGTGTAGTTCAGAAAGACTCCTTGCTCCGTCGCTGTGGGTCCCACACCCAAACCAAAACGATCCCACCCCAGCGTCCTCCTCCACTGCATCCCTCGTAGTGGGGACGACACAGGGGGATGTTCTCAGGATGTTTTGTTGAATGAATGTGGAATGGAATAAGTGATTGTGGGTTTTCCTCCATCACGGGGCTCTCGTTTTCCCTAACACCCTGAACCTGAAGCCAGTGGGGAGAAGAGCAGGGCTAGGGAGGCAGGTGGCAGCTGAAACTCTTTAGTTCATTTTACCCCAAATGCCAGTGGGGAGGGGAGAGCTGTTCCAGCCTCCCCTAAGCCACTCCCCCTAGCAGCCTGGAGGGTTGGAAGCCACCTGGGTCAGGGCCTAGCAGAGGCAGCTCGGCAGAGTAGCCACCAGCTCCCACACCAACCATGGCTCCCTGTGGCTGGTGTGGACCATCGGAAGAGGCCTGGTAGCAGAGTGAGCGATGAACACAGCTGCCATTTACTCCACTGGCCCATGAGGCATGTGCTGAGCATGTCCCAACCTCTAATCTGCTCCGTCCTCACAGCCCTAGGAGGCATGACTACTTACAGACAGAGAAACTGAGGTACACAAAGATAAGCCACCCTTCTGGCATCACACAGTTGGCAAGTGGCAGAGCCAGGATTTGAATCCACGCAGACTGTGTCAGGGTTCGCTTTCCACACCCGTTATTGTGTCTGTCCACCTGCAATCGTGGCTGGAGAGGGAGCTGTGCGGGCAGGGCGACAGCGCTGGTACCCTGCCCTCAGACAGCTCTGCTTCGGGCTGTTCCACGGGTCATTTTTCATAAGGAAAAATTGTAATATAGAAAAGTACAAAGAATGATGTGACAGCCCTCCCCCACGCCTTCCACTCAGTGTGGGCACCTTTTAGCACAGTCTTTTGGGCTCCTAGGTGATGGCGGTGGTGGTGTATTTTTTCAAAAAATAGGTAAACAAAAAAACTACAAATGTGACTTAAATTTCATTTAACTTCTGCCCTTCTATCTCTTCCGCTCCCTTCTTAGAGGCAACTACTTTTATAAATTTTTAGCATAGCCTTCCATAGCAACTTTGGTGTTACTAATAAGCATCAGTAAACACTATATTTTTGTGTGTACTTTTATGATTTTACATAACTGGTCACAGTCAGCATCTTGCTTCTGTGGGGGTTCAGAACCTGTCACCTCAAGATGCGTTTCTGCAGTATATGGATGGTTTTGAGCTAAGGGCAATTTTAGCTTCAGGCTCAAGAGAAACTTCTGCCCCTCCCTTGACTACCCAGAAGAACTTGAATTAGGGGCTTTGCCCATAATAAGAGATTATCAACAATAACCTCTTTTTGACCCTCCTTCCTATAGGGCAGGGCAAACTTCTGTTTACTAAGCATCTGCTCTTTCCATCCTGCAATGACCCTTTGAAGCCCCCAGGGCAGCGTACCTCGTCCTCAGCTCAGGCTGTCCTATGTACCCACGTTCCCTTTCTGTCTCTGAGCCTCTCGTCATGTGGGGTTCCTGTACATGTGTGTGTATTAATAAGTTTGGTTGTTTCCTCTTGATAATCTGTCTCATGTCTATTTGACTATATATTAGACCAGGCACAAGAACCTTGAGGGTAGAGGAAAGTTTGTTCCTCCCACACACTTTTTTCTCGTAAGTGTCTTGTACTATTCCGTCATATAGCTTCATTTCAACTTAATTCTTCATTCTCCTAATGTTGGCAGAAGGCTGTTTAGGATTTTTGCTGTACTATAGCACGATGCACTGAGCACTTCTGTAAGAAGGCTCCGTGGGCCCAGGGGCCAGAGTTCCTCCAGGGTGGATAGCAAGGAAAGGAGTGTCTGGGGCAAAGGGTGTGCCCATTATCGATTTGGCTAGCTGCTGCTAAATTATTTTCCACAGCATTGTACCAGTTTTCACACCATAATCTGGATATGAGAAATTCTGTTTCCCCTGTCCTTGTCAACACATAATATTCTGATCCGTGTACAGGAGTCCCCCTTATCCAAGAGGAATAAGTTCCAAGACCCCCAGTGGATGCCTGAAAGTGGATAGTACTGCATCCTGTATATACTGTATTTTTTCCGCACACACGTACCTTCACAGCTTCCCTTTGGCATATCGAATCGCCAGCATTACTGCATCACCACTCTTGCACTTTGGGGCCATTATTAAGCAAAAAAAGGATGACTTCACCACAAGCACTGAGATACCGTGACAGGCGATCTGACAACCTGGACGGCCCAAGTGACTAACAGGAGGGGAGCATGTGCAGTATACCATGTGGACAAGCTGGACAAACGGGCAATTCGCATAAGGGTGGGGGACCGAACAGGATGGAATGAGATTTCATCACACTACTTAGAATGGTGCACAATTTAAAACTTATGAATTGTTTATTTATGAAACTTTCCATTTAATATTTTTTGAACCATAGTTGACCACAGGTAACTGAAATCATGGAAAGTGGATAAGGGGGGATTACTGTATATTTATTCTGCTGGTTTGGTGGGTGAAAATGGCATTTTATAAATTTAATTCAAATTCTTTTTTTTTTTTTTTTTAAGATTTTATTGGGGAAGGGGAACAGGACTTTATTGGGGAACTTCCAGGACTTTTTTTCCAAGTCAAGTTTTTGTCCTTTCAATCTTAGTTGTGGATGGTGCCGTTTAGTTTCATGTTGTTGTCCTTTCAGTCTTAGTTGTGGAGGGTGCAGCTCAGCTCCAGGTCCAGTTGCTGTTGTTAGTTGCAGGGGGCACAGCCCACCATCCCTTTCAGGGGATGAACCAGCAGGCAACCTTATGGTTGAGAGAACCGCTGCAACCAACTGAGCCATCTGGGAGCTCAGCAGCAGCTCAGCTCAAGGTGCCGTGTTCAATCTTAGTTGCAGGGGGCAGAGCCCACCATCCCTTGTGGGACTCGAGGAGTCGAACTGGCAACCTTGTGGTTGAGAGCCCACTGGCCCATATGGGAATCGTACCAGCAGCCTTCAGAGTTAGGAGCACGGAGCTCCAACTGCCTGAGCCACCAGGCCGGCCCATCAAATTCTTTGATTACTAGTGAAGATGAACTTTTTTGTTTATTAGCCAATCACATTTTCCTCTGTGAATTGTCCATCCTCTACTCAAATGTTTATTTTTTTTAACTTATTCCTTTCTTACTTCAAAAGAGTGATACTATAAAATACCTATTTATATGCTTAATTTTGTATTTTATGTATCAGTTAG
Organism: Rhinolophus ferrumequinum; assembly: GCF_004115265.2. Classification (NCBI taxonomy): domain Eukaryota; kingdom Metazoa; phylum Chordata; class Mammalia; order Chiroptera; family Rhinolophidae; genus Rhinolophus; species Rhinolophus ferrumequinum. Next base: position 747,169 of record NC_046285.1, on the reverse strand, counting down.
CAATTGCTGTGTAACAAATACTCTCCCCCCACCCCAAATCTCAGTGACTTAAATCAGCTAACACCAATTATTTCTCATGAGTGTGGGAGTCAGCTAATCTCATCTGGGTTCTGTTTCATGTGTCTCACACCCTCCTCCCAGGAGGAGCCAATGTCCTTTTCATGGCGACAACCTCGGTGCAAGAGAGCAAGTGGAAACACAGCCTCTTGAGCACTAGGCTGGGACTGGTATACTGTCATTTTTACGTCATTCTACTAGGAAAAACAAGTCATGTGACTGAATCTAGGATCAAAGCTTGGGAAATAGACTCTACCTTTGGTGGGAGGGGCTGCAAAGTCACAAAGCATAGGGTATGAAAAGAGGGGTGAAGAATTAAGGTCATTAATGCTAATTTATCATGGTTGTCTTTTTTCTTATTGATCTGTGGCAGCTCTTTATTCAAGATACACTTTGATATTTTATATATTGATGTTTTATCTGAGGTAGTTTGCTTCTGAAATAAAATTTTGAAACCCATTCAACTCCCTCATTGTACAGATAGGGAAAATGAGGCCCAGAGATGGGAAGGGACTAGTCTAGGGTCACACCAGAGTAACATACCATGTCCTAGCCCCATTTCTGACATTTCAGATCCCTACCTGACCATGCTGGCCACAGCAGCTAAGATGGTTCATGCAAATGGCTGTGAGCACTTACTCAAAAATTAATTCTCAAAAAGGCAGCTTAGATCTACAATTTTACTTGCAAGTAAACTGAGCAATCTCAGTTAAAGAGTGAGAAGAAGAAAGACAGCCACACCCGAGACCGTGGGTTTGGCAACCTTCTATTATTTGGTAAGTTTTGTGTTGCATGGAATTAGCAAATAAAATTCTGTGCAGAATGTCATTAGAAGCCTCATCAGGGGGCCACCTTCATCTGGGGAGTACCTACTGAAAGAAAAAACAACAAAAAAAAGACAATTTACAAGAACCAGGAAAATGGAGTCTGCCAGACCCAGTGCTTCCCTGCCTTAAGGCGTATTGCCGTATTGCCGTAGGGAGCGGCCGGCCACCTCCTTCCTCTGGGCCCTTCACTATGGGGGAAGGTAAGTCTGCAGGCGAACGGCAGCAGCCAGGGAGCCTGGTGAACGGGGCCCAGGCACCGAGTGGAACTCCTACCTCTGCCACTTACCAGCAGGTGACCGTGACCTTGGGTAATTGATATGACTTCTCTGAGCCTCAGATACCCTGTCTATAAAATGTTAAGCATAAGAAGATGTCCTCCCTAGACTTGCTGTGTGGGTTTGATGAGCTCCTGTGTTGCAAACACCCAGCATAGTCGTAAGCAAACATTTGGTGCTCAGTAAATGGGAACTTTCTTTCTTTCCTTGCCCTGGGTGGTCTGAGGCAGCCAGCCTTACTCTCTTGGGGCCATGACACACACTCTCTGGGACTCTTTTTATAACAGTCCCCTCTACCGCTCTCTGGGCTAAGTGAGGCAAATCAATAACCAAGTCCAGGTTCATCAACCTGAATGTGACCAGCCAGGAGGGTAACACACCACGTGAGAGGGGTGGACACTGGGGACCTGGAGTGGGGCCAGGTGGGAACAAAGCCCAGGGGGCCAATCCTTCTGGGTTTCTAGAGACTCCAAACATCCAGCTTTTGGGGGTAAAACCTTCCACCTTATAAATAATAGTAATAAAACTCAAGTTTAAAAAACAAAAAACAATCTGTGTGGGACAAAAACATCTAACATCCAGTTTTCAATCTCTGAACTTCTTCATAAACTGAAAATTAGCAGACATTGTTCATCACTCCCAGCACTCTCTTCTGCTCAAGCAGGACTCTGCCTCAACATTCCTTACAATTCAGCATTCTGGGAAGCTACAGCCAGTTAGCTCGTATTGGCAGAGGAGAAGAAGCCCATCGTCACCCCTAGTCTACACCAAGCCCCTCATTTTAATGATGGGAACGGCTGGTTTTAGCTCACACATAATCAAAGATGTGAAAGTATCCGTTTTTCTCTGAAACTTGCTTGGGATGGACACATAGAGGAAGGGATAGAGGCTTGGTTAAAAGATGATCTATATGCTAGAAGGTTTTTATACCCCTTCAAAATTATAGGTTTTGGGCTGAAGCATCTTTTTCTTTTTTTTAAGTTTATTGGGGTGACAATTGTTAGTAAAATTACATAGATTTCAGGTGTACAATTCTGTATTACGTCATCTATAAATCCCATTGTGTGTTCACCACCCGGAGTCAGTTCTCCTTCCATCACCATATATTTGATCCCCCTTACCCTCATCTCCCACCCCGCTCCCCCCTTACCCTCTGGTAACCACTAAACTATTGTCTGTGTCTATGAGGTTTTGTTTCTCATTTGTTTGGCTTGTTCTTTTGTTGTTTTTGTTTCATATACCACATATCAGTGAAATCATATGTTATTTCCTTTCTTTGCTTTTTCTGTCTGACTTATTTCGCTTAGCATTATATTCTCAAGATCCATCCATGTTGTCACAAATGTTCCTATGTCATCTTTTCTTACCGCCGAATAATATTCCATTGTGTACATATACCACAACTTCTTTATCCATTCATCTATCGAAGGACATTTTGGTTGTTTCCATGTTTTCGCCACCGTAAATAAAGCTGCAATGAACATTGGAGCACACGTGTCTTTATGGATAAATGTTTTCAGATTTTTTGGGTAGACACCCAGGAGAGGGATTGCTGGGTCATATGGTAATTCTATTCGTAATTTTTTGAGGAACCTCCACACTGCCTTCCATAACGGCTGCACCAGTCTGCATTCCCACCAACAGTGTATGAGGGTTCCTTTTTCTCCACAGCCTCTCCAACACTTGTTACTATTTGTCCTGTTGATGATAGCCATTCTGACTGGTGTGGGGTGGTATCTCATTGTGGTTTTTATTTGCATTTCTCTGATGATTAGTGATGTTGAGCATTTTTTCATATGTCTATTTGCCATTTGTATGCCCTCTTTGGAGAAATGACTCTTCAGGTCCTCTGCCCATTTTTCAATTGGGTTGTTTGTTTTTTTGTTGTTGAGTTGCATGAGTTCCTTGTATATTTTGGATATTAGCCCCGTATCGGAGGCACTGTTTGCAAAAATCTTCTCCCATTCAGTTGGTTGCCTCTTTATTTTGTTGATGGTTTCTTTTGCTGTGCAGAAGCTTTTAATTTTGATATAGTCCCATTCATTTATTTTAGCTTTTACTTCCCTTGACTTTGGAGTCAAATTCATAAAATGCTCTTTGAACCGAAGGTCCATAAGTTTAGTACCAATGTTTTCTTCTATGCAGTTTATTGTTTCAGGTCTTATGCTTAAGTCTTTAATCCATTTTGAATGAATTTTGGTACATGGTGACAGATAGCAGTCCAGTTTCATTCCTTTGCACGTGGCTATCCAATTCTGCCAGCACCATTTATTGAAGAGGCTGTCTTTCCTTATTGTATGTTTTTTGCTTCTTTGTCAAAAATTATCTGTCCATATTTATGTGGTTTTATTTCTGGGTTCTCAATTCTATTCCTTTGGTCTATGTGTCTGTTTTTCTGCCAATACCATGCTGTTTTGATTATTGTAGCCCTGTAGTACAAGCTAAAGTCAGGGAGTGTGATACCTCCAGCATTGTTCTTTTTTCTTAAGATTGCTTTGGCTATTCGGGGTCTTTTGTGGTTCCAAACAAATCTGATGATTTTTTGTTCTATTTCTTTAAAAAATGCCATTGGGATTTTGATGGGGATTGCATTAAACCTGTACATTGCTTTGGGTAATACGGCCATTTTAACTATGTTGATTCTTCCAATCCATGAGCACGGAATGTCTTTCCATTTCTATGTGTCTTCTTCAATTTCTTTCAAAACTGTCTTATAGTTTTCAGCATATAAGTCCTTCACATCCTTGGTTAAGTTTTTTCCTAGGTATTTTATCTTTTTGTTGCAATTGCAAAAGGAATTGTTTTTTGTATTTCTTTTTCTGAGATTTCATTGTTAGCATGTAGGAATGCAATGGACTTTTCTACGTTGATTTTGTAGCCAGCAATTTAACTGTATTCATTGATTGTTTTTAATAGCTTTTTGGTGGAATCTTTAGGGTTTTCTATATATAGGATCATGTCATCTGCAAAGAGTGACAATTTAACTTCTTCATTCCCAATTTGGATGCTTTTATTTCTTTCTCTTGCCTGATTGCTCTGGCAAGGACTTCCAACATTATGTTGAAAAGCAGAGGTGATAGGGGACAGCCCTGTTGTGTTCCTGAACGTAGAGCTTCAGTTTTTCACTGTTAATTATGAGATTAGCTGAGGGCTTGTCATATATGGCCTTTATTATGTTAAGATATTTTCCTTCTATACCTATTTTATTAAGTGTTTTAATCATAAATGGATGTTGTATCTTGTCAAATGCTTTTTCTGCATCAATTGATATAATCATATGATTTCTGTCCTTTATTTTGTTTATGTGATGTATTACATTGATGGATTTGCGTATGTTGAACCATCCTTGTGCCCCTGGGATGAAACCCACTTGGTCATGATGAATAATCTTTTTAATGCATTGTTGTATTCAATTTGCTAAAATTTTATTTAGGATTTTTGCATCTGTATTCATCAGAGATATTGGTCTGTAATTTTCTTTTTTTGTGTTGTCCTTACCAGGTTTTGGTATCAGGGTAATGTTGGCCTCATAAAATGAGCTGGGGAGTACTATCTCTTCTTCAATTTTTTGGCAGAGTTTGAGCAGGATTGGTATTAGATCCTCTTTGAAGGTTTGGTAGAATTCACTACTGAAGCTATTTGGTCCCGGACTTTTGCTTTTGGGAAGGTTTTGGATGACTGATTCAACTTTGTTACTGGTGATCGGTCTGTTTAGATTTTCCAGTTCTTCATGGTTCAGCCCAGGAAGGCTATATGTTTCTAAGAACTTGTCCATTTCTTCTAGGTTATTGAATTTGGTGGCATATAGTCCTTCATAGTATTCTTGGATGATCCTTTGTATCACTGTGGTGTCCGTGATAACTTCCCCTCTTTCATTTCTGATTTTGTTCATTAGTTTCTTCTCTCTTTTTATCTTAGTGAGTCTAGCCAAGGGTTTGCCAATTTTGTTAATCTTTTCAAAGAACCAGCTCTTTGCCACATTACTTTTTTCTATTGTCTTTTGTTCTCTATTTCATTTAGTTCTGCTCTGATTTTTGTTATTTCTTTTCTTCTGCTGACCTTGGGTTTCATTTGTTCTTCTTTTTCTAGTTCTTTAAGGTGTAACGTGAGGTTATCTATTTGGGATTTTTCTTGTTTCTTGAGATAGGCCTGTAATGATATAAATTTCCCTCTTAAAACTGCTTTCGCTGCATCCCCAAAAATTTTGTTAGGATGTATTTTCATTGTCATTTGTTTCTTATGTATCTTTTGATCTCTCCTCTAATTTCTTCGTTGACCTGGTTGTTCTTTAAAAGTATGTTGTTTAATGTCCATGTATTTGTGGTTTTTCCTGCTTTCTTTTTGCAGTTGATATCCAATTTCAAAGCCTTGTGATCAGAGAATATGCTTGGGATGATTTCAGTCTTCTTAAATTTGCTGAGGCTGATTTTATGTCCCAATGTTTGGTCTATCCTTGAGAATGTTCCATGTACACTAGAAAAAAATGTACAGTCTGATGTTTTAGGATGAAGTGCTTTATATATGTCAATTATGTCTATTTCATCTAATGTGTCATTTAGGGCTACTATTTCATTATTTATTTTCTGTTTGGATGATCTATCCATAGCTGTCAATGATGTATTTAAGTCCCCTAGTATAATTGTGTTTTGGTCAATTTCTCCCTTTAGTTCTGTTAGTAGTTGCTTGGTATAATTCGGTGCTCCCTTATTTGGGGCTAAATATTGATGACTATTATGTCTTCTTGTTGTATAGTCCCCTTTACCATTATGAAATGTCCATCTTTGTCTCTTGTTACCTTTTTCACCCTGAAGTGTGCTTCATCTGATATCAGTGTGACTACACCTGATTTTCTCTGGATACCGTTTGCTTGGAGTGTCAATTTCCACCCTTTCACTTTGAGTCTATGCTTGTCCTTGTAGCTGATGATGTGTCTCTTGGAGACAGCATATGGTTGGGTTTAGTTTTTTGATCCAATCTGCTACTCTGTGTCTTTTTATTGGTGAGTTCAGTCCATTTACATTTAGTGTGATTATTGATATGTGAGGATTTCCTGTCATTCCATCTTTAGTTTTCTAGTACAGCTGTGTCTCCATTGTTTCTTTGCCTTTTTGTTGGTGTCTATTATTTCTGTGTGGTGGTATTCTATGATGTTTCCCTCTGTTTCTTCTTTTATTTCAGCATGTATTTCGGTTCTGGATTTTCTTTTTGAGTGGTTACCATTCAGTTTATGTAAAAGAAAGTTTGATATTTAGAGTATTCCCTTTTCTTCAGCATGTTTAATTTCTCTATTTCCATATTTCGGTTCAGGCCTTTACTCTCCCCCTTTTTATGTTTCGGTTGCCACAAATTGTCCCTGTTGATGGTGGTCGAATATCCTCCTTTAGTATTTCTTATATTGCAGGTCGTGTATTAGAAAATTCCTTCAGCTTCTGTATATCTGGAAAGGTCTTTATTCCTCCTTCATATCTAAAGGATATCTTTGCTGGATATATTATTTTTGGCTCATAATTTCTTTCTTTCAATAGTTTGAATATTTGGTTCCACTCCCTCCTGGTTTGTAGAGTTTCTGCTGAAAAATCTGATGATAATCTAATGGGCTTTCCTTTGTAGGTTACCGTCTTCTTTTCCCTGACTTCCTTGATGATTCTTTCTTTGTCGTTGATTTTAGACAGCTTCAATACAACGTGCCTTGGAGAAGGCCTGTTGGGATTGAGGTAAATAGGTGTTCTATTTGCTTCTTGGATTCGAGGATCCAGTTCTTTCCACAAGTTTGGGAAGTTTTCATCGATGATTTGGTTGAATATATTCTCTGTTCCCTTCTCTCTTTCTTCTCCTTCTGGTATGCCCATTATTCTTATATTGGTCTTTCTGATGGAGTCAGAAAGTCATTGTAGAGTTCTTTTATTTCTTTTAAGTCTCAAGTCTCTTTCTTCTTCCATCCTTGTCATTTCCAGGTTTCTATCTTTAATGTCACTGATTCTTTCCTCCATCTGGTCAACTCTACTACCTAAGCTGGCTATTTCATTCTTAATTTCTTCTATTGAGTTCTTAATCTCCAGAAATTCTATTTGGTTCTTTTTTAAAATTTCAATCTTTTTTGTAAAATGCTCGTGTTGTTCTTTGATTGTGTTTCTGAGTTCATTAAACTGCCTTTCTGTGTTTTCTTGCATCTCGTTGAGTTTTTTCAGAAGTGCAATCTTGAATTCTCTGTCATTTAAGTCACATATTTCCATATCTTTAAGTTCCTTTTCTGGAGACTTTTCACTTTCTTTCTGAGCTGTCTTGTTGCCTTCGTTATTCATGGCAATTACTCATTTATTATTTCTCTTCCTAGACATCTACAGGAGTGGGTCTGCAACAGGTTGATAGAAAGAGGTCTTTCTTTTGTTTTCCAGTACTTGTTGGTAGAATGTTTTATTTTCTCTCCGACTGCAGCCGTTTTTTCTGTCTGACACTGTAGTGCTATGTTTTCTCTGCACTATTCCAGCTTCTCACACAATGGGGGGATTCCCTGGGAGACAGTCTTCTCCTGTTGACAGTTTGCCCGAGTCACAGGGCGCGGTGTCCGTGTGGGTATGGGGAGAGTTTTTGAAGTACCAAAGCTCTTCCTGCACCAGATTCAGAGCCTGTATGTTCCAGCAGTTCTGTTTACTCCTGCGGGGATCCGCCCAGATAGGTGGGGACAGGAGCTGGGTGAGTTGTGAGAGGTGGCCCAGAGCAATGGCGGCGACCACCAGCACAGTCGGTCCTGCTTCCACAGCTCCCTCCCCTGTGCTGGAACTAGTTGGGCTGTGAATCTGTGTCTGCGGACCACAGTTCTCAGAACGGAAAATATTCTGGTCTTTTGATCTGACACTGCTACTGTTCCGCTTCTAGCGCCGGGCAGGTGGGGGCGGGGCGAGCTCTGGGAGGGTAAGGAGGGGGCGGCCAGTCTCAGTGCCTAAGGCTTCCGTTCTCTGCGGCAGTGAGGGCTTAAACCTCCGTTTTCAGCCTTCTTCCCTCAGTCCTTGCTCCGAGGTCTCTGCCGTGAGCGTTGGGTTCAGCCGTGTTATATGCTGCCCGCTCAGCCCTGTGGGCCATAAGCGGAGCCCTAGCTGTCCAAGTTCTTCCCTCTCCTGCAGCCGCGGTAGCTCCGGGATGCAGCGAGCTCGGAGCACTGAGCCAGGTCTGTGTCCTGAGCCTGCCCGGATCCGTCTCTGCACTTCTCCCTTCCCTCCTCCTGCGATTTGCTCACCTTTCGGTGAATTCAGTAGTGGGCCTCTTCGTCTTGCCTGTCTGCTGTGCAGGAAGTCCTTTGTGGAGCGATTGTTGTTCGATTTGTTGTAAATTCCCGCGGAGATTTCCAGAGGCTCACCTCACGCCGCCATTTTGATGATGTCTCTCTGAAGTATCTTAAAATGAGATGGAGCAGGCAATCATCGGTGCCACAACTCCTGTACCTACAACTGCTGCCCTCAGGTACCAGAGGCAAGGGGCAACGGGATTTGGGCATGTGTGTTAAATGTGTAAGGGTAGTCATTTCATTAAGTTTTCAGGAACCATTGAAATGATATTTCCCATCTGTGTGGGGGAGGGAAGTGGGGCTCATGGTCTAAATTAAAGGAAAATTATCAAGGGCTGCTTTTTGGGCACCAGAGTTGGCAGTAGATTCATGTCTGCTGCCAAGTCGATAATTTTGTTCCCTAGCCAGGAAAGTTGAGTTGCTGTTATCACCTCTAAGGGATGTTGGCATCCTTTGTCAGGGCTCTGCTTCCCATCCATTTATTCTCCAAACATTTATGAGCTCAAGGTATATGCTGGGAGGATGGCGGGCAGAGTGATATGTCAAATGGGGTTTCTCCGTGGAGGGGCAGAGTAGGAGACTGACAAGGCTCAAAGCACTTTCTATGGGATGGAAGGTACTGGACCTGCAAGAAGGGGCTGTGTTTGCTGGTGCATTTGGAGGACGCTCCCAGGAGGTGACTCAGAACCAGGCCTGGAACAACGGGCATCTCAGTGGACAGGCTGGTTTGAGCTCAAGGTCAGAAACTTCCAGCCTCATGTAGGCACCATGTTGAGGAATGAGGAGGAATGGGGAGTGGCCTGGGTTCAAACCCTCACCCACTTGGAACAAAGTTATGGTATATTATGCTGGGTGTAAGCTCCTAGGACCCCAGACTAAGGGGTGATGGTAGGTCCTGATTTAGGATGTCTCGGGTCACTACATTCAAAGCACAGGCTTCCTATAACATCCCCAGGGGCATGTGGCTGGGGTGAGATGCTCTGAATTAAGGATATCCGAAAAGTGGAAGTCAGCCAAGCTGATTCTTTTCAATCTACCTGCACACCTTTAGGTTTCTCACATTTTGAATTTCAAAATGGATAAAGCCCACTTAATACAGTTTCACATAATTTCAGGTTATGAGTGGGTTATTAAATGGATAATTAAAACCCGTTTGATCAAATCATGTCATAAAATATTCGAATTAGTGGAACCTCATTGTATTTTACCTTATCAAATGTTTAATATGTCTTATTTTCTATGAATAAAAGTACACCCTGTAACATAGGATGAAAAATTATAGATGTCAACTTAGAAAGGATGGAGGGAGCACAGGCTTGCCTGTGAGGGAGCAACTAGAGGCTGTAAAGTTCTCCTGCAGGCAGCGGGGAGCACGGATGGTGCCTGAGGGGGATGTGCCCAAGGGGCTAGTTGTGTATGTGAGTGGGGTCCCCTTCGCGTAGCCGATAGGATGACCGGTCTGTCCGGGGACTTGATGGGCTGTCCTGGGGGAAGTGCCACCCTCCCTGTCCTCTGCCTCTTGTCCTTTAACCAGGCTCCCCCAGCTTTTAGTCCCACCAGGGTCCTCCCCCTGTCAGCAGGTGCTTCCAGTTCCAAGGGGCTGAGGGCCCAGGAAAGGAGGGGACCAACTGCCCGGGTCCAGCCTGCTCACCACAGCTGAGACTTCAGGGAGCGCCTCCGCTGGCCTCGAGAGGCTGCCCTGTGCTTGTCCCATTACAGCATGCAGCTCAGCTAGGCACAGCGCAGCCCCCCGCAGCCCACAGCACACTGAGAGGGCCTGCAGGACACGTGAGCAGCCTCTGCCTGACTGGGCACATCTCAGGGACAGACGGGAGTAGGCCTGTGGACGGCGCTCATTGTTAGGAAATGCCCAGTGGCAGCGGGGCCCTGTCACTGGATCCCTGAATTATGCCTACCCACGCGTGGGACCAGTGCTCACCGCAACAGCCACCTGTCCATCCCACCTGCCATACCTCATTACCTCCTCCCAGCCCGTGGGCTGTGCTCTGGGGATGCTCCCCGTCAGCCCCTGGCCAATCTGTCTGTCCTTCCATTTGTCTCTTCTCCCTTCTCCCCTGCCTGGCTCATCTATCGGGCAGAGGTCTCACCTCTTCTGAAGTTTCTCTTCTTTCTTCTCCTCTACTTGAACACTTCCTCTTCTTCCTCCTTCTTCTGCTCCCTCTCCATGCAACACTCTCCAGCCTTGCTGCTCAGACCCTTGTCCTCGGGTGAACAGCAGGGGCATCGCCTGGGAGCCTGCTAGAAATGCAGACTCTCAGGCCCCACCCCAGCCCTGCTAACTCAGAGTCTGCATTTCAACAAGACCCCCAGGTGACCTGTATGCACGTTTCTAGTTATACAATAATCTGAGTTAATTTAAGTAAGAACTACAGATAAGCAAAAAAATAAATAAATAAATAAAAATACCCCCTGTAGCCCCCTGCTTATTGTTAACTGTTTTCAGTTTGCTGTGCTTTCTTCCAAGATTTTTACACACACACACACACACACACACACACACACACACACACAGTGAGAGTGAGAGAGAGCCAGAGTTAGAGAGAGTGAGAGTTGGTTTTTCTTGCAGAAATGTCAGCAAGCTGCAGAGATTTTGTTACCTATGTTCTTCCTGCATGTAAATATATGCCATGTCCATAAGTAGTCATTCATTAATTTATACACCCACTCAACAAATATTGAGTGCCTACTATGTGACAGGTACCATGCCAAGATCTGTGTTTATACTGAGGAATAGGACAGATCAATTTCTACATTTGTGGAGCTTACAGTCCAACTGGGGGGGAAATATAAAGACCAATACTGGGACCATCACAAATAGGACAGGTTCCTTCCTGGGAGACCCATGTCATAGGGGGATTTGACCCAGTCAGGGAGGAACCCCAGGAAGTGCTGATTGGGCTGGGTTTGAAGAGTGATTGGTAGTTAACCAGGTAAGGAAAGGAGGGAAGAGTGACCCAGGCAGCGGGAGCAGTGTGTAAGGGCCCCAAGAGGGACAGAACGGAGGGAACGTGGCAGTTGTGGGCAGTGGGTAGAGAGCAGGGGGAGAGTGGTGTCAAGGCAGCTGCAGGTGCAGGCGGAGGACCGCTGCCTGGCTCAGCGGCAGCCCAGTGAGTGGGCACTGAGCGCGTTTCCAGTGTTGTGTGTCATGAACAGTGCTGAAATGAGTATCCTCGTACATACAGATCTGTGCACTTGTCTCATCTTCCCTAGGAGAACCTCCTAGACACGAGCTTTCGTCTGTGTGGGGCTTGAGGGTGATGGAACCAAAATCCCAAACTGGATTTAACTTCCTGGAAACCACTCCCTGAACCAGCTGACCTGACTGTCTGGCTGTCCTTGCTCTAGTTACGCCAGAGAAGTCAACTCCGGTTGGCCAGGTACAGCCTGGGATGGAGACCAAAGTCCTGCTGAGGACAGAGCTGCTGAGGTTCCCACTAATGGAAGGGGTGGTCTTTGCAGTCCTGAACTTACCTTCTCAGCCCAGCCGATGTCGGGCCCTGGGGCCCTGGGGGGCGTCCGACCCATCCCTGACTGCCAGAGCTCTCAATCCTAAGCAGAGACAGCCAGTCCAGTCTTAGACCAGGGGTAGAGGGGGAGCAGTCCTGAGGAAGCTCAGAGAAGGCCCTGACCTAGTGTAGGGGAGGGACTAGTCAGGGAGGGCTGCCTGGAAGAGGTGACTTGCTCAGATACCTTGACGGAATAGTCAAAGGTTTCTCTGGTGGACAAGAGGAAAAGGGAAGGGTTCCCCAAAAGAGGGAACAGCACATGTAAGAACAACCAGGGAGAGGGCGAGAAGTTGTGTGTGTGCCAGGTGGGTGGTGGTGGTAGCAGGGAAGGGTGTGATTGAGGTCAGGAGAGTGTTGAGGTTCTGTAGCTGGGGCAGGACTTCTGTGGGTCTGTTGTAAACATTTGAATGGAGTGAGGGGGTAGACCAGGCCACTGTTTTCTACATGCAGGCTCCGGAGGCAGAGGCCTGTGGTCAAATCCTGACTCCACTTCTTGTGAGCTGTGTGACCATGAGCAAGTTGCCAAAACTCTCTGAGCCTCAGTTTCCTTACTTGGGAAATGGAGGCAATAATAGTGCCTCCATAGTTTGGGCTGATTTGAGATTAAATAAATTAATTAATGGAAAGTACTGGGAAGAGCCTCTGGCATACAAAGGGCCAGCTGGAGAACAAGGACGGGTCACCCACCACCATGAACCTTGGTTTCTTTCCTCAGCCGCAGTGTGGGCAGCATGAAGCCTGTCTTGCAGGGGTGCTTGCAGATAGATACTCAACAACATCCAACGACCATGCGTGTGTGGGGCCCTCCGCTGCTCGGCTCGGCATCTCTCATGGAGCTGACTCTGTAGTGGGGGAGGTGGAAAAGCATCTCAGCGGTGGTGCTAAGTGCCACGAGAGACGTAAGACACAATCATGAAAGAGACAATGGCAGCGGTGGGACACTACTTCAGCGTGGTGGTCAGGAAAGACTTTTCTTCAGTGACAACATTTGAGTGGAGGCCTCAGTGTCCAGGAATCAGCGAAGGTGGGTCAGGCTGAGTGTTCCGGGCTGAAGGGGCAGCACACGCGAAGGCCCGCGGTGGGAATGACGGCGGAGATTGTGAAACAGCAGGGGGCAGTGTGGCTGAGGTAGGGGCCCCGACTCAGCAAATGAAAATATAGGGCACCCGAGCGAACGTTTTGATGGTTCCCAGGTCGAAGGGGAGTTTGGGGTGGTGAAAAAGGGGAAGGGACTAAGAAGTACAAATTGGTAGTTGTAAAAACAGTCACAAGGATGTAAAACAGCACAGGGAACATAGTCAATGATATTGTAATAACTACGAACAGTGCCAGGCGGGCACTAGACTTATGGGGGGATCACTTCGTAAGTTACACAAATGTCTAACCACTGTGCTGTACACCTGAAACTAATATAATATTGTATGTCAGCTGTAATTTAAAAATTAAAAAAAAATAAACCCATTACATGTTAACATTAAAAACACATATAGGACAACAGTTAAATTTCCAAAATTGGAATTTTAGATAACCAGTGAATGACTTTTTTGTATAAGAGGGCCCCAAATGTTGCACGGGACATACTTATGCTATAATGTTATTTCTTGTTTATCTGAAATTCCAATTTAAGTGCTCACCCTGTATTTTATCAGGGAATCCTGGGCTAGGAAGGGGAGAGGGAGGGAAAAAGTTGGGGGAGATGAGTCAGCAACAGGGCAGAGGCTTGGCAGGCCTAGGGAGGTAGCTGGATTTTATTCTAAGGGTCATGTTTAACAGTGGCTAAGACTGCCAGTCTCCAGCCTGGTCTGGGTGTTTAACTGGGGGTGGGGTGTTCTTTGCTTAATGGGGAAGCTTCTGGCAGGGCCCCCAGAACCAGTGTTTCAGTCTCCCATGTGACAAAGAGCCCTCCAAAAGATGACTCACCCCAAGAACAGACAAGAGAGCTGGGGCTGCCCTTAGGAAGTGACAACATCCCTTACAGAAATGAGAAAAAGGGGGGGCGGACAGAGGTAGGATGTGAGTGATGTTAAAATTAGAACAACCGTGTTCTCTTAATTAGAAATGCATTCGGTGCTACATGAATCTGTAATGGGCTTCCTCGCATCCTCGCAGACTTCTGGAACGGGCAGGCCTGGGTCAGCTGTGTAAATATTCATGAATGGCTGGGAAAGGGTCACTGGGGAATGCAGGCCTCCTTGCTCCCGGGGGAGGCACAGCGGGGAGGTCTGGGTGCAGACCCCTGTTCCGACACTAACTGGGTGAATCTCTGTGACCTCAGCCTGTCTTGTGCTCTCTGAGCCTCAGTTCCCGCCATGTGTGCAGGAGGGACCCTGCCCTGGGGGAGATGGCTGATAGAATCAAGTTCAGGATGGAGTAGGTACTAAGAGATGAGAGCCAAAGGGACGTCATGACCCTGAGCTGTCCCTCGCTCAGAATCAGGGCCGAGCAAGTGGGCTCTGCTGGCTCCACTCTGTCAAGTGCCTGTCCTATGAATGAGTGAATGAATGAATGAATGAATGAATGGAGGCTCTTTGGCAAACAAACCGCTTCCTTTTTGTGGCCAGGGCTATTTTACAACTTCTAGGTGCTCTTTTGGCATATCCATACCGCACACACATGCCTCGTTAAACAAAATTTATTTTATGTATATAAATATATGTATGAAACTACACGAGAGCTGAGCTGAGATGCACTTGACTAATTGACTAATGTTATGTTCTGTGGACATTTAAACATTTATTCATTTTGATGTGTCGTGTTTTTTCTTCCCTCTTTCCCTCACACATTTTTGTGGGCCCCTGACAGGCTCCTGTCTGCAGAAGCTGTACCCACAGGGTCTAGGAGACAAGGCCGATGGCTTTGGGGCCTGCTCCCCATCTACACTGGGGAGAGTTGGCAGAGGTGAGCCCTCCCGTGCACGCCCTCCCCCTGATGTGCCGGCCACAGCTGCCCCTCTGGCAGAGCTGTGTAAGCATGGTCACTGTCAGAGCAGGAGGTCGTGCTGCGTGAGTCGCGTCACCTCACTGAATTTCATGGCCTCTAACAGCCCTCAGCAGTAGACAGTCTTATCCCCTTTCAGAGATTAAAAGACAGAAACTGGGGATGGGGGTTAAGACAAGCCCTGTGGGGCCCTAACGTACCTAAGACAAAGTCCCCAAGGCCATTTGAGGGGATGTGGGCATTAAACAACAGGAAATGACAGGGAGAAAAAGGGCCCTCCTTTCCCATGTCGTTTTCAATCTCCCTGCTATATGAGGGAGAAGGGTTCAGTGACATGCTCACGGGTCCTTAACCCTTCTCTAGCACTTGCTAATCTAGAAAGAACAGCTCTCAAAACAGTGTAGAGTGACGAGTTTCTAACTGGAAATTAGTAATTTTTTCTTTCTATTTTATTTCATGTTTTATTTCATATTTTATTTCAATTTACCTTCTAATTATGGCAAGTGACACAAACTTTCATTTCAGACTAAGTATATTTTGGCAAGAAAGCTTTTATGTTTTTTTTTAATTAAAGTTTATTGGGGTGACAATTGTTAGTAAAATTACATAGATTTCAGGTGTACAATTCTGTATCACATCATCTATAAATCCCACTGTGTGTTCACCACCCAGAGTCAGTTCTCCTTCCATCACCATATATTTGATCCCCCTTACCCTCATCTCCCACCCCCCACCCCCCTTACCCTCTGGTAACCACTAAACTGTTCTCTGTGTCTATGAGTTTTTCTTTCTCATTTGTTTATTTTGTTCTTTTGTTGTTTTTGGTTCATATACCACATATCAGTGAAATCATCTGGTTCTCGCTTTTTCTGTCTGACTTATTTCACTTAGCATTATATTCTCAAGATCGATCCAAGTTGTCACAAATGTTCCTATATCATCTTTTCTTACCGCCGAATAGTATTCCATTGTGTATATATACCACAACTTCATTATCCATTCATCTATCGAAGGACATTTTGGTTGTTTCCATGTCCTGGCCACCGTAAACAAAGCTGCAATGAACATTGGAGCACATGTGTCTTTATGTATAAATGTTTTCACATTTTTTGGGTAGATACCCAGGAGAGGGATTGCTGGGTCATACAGTAATTCTGTTTGTAATTTTTTGAGGAACCTCCACACTGCCTTCCATAGCGGCTGCACCAGTCTGCATTCCCACCAACAGTGTATGAGGGTTCCTTTTTCTCCACAGCCTCTCCAACACTAGTTACTGTTTGTCTTGTTGATGATAGCCATTCTGACTGGGGTGAGGTGATATCTCATTGTGATTTGTATTTGCATTTCTCTGATGATTAGTGATGTTGAGCATTTTTTCATATGTCTATTTGCCATTTGTATGTCCTCTTTGGAGAAATGTCTCTTCAGGTCCTCTGCCCATTTTTCAGTTGGGTTGTTTGTTTATTTGTTGTTGAGTTGCATGAGTTCCTTGTACATTTTGGATATTAGCCCCTTATCGGAGGCACTGTTTTCAAAAATCTTCTCCCATTCAGTTGGTTGCCTCTTTATTTTGTCGATGGTTTCTTTTGCTGTGCAGAAGCTTTTAAGTTTGATATAGTCCCATTCATTTATTTTAGCTTTTACTTCCATTGCCTTTGGAGTCAAATTCGTAAAATGCTCTTTGAACCCAAGGTCCATAAGTTTAGTACCTATGTTTTCTTCTATGCAATTTATTGTGTCAGGTCTTATGTTTAAGTCTTTGATCCATTTTGAATTAATTTTGGTACATGGTGACAGAGAGCAGTCCAGTTTCATTCTTTTGCACGTGGCTATCCAATTCTGCCAGCACCATTTATTGAAGAGGCTGTCTTTCCTTATTGTATGTTTTTTGCTTCTTTGTCAAAAATTATCTGTCCATATTTATGTGGTTTTATTTCTGGGTTCTCAATTCTATCCCATTGGTCTATGTGTCTGTTTTTCTGCCAATACCATGCTGTTTTGATTATTGTAGCCCTGTAGTACAAGCTAAAGTCAGGGAGTGTGATACCTCCAGCATTGTTCTTATTTCTTAAGATTGCTTTGGCTATTCGGGGTCTTTTATGGTTCCAAACAAATCTGATGATTTTTTGTTCTATTTCTTTAAAAAATGCCATTTGGATATTGATGGGGATTGCATTAAATCTGTGTATTGCTTGGGTAATATGGCCATTTTAACTATGTTGATTCTTCCAATCCATGAGCACAGAATGTCTTTCCATTTCTTTGTGTCTTCTTCAATTTCTTTTAAAAATGTCTTATAATTTTCAGCATATAAGTCTTTTAATCCTTGGTTAAGTTTATTCCGGGTATTTTATTCTTTTTGCTGCAATTGCAAAAGGAATTGGTTTTTTTATTTCTTTTTCTGAGAGTTCATTGTTAGTATGTAGGAATGCAATGGACTTTTGTATGTTGATTTTGTAGCCAGCAGCTTTACTATATTCGTTGATTGTTTCTAATAGCTTTTTGGTGGAGTCCTTAGGGTTTTCTATATATAGCATCACGTCATCTGAAAAGAGTGACAATTTAACGTCTTCATTCCCAATTTGGATGCCTTTTATTTCTTTCTCTTGCCTGATTGCTCTGGCGAGAACCTCCAACACTATGTTGAAAAGCAGAGGTGACAGGGGACAGCCCTGTCGTGTTCCTGAACGTAGAGCAAAGGGCTTCAGTTTTTCACCGTTAATTATGAGATTAGCTGAGGGTTTGTCATATATGGCCTCTATTATGTTAAGGTATTTTCCTTCTATACCTATTTTGTTAAATGTTTTGATCATAAATGGATGTTGTATCTTGTCAAATGCTTTTTCTGCATCAATTGATATAATCATATGATTTTTGTCCTTTATTTTGTTTATGTGATGTATCACATTGATGGATTTGCGGATGTTGAACCATCCTTGTGCCCCTGGGATGAACCCCACTTGGTCGTGATGAATAATCTTTTTAATGCATTATTGCATTCGATTTGCTAGAATTTTGTTTATGATTTTTACATCTGTATTCATCAGAGATATTGGTCTGTAGTTCTTTATTTTTGTGTTGTCCCTGCCAGGTTTTGGTATCAGGGTAATGCTGGCCTCATAAAATGAGTTAGGGAGTACTTTTTCTTCCTCAATTTTTTGGAAGAGTTTGAGCAGGATTGGTATTAGATCCTCTTTGAAGGTTTGGTAGAATTCACTAGGAAGACATCTGGTCCAGAACTTTTGTTTTTGGGAAAGTTTTGGATGACTGATTCAATTTTGTTACTGGTGATCGGTCTATTTAGATTTTCCAGTTCTTCATGGTTCAGCCTTGGAAGGCTATATGTTTCTAAGAACTTGTCCATTTCTTCTCGGTTATTGAATTTGGTGGCATATAGTCCTTCATAGTATTCTTGGATGATCCTTTGTATTTCTGTGGTGTCCAGTGATAACTTCCCCTTTTTCATTTCTGATTTTGTTAATTAGTGTCTTCTCTCTTTTTATCTTAGTGAGTCTAGCCAAGCAAGGGTTTGTCAATTTTGTTAATCTTTTCAAAGAACCAGCTCTTGGTCACATTAATTTTTTCTATTATCTTTTTGTTCTCTATTTCATTTAGTTCTGCTCTGATTTTTGTTATTTCCTTTCTTCTGCTGACCTTGGGTTTCACTTGTTCTTCTTTTTCTAGTTCTTTAAGGTGTAACATGAGGTTATTTATTTGGGATTTTTCTTGTTTCTTGAGATAGGCCTGTAATGATATAAATTTCCCTCTTAAAACTGCTTTTCCTGCACCCCCAAATTTTTGGTAGGATATATTTTCATTGTCATTTGTTTCTATGTATCTTTTGATCTCTCCTCTAATTTCTTCTTTCTTAAAAGTATGTTGTTTAATCTCCATGTATTTGTGTTTTTTCCTGCTTTCTTTTTGTAGTTGATATCCAGTTTTAAAGCCTTGTGATCAGAGAATATGCTTAGTATGATTTCAATCTTCTTAAATTTGCTGAGGCTGATTTTATGTTCCAATATATGGTCTATCCTTGAGAATGTTCCATGTACACTAGAAAAGAATGTATAGTCTGATGTTTTAGGATGAAGTGCTCTATATATGTCAATTATGTCCATTTCATCTAATGTGTCACTTAGGGCTGCTATTTCGTTACTTATTTTCTGTTTGGATGATCTACCCATAGCTGTCAATGACGCATTTAGGTCCCCTAGTATAATTGTGTTTTGGTCAATTTCTCCCTTTAGTTCTCTTAGTAGTTGCTTGGTGTATTTCAGTGCTCCCTTATTGGGGGCATAAATATTGATGACTGTTATGTCTTCTTGTTGGATAGTCCCCTTTACCATCATGAAATGTCCATCTTTGTCTCTTGTTATCTTTTTCACCATGAAGTCTGTTTCATCTGATATCATTATGGATACACCTGATTTTCTCTGGATACCATTTGCTTGGAGTGTCAATTTCCACCCTTTCACTTTGAGTCTATTCTTGTCCTTGTAGCTGAGATGTGTCTCTTGGAGACAGCATATGGTTGGCTTTAGTTTTTTGATCCAATCTGCTACTCTGTGCCTTTTTATTGGTGAGTTCAGTCCATTTACATTTAGGGTGATTATTGATATGTGAGGAATTCCTATAATTCTATCATTAGTTTTCTGGTAAGATTGTGTCTTCATGGTTTCTTTGCCTTTTTGTTGTTGTCTATTATTTCTGTGTGGTGGTATTCTATGATGTTTCCCTCTGTTTCTTCTTTTATTACAGTATATATTTCAGTTCTGGATTATTGCTGAGTGGTTACCATTAAGTTTATGTAAAAGAAAGTTTGGTATTTAGAGTATTCCCTTTTCTTCAGCACGCTTACTTTCTCCATTCCCATATTCCGGTTCAGGCCTTACTCTCCCCCTTTTTATGTTTTGGTTACTACAAATTGTCCCTGTTGATGGTGGTCAAATAGCCTCCTTTAGTATTTCTTGTAATGCAGGTTGTGTATTAGAAAATACTAAAAAACATTCTACGTTGATAAAAGGTTTTATTTTCTCTCGACTGCAACCCTTTTTTTCTCTCTCACACTGTAGTGTTCTGTTTTCTCTGTACTATTCCAGCCTCTCACACAATGGGGGGATTTTATGGAAGTTGGGCTTCTCCTCTGTTAACAGTTTGCCTGGGTCATAGGGCGCCGCGTCCCTGTGGGGATGCGGAGAGCTTTTGAAGTTCCAAAACTCTTTCTGCACCAGATTCAGAGCCCGTGTGTTTCAGCAGTTCTGTTTACTCCTGCAGGGATCTGCCCAGATTGCTGGGGCCAGGGCCGGGGTGAGTTGTGAGAAGTGACCCAGAGCGGTGGCAGCCACCACTACCACAGCCGGTCCTGCTTCCACAGCTCCCTCCCCTTTGCTGGAACTAGTTGGGCTGCGAATCTGTGTCTGTGGTCCACAGTTCTCAGAACAGCAAATACTCTGTTCTTTTTATCTGACACTGCTACTGTTCCGCTTCTAGCACTGGGCAGGTGGGGGCGGGGTGAGCTCTGGGAGGGCAGGGAGGGGGCGGCTAGTCTCGGTGCCTAAGGCTTCCGTTCTCTGCTCGGCAGTGAGGGCTTAAACCACCGTTTTCAGCCTTCTTCCCTCAGTCTTTGCTCTGAGGTCTCTGCCATGAGCGTTGGGTTCAGCCGTGTTATATGCTGCCCGCTCAGCCCTGTGGGCCATAAGCGGAGCCCTAGCAGTCCGAGTCCTTCCCTCTCCCGCAGCCGCGGTAGCTCCGGGATGCAGCGAGCTCGGAGCACTGAGCCAGGTCTGTGTCCTGAGCCTGCCCGGATCCATCTCCGCGCTTCTCCCTTCCCTCCTCCCCCGCTCGCGCGATTCGCCCACCTTTAGGTGAATTCAGTAGTGGGCCTCTTCGTCTTCCCTGTCTGCTGTGCAGGGAGTCCTTTGTGGGGTTAGAGTTGTTCCATTTGTTGTAAATTCCCGGGGAGCTTTACAGAGGCTCATCTCACGCCGCCATTTTGATGACATCTCAAGAAAACTTTTAAACTAAAGATATTTTGCTTTAAAAAAGTAAAGAAAAAATCAAATCTATGTTTAGTTTGTACCCAGTAATAGAACAATTCATGAAGACAGTGTGTGAATGAACATGCTGCCATTAACATGCTGTGTGTCCTCAGACAAATTCCTCCTCCTCTCTGGGCCTTCCCATTTGTAATAAGGGACTGTTGGCTCAGGCCAGCTCCAGTGCTAATAGTTGCACACTGAAGACTCCTTTCACTGATTCTCTTCCCTTTCTTCGGAGAGCAGACCAAAGCCTTCCACAAGTTCCAGCGGACAGTGGACCAAAGGCCCTTCGACCCGTCCTGAGTCCTGAAACTCCTTCGAGTACGTGGGTTCCGGGAGCTCTGCACTGCATATGAGAGGCCAGGAGGGGCTCCATCACACTGTGGGTTGTTTGCAGCTGCTCTTACCATCACCGTCACCGACAGCAGCAATGTTGTAGCCAGTTACGTACTTCTGGAAGGTGAAGCAACCCAGGAGTGAGCACCCATCCTGCTTTGCAGAAAGGAGGTGATTGGCAAGGCGACTGCCATCACCAGCCAGCCCAACTGAGAGCCACAAAGTGCTCCCTGGCAATCCAGAGACAGCGGCCTGATGGCCAGCCCTAAGGAGTAGGGGCAGGGAGCATCGGGACAGGTGAGGTTGGGGTGGGGAGGTGGCAGGCAGGGACTCCAACCCCCACTGAGATCTTGAGATCCTTTACCTCTGTCAACCCACACAGCTGGCCATCGTGAGAATCCTGAGAGCCTCTGCTTTTTAATAGGGAAGTTGAAAACGTTCACGTTATTGTGGTTGATCTGTTTGGACGTATTTGGCCATCTTAGGTTGTGTTCTTAATTAATTGTTATTTTACTGTGTTACACTTCAAAATTGACCAAACTGTTTTTGTTCCAATTTTTCCCTCTACTGTTTTTGAAAATTTATCTTTTATCTCTATTTTTCTGGTGGCTACTTTAATGTTTTTAACACACATATTTATTTTCTAACGGTGTTTATTGTTTAACAGTGTCTATATTCCTACTTGTTCTTTTCGGATGCTGCCAGATCCCTGAGGCAAGGACCAGGGAATGGGGAAAGGGAAGGTGCTGTTATTTATTGGCACTTACTACCTGCTGGCACTCTGTGTGTTTCCATACCTGACCTCATTTTAGCCTCGGAGCAGCCTAGAAAGGGGGATCAGTCTCCCCATTTATAGATGAGGATAAAGAGTTGCCCAGGGCTTATTAGGAGGTTGGTGGCCAAGAGGGATTTCTGGGTCTTGGCTCTTTCCACCATTTTTTGTCTGCATTTCCTCAATAAAGGGTCAGGTAAGCTGGAGAATAGACAAAAATAGAGCACTATGCCAGGCGTAGTGGTGAGAGTGTGAGGGGAGAGGAGACTCCTGCTTCCTGACAGGCAGGGTTCAGGGTGTCTGGCAGCCTCACAGACCTCTGCGTGTGGCGCCTTCCTAGCCTCGGGCTCGGGAGGACACCTGCACTGATTCAGGTAGGAACTAGGGCTCAAGGACGACCCCTCCGGCATGCGTCCACCCGCTCATCTGAGCATTCATCAGACGTTTCCCGAGCCCTTCTCGGTGGCCAGTCCTGGCCTCAGACACAATGTCGGCCCCCTGAGTGTGGGTCAAAGTCAGAGGAAGGTGTGCGTAGAGAACATAATACCCTGACATTATTTGTGCCTTTTCAGTTTGCTTATTATGGTTATATTTTGAAAAGGTCATGCGTGTGCATAGAAAACAATATCTGAACTTTACAAAAGGCTATGGAGTTCATCCATCTGCTTTCCACCGCTAAGATACTGTTACTTCATAAAAAGGTAAAATATACATGAGGAGGTATAAAAAAATCCAGAGCCACCCGCTTTTAGCATTATCTGGAGTGTATCCTTCACACTCCCATAATGCGATTCACACTCCAGCAAGCAATTCTACCTATTCCTTTTTATTTTTACACTGCTGGGAACATCCCATGTCTACTGTTATGTGCCTGACTCTTGTCACTTACTTATCCTTTGGAGTTTCCATGATTCCTCTGAGCCTGTGAGTGAGTTTATTATGGGATAAATTCCTAAGATTGGACTTGTCGGGTCAAAGGGTGTGTGCATTTGAAATCTGGAGGACACTTTGATTATGCACTTGTGCTGTGAGGAGCTTGCTCCAGTCGTCACTCCAGTGGTGAGTGATAGTGCTTATTTCTCCACAGCCCCACCAAGCTGGTGAAAACCACCTTTTGAAAAACAGCAGGAGGAAGAGCTTCAGGAGCCCTAGGGAGCCCCCGGTTGGGCTGGGGGAGACAGGAAGGGCTCCTGGAAGGAGATACCACTTGGATTGGGTCTTGTAAGATGGGTAGGAGTTTGCCAGTCTGGGGAGTGTGGGGAAGGAGTATCTGGAAGAAGAAACAGCATGTACAAAAGTGCAGAGGTGCGGGAGCATGTGATGTGTCCAAGGCAAGAGAACGCAGAGTGGTGCCGTGGAGAGGAGGGAATGCGGGAGCCCAGTAACGAGGGGCACTGGGGCTGTACCTCATGCGCCTTTCTTTTCTCCAGCTCTATGATAGGACTTGGCAGCATGACTTCCCTTCACGGTGGAGGAATCAATAAACCACTAGAAATGCTGCAGGGTGGGGGTGAGCAACACACACACAGCCTGGAATTCAAGGTCAAGTTCCCCCTTGCTCACTGAGTGACTTTGGGCAAATAACTCCAGGATTTGGTCTCAACTTCCTCATTTGTAGGGTGCGACCAACAACCTATGCCCTGGCTTGTAGGGAGAGGCCTCCACATGGGGGTGAGATGGCGGCTGCAGGTAAGGGGCTTAGCAGGCAATCATTGTCCGTGCGTGGAGGGTTTACAGCTCTCACCTGGTTGTGTCCTCTTGTCACCCACCTCTGGGGCCTTCTGCTTTCTGCCCACACCACTTTGCAGCATCACAGCTCTGTGTTCTACAGCAAGACTCAATCTACCAAGCAGATAACCAAGCAGTTTCTCAAACTCACCAGGAGTGGGAAGATTGAGCAGAAGCTCCATGGCAGTGTCCTGAGAACATAAATGTGGTCACAAAAGCACCTGACATCATCACCATCGTCATATCATCCACCACAGAGGGCATCTGATGGTGCGTGGAAGGGTGGAGGGACAATTACAGCCCCTTCCAAGGGCCCACGTAGTTGGGGTGTCCTGAGAGAGAGCCCCTTCCCTCATCCCTCCATCTTCCTGGCTCCAAGCCAGGCTAGGGTGTGGGGGAGAGCTGGAAGTGATGGATGTGCCCTTGAAGTATGAGTTATTGCTCAATGAGCCCCTGTTGTGTGCCTGGTACCAAAGAAACTATGATGACAGATGTGGCCTCAATTTTTGCCCCTTCCTGTCTCCACACCCTCTGTGATATGGCTTTGCAGTGCCTCCCCTCCCTTTGGCCTGACTGACCCCAGGACTTGCTTTGGCCAACAGAAAGTGGCAGAAGTGGCGCTGGCCCATCTCTGCACCTGGACTCAGGAAGCCTGTGCTGCCCTCTCCTATAATGGGAATGAACAGTTGGCTGGCTGACGGCCAGGAGTGTCCTACAGCCCCAGCACCAGGGTCTGACAGGCTCTGGGAAGCCGGGCTGGAAACTCAGATGCTTCCAAGGCAAGCAGGCGATGAAGGCATGAGAGGACAGGGCTAGCCTGGGGCACACCGGAATTCACCTAAGGGGAGGCCGCCAACACCCACCTGAGACAACTGCAGCCAGAAGGCGCCTGTGCGGGAGGAGCCCCAAATTACATCCTTTGTATGAAATTTCCCGCCCTTAAAATGTCGGCAACTGAAACTCATTGTTCAATGCATTGTCACCTTGGGCTGGGACGGCCAGCTGCCCCATGTGCAATGTTTGTCCTGGCGTCCAGTCCAGTCCTGAGGACTGAGAGCCAGGTGTCAACTACATCTATGGCCATGATTCACACAGCCCTTCCTTCAATGGAAGCACAGTGCTCTGTGGCTTCTCTGGGCCAGGCCTTAGCTTGAGATTACAGAGAGGAGCCCTGAGGTGGGAGGCAGGTAGGCTGCCCTGCCAGTTCACTGACAGCCGCAGCCCAGCACGGGGCCCTGGGGAGGGCTTCACAGGGAGCATGGAGAAGCGGGTCCTCCCTCCTCACACCACCCCATCTCCTCACTCTGGATGATCCCTGATGGCGACACTGGAAGATAATGGTCAGTCTTCTTAAATGGAGCTATTCTATTAGATATTGTGATGTTTTTCTTTTAATAGCTTTATTGAGATATAATTAACATGCTACACAATTCACTCTTTAAAAGTGTACAATTCAATGACTTGCAGTATATTCACAGAGTTTCCAAGCATCACCACAATCAATTTGGGAACATTTTCATTGCCTTGTAAAGAAACATTCACCCTCCAGTCTTACCCTCCCAGCCACCTCACCCTCCCAGCCCCAGGCACCACTAAATCAACCTTGTGTCTCTACAGCTTTGCCTATTCTGCACATTTTATGTACATGGAACCATACAAGATACAGTCCTTTTTGATTGGTTTCTTTCACTTAGCATAATGTTTTCAACATCCATCCATGTTGTAGCATGTGTCAGCATTTTATTCCTTTTTATTACCAAATAATATTCATTATTATGGGTAGACCACATTTCATTTATCCATTGATCAATTGATGGATATTTGTGTTGTTTCCTCTTTTTAGCTATTATGAATAATGCTGCTGTGAACATTTGTGCACAAGTTTTTACATGGATACGTGGTTTTCTTACCTATTACCTACGAGTGGAATTTCTGAGTCATATATGAGGTGTGATCAAAAAATATAGTAAATACTGCTGCCAAGTGCCATCCAACGGAAAGGCAGGGATCCTTAATACGGGAAGTGGTGCGTCGAACCTTAGTAACAGTGAGTGACAAGTTTCAACTTGTTCACAGTGCAGTCAGTCGGGTGTGAGCTACAGTAATAGAAGGTGTGTTTTAAAGTGTGCTGTAAGTCATGGATCACGAACAACGCATTAACATGAAATGGGCAAACAGTTTCATCCTCCATCATGACAACGCTCCATGTCACACATCGCTTCTGGTGTGGCAATTTCTGTCAAATAAAGACATTACAGTGTGTCCTCATCCTCCTCATTCACTGGATCTGGCACTGTGCAACTTTTGGCTCTTCCCCAAAGTCAAAATGATTTAGGGCATTGAGGAAGACACGACAGCTCAACTAAAGACACTCAGGAAAGAGGACTTTCAGAACTGCTTCAGAAAGGGGCAAGAACAATGGGATAAGTGTGTTTGAAGTGAGGTTGAGTATTTTGAGGGGGATTTATGGCAATGTGTCTTTTACTGTAATACATTTTTTTTTAATTTAAATATTCGGCATAGTTTTTGATCACACCTTGTAATTTCTGGGTCATAGAGTTGTAATGTTTACATATATGGGAAACTGCCAGACTACTTTCCAAAGCAATTGCACCATTTTACATTCCTACTAGCAATGTATGAGAGTCCAATTTCTCTACATCCTTGCCAACAGTTAGTATTTTCTATATTTTTAATTCTAGCCACCTAGTGAGTATAAAGTGGTAGCTCACTGTGGTTTTGATTTTCATTTCCCTGATGGCTAATGATGTTGAGTATGTTTTCATGTGCTTGTTATATCTTCTTTGGGGAAATGTCTATTCAGATTCTTTACTCATTTTATATTGGGTTATTTATATTTTCAATTATTGAGTTATAAAATTTCTTTAAATATTCTAGATACAAATCTCTAATCAAATATATGACTTACAAAAACTTTTTTTTTAACATTCAGTGGATTGTCATTTCAGTTTTTTAACTGGTGTCTTTTGAAGAGCAAACATTTTTAATTTCAGTGATGTCCAATTGATCTAGTTTTTTTGTTGTTGCTTATGGTTTTGGTGTCATTTATTTGGTGTCACTGTGGTTTTAATTTGACTAATGACTATTGATGTTGAATATATTTTTATGTGTTTATTTGCCTTTTGTATGTCTTCTTTGGTAAAATGCCTGGTCAAATATTTTGCCTATTTATAATTGGGTTATGTGTCTTATTATTATTCAGTTTTAAGAGTTCTTTGTACATTTTGCCCACAGTTCTCTGATGAATATATATTTTGCAAATATTTTCTCCCATACTGTAGCTTGCCTTTTCTTTTCTTTTTAAAATAAATTTTATTGGGGAAAATTGGGAGACAGCGTGTTTCTCCAGGGCCCCTCTGCTCCAAGTCGTTGAGATTTCAACCTTCAATCTAGTTGTGGAGGGCGCAGCTCAGCTCCAAGTCCAGTCACCATTTTCAATATTAGTTGCAGGGGGCACAGCCCACCATCCCATGCGGGAATTGAACCGTCAACCTTGTTGTTGAGAGCTCGCACTCTAACCAACTGAGCCATCTGGCCACCCCTCTGGAAGCTCGTTGTCTTCAGTCTAGGTGTGGAGGGTGCAGCCCACTGGTCCATGTGGGAATCGACCTGGCAACCCTGTTGTTCAGAGTTTGCGCTCTAACCAATTGAGCCATCCGGCTTTCCCTCGCCTTTTCTTTTCTTAACAGTGTCTTTTGAAGAGTAAGGTTTTTATTGTGATGAAATTGAATTTATTGATTTTCTTTTCTTTTAGAGTTCATGCTTTTGGCGTCATACTTAAGAAATCTTTGCCAAACTCATAGCCATTAAGATTTTCTATATTTTTTCCCTAGAAGTTTTATATATTTAGCTCCTACATTTAGGTCTACTATTCATTCCAAGTTAATTTTCGTAGATGCTGTGAGGATTGGGTCAATGTTCATTCTTTTGCATGTGGACCTCCCATTGTTCCAGCAATAATTATTGAGAGATTATCCTTTCCCTCATTAGCTTACCTTGGGATCTTTGTTGAAAATCATCAACTATATGTGTGCAGGTCTATTTCTGGATTCCCTTCTATTCTATTGATCTTTATGTCTATCTTTACACTAGTACCACTTATTTGATTACTCTTACTTTATATTAAGTCTTGAAATCAGGTAGTATGAGTCTTCCAACTTTGTTCTTCTTTTTGTCAATTTGAATGGGACAGTTTTGGTTCAGTGGGACTTGCCTGTTGTATCATAGGTCCCTGCCCACTGAACACCAGAGTGTACCCAATGTGATGATCAAAAATGCCCCTCACCATATTTCCAAATGTCCTGATGGGGGCAGTAATATCCTCCACCATCTGCCCAAAGAGAATCTCTTCTTGAAGGGAACAAGAATCAGATTAGCATTGGTAGCACTAGGTGAATAGAGGAAAATGGAGCAAACTCTTCCAGGTTCTGAGGAAATTAATTTTTAACCTAGAATTCTATACGCAGCTAAACTGTCAATCAAGTGTGAGGAGAAAAATAAATTCTTTTAGATACACAGGACACAAAGATCTTCCCAAATGTTGTTTCTAGAAAAATTGCTGGAGGACATACGCAAAATACAAAATGAATCCAAGAAAGAGAATACATAGGATCCAAGAAACCGTGGACACAATCCCAAAGTGTAATGCCAAGAAATCTCTGATGATAGCTGTGTAGCAGGCCAACGAAGCAGCCAGCCCGAGGAAGCAACAGGGCACCAGAGCGCTCTCAGAAGACGGTTTTGAAGAAGAAAAGTGAATATTGTACAACAAATGGTAATATTGAAAGATAGATGATCTTACTGAGAAGTTGAACATGGATAATAACAGTAAAATTAATAAATGATTATAATATGCTTTGCTTCCCATCTCGTCCTCAAAATTTTTGTTACCTTTGTTTTCTTTTGAGTGTATAGTTACATCTCTTTCTCTGCAGTTCAATTTAAACTGCTTGGCCTTGTATTTACATAATTATAATATTGGAAAAAACAATTACTGATTTTTCAGGGCTTAGAATTTATCTCCATATGAAGTTGGGAGACCTTAACTAGAGTTACAGAACAGCATGTAACTCCCATAAATCATAACAAGGTGAAAGCAGTGATATGAAGACAGGGTTGGGAGAGGAGGGTATCCTGGGCTGCCGCCCAGGGAGACATCCTGAGAAGGAGGCCTGAATACAGGAGCTCTGTTGGGGACTGTTCTGTGCACCAGTGAAGGAGCGAAGAAGCAAGACTGGGCAGAGGGAGTTGGGCTGTGGTGCAATCCCAACAGAGGCCTCAGGGGCTCCCGTCAGGACCTCTAGGGTTGGAATGATGCAGCAGCGCGGCCCAAGCTCAAGCAAGGGGACTGGGCTCTTGTATGAGATCCTGCATGGACCAGTCCTGGATGAGGGCTGCTCCAGGAAGGGGGGATATAATGTTTGGTGATACAGATGCCATCAGCACAAGGCAGTTTCCCAATAGGAACTTGGCCTCAGCTGTGAGCTGTCAGATGCCAACGTGCCTGGCCCATGGATGATGAGAGCCTCATCCTGAAGTGGGAGTCTGGTCAGCCACCACAGCATCCGTGGCAGAGTTCGAATTCTTCCACTGTACACTGTGGAATTTAGACAAGAGACAGTGTCTGCATTCAACAGCCTGAATTTGTTTTGACTGCCTTGTTTTGTCAGCTGTGTTAAGGCACCCTGCTTTACCCCTTACCTGTCTGCCTCTGTCACTCTGCCTGTCAGTGTTCTTATGTTATGGGCTTATGTGGAGAGACCATAAGAGACATGGCTAAGTGTGAAGAATCCAGTCCTCATCCAGCAGAGATGTCAATTACCATATCTGGGGGTCAGAGGTGGGGATCAAAGCCATGGAGACTCCCATATGTGGCAAAAGAGCTTGGTGAAAGGCAGGTTGTGCTGGACCACCTTCTAAAGTCCCGTCTGGGAGGTAGAGGTATGCAGGCCTTTCTGTCCCACGCCCCACAGGAAATGCTAGGCATGGGTGAACTCTCTCTAGCCTGCTCCCAGCTCGCATCTTCTCTGGCCCAAAGTGGAAACTCTTCAGCTGATACCATTGTGATTCCTATTAGGTTTAGGCTGAATGTCAAACAGGCCAAGCCCCTGTCGTGTTCTCACTGCACGGCCCTGTCCTGTCTGCACCGCCGTGAGCACTGTGGCCTAGCTCCACCGCAGAGCTCTCGCGATGCAGGCCACAGTGGGAGTGTTTGCAACCTGGAAAGTGGCAAATGCTACATGTGGTGCTTTTTCCCTTGTTGTTCACTGCTTACTGGCACACAGCGGCACTCCTCCAGGACTAGCTTCATGATGTGAGGGGCTCAGTGCAAAATGAATGTGGGGTCCCTTGTCCCAGAATTATCAGGATGGCGACGGCAGAGCATTAACCCAAGAGCGGGTCCTGCTGAGCGACTGCCCAGATCCCCGGCCCACCCTTCGATGCTCAGTAATACTCCACTGGAGAACTCCAAGATAGTAGGGCCCTTGTCTGTCACGCTTGGTGTCCCCAGAGCCTGGCCCCCATAGATGCTCAGTGACATTGTCTCAGTGAGTGACTGGCTGATGCTCTTTGAGAAGGAGGCCTCCCTTCTCTGGGGGAGGGGCCAGCCTTTATTCTGGAGTGTGCCTCAGTGTGTGAGCCAGGAAGGCAGGCTGGCGTATGTGAGCTCATGGTCAGTGGCACACTTGTAACCTCTCGCTGGGGATTTGGCTCTAACTAGAATACCCCAGAGTGCCGGGAAAGGAGGTCAAGGAAAACCAGTAAGACAGGAGGCAGAAGGGCAGCCCGTGGGTGCTCATTGCCCTCACCTCTCCCATTGCCGAAGGTGACAGGAACTGGAAGGAGTAGAGAAACTGGTCATAAAACTCACCATCATTCACACTGCCCAGGGCTTATGCTCTGTGGATATCTCAGCTGGGCTTAGCGGGCCTGGGGTGCACCAAGCCCGGAAGGACAGTGTTCTTCCCAGTCCTCGGGTGTAGCTGTGGTCCCCAGAGGCTGCCATAGCACCTGTATGCCCACTGCCACATTCTACCCTGTCCTGGTCTGGCTTCTCCTGGGAGGCAGGGCTGGAGCCTCCCCCACCCCCTGCCCCAGTCTCCAGTACCCATATGGGCCTGGCACCGACTAGACACTTTGTCTGCTGCTTGGAGAGCTGGCACATCTCAGAGATCAAGGAGGCTCTGTGTGGATGGAAACGTGAGGTCAGCTTCAACCTGGAACTGCTGGAATGGGGTGTCTGGGGTGGGGGTCAGGGACAGGCAAATGAGGTTGTGGCCCAGGAGGGGAAGCCCAGTTGCTCCTTCTCACTCAATCAGCTCCTCTGCCCACCATCCTCACTGACGTGTGTCAGGATTTAGAATCGAATTTCCTTCACTCCCAAACACTGGCCGAAGACTTATTTGTGGCTTTGGGTTTGGGTTTCCCCCAGAAGTTGAGAGAAGCCTGGGCCACGTTTATTTTTGGGAGGCTCCTGATATATTTATAAAGTGAGGAAATATTTGATTAGGGTTGCAAAGATGTTGGTATGTTTTAAATTTATAAAGTGAAGTGACAAATACTTTTACACGCACACACACACAAATAGGATATAATATAATTGTGCTCTTCACAAAATAATTACAGAATTTATAAAAATAATATAAATTCTAGATCACTATAACTGGTGTAGTAATGAGGGAGAAGTTTAAAATTAAGTGTTAAGAGTTTTAATTCAGCATGGGTTTATTTAACCTCATCTTGATGAATTTGAGGACTCCACACAAATGGCCCCCCTGCCGTTCTCTCCCTCCCCATAGGTCCTGCTTAAGGGACACCCAATACGGGCTTATGGTCCCCAGAGCGTCTAGGGTCTCACCATGCAAGGCTCATCCTCTCTGGGAGGTAGAGGGATATCAACAAACATGGGTAGGGGATACCAGATGTCAGCAAAGCCAGTATGATGCCAGCCTTAACGAAGAAAAGCTATACCATCAAAATGTACATTATTACAAAAATGTTAGAAATATATGAGATGTAGCTAAACCTTCACCCAGAGGTAAATTTATAGCCTTAAAATGCATTAGCTAGAAAACAAGAAAGAATGGAAATAGTTAACTGCAAGTCAAGACAGAAAAATAACAAGTTTAATTCCAAAGAAGTTCGGCATATGAAAACTATAAAGATTTTTTTTTTTAAGTCAAGAAATAGAAAACATCTACACAGTCTATGAAGTGATCCCCCCTGATAAGTCCAGTACCCATCTGGCACCCTACATAATCTTTACATTACTGATTATAATCCCCATACTTTATTTCGTATCTCCATGATTATATTGTGACTACCAATTTGTATTTTCTAATCCCTTCACCTGACCACTGCTACACCTAAACTGAAGTATTATAGAATAATATTGAATGCCAATTATAGTTATATATATATATATATATATATATATTTTTTTTTTTTTTTTTGAGAGATGCTCAGCATTGCTCAAGCCATAGTTTGCCATAATCAGAAGTGTCTGGATGGTGATGGTGACCACTTTTAGCACCTCTTGTAATTGCAGAAGTCAAATGTGACTTGTATTCATCTTTTGCTGTTGGTATGTATTGAGTATTACAATTTTAATAGTTTCTTTATTAAAACGTGTATACTTTTCTCTCTCTCTCTCTCTGTCTCTCTGTCTCTCTGTCTCTATATATATATACACAGAATGTAAAGCACAGCATAGGGACTAGAGCCAATGGAATTGTAACAGCCGTACAAAATGTCAGAGATACAGTGGATTAGTAGATTGGGGGTGGCTAGCACTTTGTGAGGGGTGTAAATGTCTGTTATGTTGCTTTCTACACCTGAAATAAAAAAATAGTTATTGTAGAACAAAGCTTCTAGTAAAAATTTTCTCAATCTTAAAAACAAAAACAAAACATTACTGTTGAGGAAACGGAAGCTCAGAGGCAAAATAAAACTGCCCAACGCCTCAACAGCCAGTGTCCCAGACGGGCCTCCTGTCTCACACACAGGCCAATCAATTCCCTGAACCCAGCGTGTGAATTTCAGAAGGTCCATGCCTGGGCCTTAGCTGCTGGTCCATACGGATGTCTTAGACGTTTCGGGGCCACTGTGTGCCTAGAACGCGGAAAGGCCAGTCTAGAAAACTTGCCTTGTGTGTGCATCTATAAAACAGCCCCCCTTTAGTAGACTTCTATCAGTTACAAAGTCCTTAGGAATTTATCAGCTACTTTTCTATTCACACCCCAAATCGCAGGCTGACAGTATTATGAAGATACATTTCACCGAATTTCTTTTTTATTAAATGCATACATCCGAGTGGCTAGGATGGTGGTGCTGAGGCGACAGTCGCCCCCCAGCGAGCCGGGCGTGGGGCGCAGGGCCGTTAGGCGGCGCCGTCTCTCCTTCCCTTTTTCCGACCCTCCCTGCCTCCCTCCCTCCGGTCTAGTCCCGCGCCCGCCGCTGGGAATCCCGCTCCTCCTCGCGTCGAAGCCGACACTTTGCAAACTCCTCGCCTGCCCGCGGCGACCTCAGCTCCGCGCCCTGCCTTCCTGGGCGCGTCCGTGGGGCAGTGGGCGGCAGAGCTCCGCAACGCCCGGAGCGGCGGGCACCCGCGGGGGTGGGAGCCGAGGCGGGGCCGCGCCAATTCCGCGCGGCCGCGCCCCCCGGGCTGAGCCCCGCGCGGCGCGGAGCCGCCGTCCCCGCCGCGCAGCCATGGCCGCCCCGCCGCCGCCGCCGCCCCGCCGCCCGCTTGCCTGAGGCGCCGCGGCCGCGGGCCGCGGGGCGGGGACTATGGCCAGCGCCGCCGAGTCCCCGGGCAAAGCGGCCGAATACCTGCAGGAGCTGACCCGGATCGTCGCGGCGCAGCAGGAGCTGCTGGCTCGCCGGGGGCGGCGCATCGAGGCGCTGGAGCGCCAAGTGGCGCGGCTGAGCCGCGAGAACGCCGGCCTGCTGGAGCGGCACCGGAGACACCTGGCCGCGTGCGCCCGCCGCCCGGACCCCGGCCCCGGCCCCGGCCCCGGCCCGCAGCCTCTCGGCGCCATCCCGGAGCTCGGCGGCTGCCGCGACAAGTAAGCGGGGGCCGGGGGCGGCGGGCGTGTCGGGGGCGCGCGAACTTCTGGGGGGGGCGTTTCCCTCCGAGTCTCCAGGGAGGGTTCCCGGCAGACGAGCGCCGCGTCCGCCAGGAGACCGCGGGGTGCACCGGGGGACCCCCGGAGGGGTCGCGGTCCCAACCTGGGGCTCGATCTGGGGCAACGACTGGGCTCCCTTGGAAAAGGGGCTCCAGGGCGCTGCCCAGCGCTCGCACCCGCCCGGCTCTCCGCGGACAGACGGCTCGGGATTCGGGCTCCAGCCACCCCGGGAGCTCGGATGCGGGGTCGGCCTCGTCACTGGGAGACTTCTGGGGCGCAGAGCTGGAGTTCTGGGTAGTGGGACCGGGCTCCTGACCCGAGACCCAGGGACCTGGTGGGGAGGGGACGCAGAAGGCACAGATCCCATCCTCGAACGGGCCCGGGTCGCAGTCCCTCCGGAAGGGACTCTGAGCTGCCTCCAGCTCGGGACGCGCCGAGCCTTCTCAGTCACCTCCGTGTCTTTCTTGGCGACGCCGGGTTAATACCCCTCCCGCCTTACTCTGGGATTACCTGGGGCTGTTTTGGACCGAGGATTAAGTAGGGACGGGATGGGGCAGGACTGCCCAGCTGCCTGGGCCCCGGCGTCCCGGCAAGCTCGCACTGGTGGGCCGGCTGGCCGCCGGTTTGCTTCCCGGGGCTGTCGAGAACTGGTGCTCGGCCCCTCTTCGCGGAATTTCGGGCGCCCATCTAGGGAAAGGCAGGGGGCACGGGGTGGGGGCTTCGGGTGACGATGGAGTGGGGTTCCTGCGTGCTCTGTGCCCTGTTTATCCAGTCTGTCCCTGTGTCTTTGGGACCTCCTGGCCCGCACTCCACGGTATGGGCTGGGGTGGAGGAGAAAAACGCTACGTGTGTGTTGAGGAGGTGGGGAAGAGAATGGCTGTGGTCGGAAACTTCAGGAAAGGTCTCCTAGGAGGCTGGGGGTGGGCTGAAATGATGGGGGAGAAGTTAACCGGGACTCCAAAATCTTGCGGTTGTGGAGGGGCTCCTGATTCCCAGGAGTCCAGGTAATGTCGTCCAAGATCCCATGTCTTCTCCATCCAAGGTGGGGCTGTGCCAGACTGTGGTCATGGGACAGAGGGCCCCTGCTGGCCTGCTTCCTGCCCAGGTTCTGGACAGTGCTCCTGGGCTCTGGTGGGCTCTGGAGTAGAGCAGTGAAGGTGGGGTCAGGGTGTGGGTGAGCCTCCGGCTCTGTGCCTGGCAGCCTCCCCCTCCCCGCCTCAGTAAATGCTTTCTGTTTATCCTGGGACAGAAGAGTGAGGCGTGTGGATAGTTCCTAGCTGGTGTCGCTGAGAGAAGAGACTCCCATGTACTCTGCCTCTGGCTCCGGCGTCTCAGACCCCCTGCATCATGGGCTCTCTCCCATGGTGCTGTGGGTCACCTGGTGCTACTTGCAGGAGCCTGAGCACTTATCCCTCTGTCAAGGTCTAAAGCAAAGCTGGGGCTGCCAGGTGAAGCCCTCAGTAGCTGAGGGAGGTGACACACCAGGGCAGGGACAGGAGCCGTGCTTTCGTAGGAAACAGTGATACACGCTGTTGGCAGTGCCTCACAGCACTGTCCCAGGGGATAGATTCTTTTTTTCCCTTCAAAGTCACCTCTAATGACAAAAGTGTGGGGATGGGAAGATTCTGAGAGGCAGCGAGTCCTGCCTGCTGTGGGGAATCCCCACAGTGTCGTGTCCCGGAGGTGGCCTTGGCCACAGGATTTGTTTCACAAGTCCCCAGCTCTGTGTCAGCCTGGCTTCCCTTAGTTGAGACACAGCCAGAGCCCATGATATCATCCTCTTTAAGACAACTCGTGCCAACACAGCCCCTGGCCCAAGTTGTAGGGTAGGGGAGCTTATCAAATGTGCAGACCAGGTGCCTGGGAATCGGGCTAAAATGTAGATTCTGACCAGCAGGTCTGGGGCGGGCTGGAGAGCCTGTGCTGCTCAGACACCTGGGCGGTATGGACCCTGCTGGCCCCGGACACCAGCATATTAAGAGAACTGGGGGTTCCCTCAAGGCGAGCATGCCGGGCCCATCTTCCTGCATCCACTCCATTTCCCTTCACAGGAGACTCTTGTGGGGGCCGACGGGGTCTAGTCACTGGAGCCTGCGGGGAATGAGCTGAGGGCGGCTTTTGCACACGTGGATTTGAGATGCCCACTGCCCATCTGTGGAACTAGGTGATTTATGCCTAAGGAGAGCAGGATAAGCCACTCCCTGAGAGCAGTCAGCTTTTATTAAGTGCCTTCTGTATGCAGAGCCATTAGTAATGTGCTTGGAGACATGAAAGGAAGAGCAAAGATGAGAGGGAAAGCATAAACAGCTCTGCATGGAGAAAGGGACACCGGCAGACAAAGTTGGGTCTGATGGCTGGCTCTGCATTTGCCAGCCTGTGATGCTCTCTTAGCCTTGGTGGTTTTTTTTTTAATGCTCATAAAACAGGGACGGTCATAGCTGACTCCCGTACTTTTTCTGAGGATTAAATGAAGTTAATGGGCATTGTGGAAACTGGCACACAGTAGGTGCTTAATGCATTTCAGATTCTTTTCTTGTGAATCACTTTCTCATTTCCTTTGGGCCAGCTGAGCACAGGCAGGAGGGGAGTGAACTTCCTGACAACCTTGTGAGACCTGGGGGTGGGGGAGCGGGGCAGTGCAGGGGACTTGGTGTCATGAAGAACTGCTGTCGAGAAGTGGGGTGGGGTTAGGGTTGATTTCTCGTGATGGAGACAAGAACATCTGTGTGAGCTTCCCAAGGCGACAGGCGGTGCCAGGCCACAGCATCAGATCACTCCCTGTTGGGGGACTTGGCTCCACTTCTCCCTGCTGGAGAGCCCCCCAGCAGGCACTGCCAGTGCTCTCTCCGGGGCCCCCCTGCCTGCAGACAGGGGCCCTTGTGGGTCGGCATCCAGCACGCATGTCAGGCTGAACCAGGCCTGGCTTTCCTTTTCCTAAGCAGCCTTTCTGCTCCAGCTTGAGTCAGGAGCCCCCTGCCCCCTGCCGCCATTGGACAGGAGGCCTGAGTACCCCGAAGCCGCAGTGTCCTGCTGGGGGAGAGAGAAGGCAACTGAAAGGGCCCACACTGGGACCGCAGCCACTGGTACTGCCTCACCCAGCAGTCCTTGGTCTGCTTTACTGAGCCTGGGGGACGTTTTTACGCCCAGAGACCTTTAAATACTGTCTCAGAAAGTCCTCTTTCAACCACCACTGAAAGATATCATGAGTTTCTCAGCTTCGGAGAAAACAGGATGATAACAGGAAAGAAATAGGATGCCTTTGATTACTTTGGGTTTTCTGACATCAGAATTTATTTCCAGTGTTTATTTCCTGTGTTTACTGGGTTAGAGTGCCCCCCTCCCACTGGGGGTTCAGGAACATGATAGGTGCTCAGTAGATATTTGTTAAGTGGATGAGAGCTGGGGGAATGGACTGGTTAGGGGCAGTGTGTTTTCCTTTAGAAGGTCAGCTTGAGCGTTAGCAGGTGCAGCTGGGGTTGACGAACATCAGCACCATCCTGTGTGCCGGTCCTACTCCAGGTCTTTGCACTGGTCAGCTCATTTCACGGTCACATCGTTTGTATGAGGCAGGAACAGCGGCCACTCTGAATTTACAAATGTGGAAACTGAAGCTCAGAGAGGTCACGTGACTTGCACAAGCTCTCTCACCTGGCCAGTGGGGGAGGCAGGAGTGGGACTCAGGTGGTCGGGCTGCAGGTCCCCTGCTCTCACCCACCCACCACCTGCCCTTCATTTTGAGGAATGATCAGATGACCTTCTGGGATCCTGCCTGACTCAGCTTCTCATGCTGGAGGAATCCCACCGTGCATGGCTTTTGCCTTGCCATGTGGGATCTTGTCACTGAGCCAGGCCCCCAGCGTCACATGAGGCAGCAGTGCGGTGGGGCAAGGGCTGAACGAGATGGTCTCTGCTAGCCGCTGGTCCTGTGAAGTTCTGGCAGAAGTACGCATGGGCTGAAGAGGTTGTGGAGAGCGCTCTTCTGTGGGGCAGCCTCCCTCCCTCGTTCTCATCCCCTCTAGCCCTCAAGTGCTGTCACATCACTTGGAAAGGACATTTTTCTAAAGCTGTGAGTTGGTGACTCACTCTGGGGGAGGTTTCCAGCGGCATTCAGTCTCTGTTGACTTACCAAATAAGCTCTCTTTCCTGGTCTGTGGTGACATTACCCATGACAACTGTGCACCAGTTTGGAGGGAAGCTCAAGGATGGCCAGTGGAGAGGGGGCGGCCAGAAGTGATGGCACAAGAAGCTGTCCTTGGGAGGGTCCTGGCAAGGCGTCCCAGAAAGCTGTTATTCTTTAGAGCTGCTGGGGAGTACCAAACCTGGGGTCCAGGGTCTGAAGGCCTGAGAGCTTATGTCCCTATCTCCTTGTCCGCTCTTAACAAAGAGTGGGGGCTGTGCGCAGGCCAAGAGACACTGATCTGTGAGGCTGGCAGAGAAGGTGGCAAAGGGAGATACTGTGTTCACATTTTCATGAAACAATGTCCTTGTTCTCCCAGCCAAGATAAAGCCGATCGCCAACGTGGGGAGGATGTCCCTCAGGCAGAAAGGAGCTGCAACAGCTCTTGGAGGCTTGTCCTGCTCAGACAGAATGTATTCCGCTCTAGGGGACAGGGTGAGCGCTTCTTATTTTTCCAGCACGTGGTAGAATTCACAGAAAGATTAGAGTATCTCTCTGAAGCTTTCTCCCAGCCATCTGACAGGCTAAGTAAATTATTATTTTTACAACCTGGAAAATAAATCACGAAATGCTTCTTTAGCTCCAGTTCAGAAAAACGGAGCAGCACGGTGTGTGAAGTGGTGGACACCTGCTCTTGTTTCCAACATACGTTGTTGCTCCACCTTCTGGGCCCAGGCTTGTGCTGTGGCATTTGCACACTATGAGGGTCCCGGAGTCTCGAGTTTGGGGCATCAGCATTTTTTGTCAGCTGGCTGGCTGTCAGCTGTTTTGTCTCTGACAATGTTTTGACAGCCAATCCTGTTTTTGCTTTCTGATTTTTAAAGAAAAAAGGAATGCCCTTCCTTTCAGGGTAAGTGCCATCTATATAACTGCCACAAACCAGCAGAAAAAACAAACAGACGAGCCGGGAGATCGGCAAGAACTGGGATAGGGGAAAGTGAACTGACCTAATCGAAATGAGAAACTACAGATGAGGTCATGAAGTGGTCCAGGGCTTGGGAATTCCGTGGGCTTCGCATTTGCCACCCCCACTCATTGTAGACACAGGCCAGGCTGCAGCTGAGATTGTCCCAACTGTGAAACAGGCTTATCTGAGTGACAGCACTGATAGGAATTCCGAGCCTTTGGGGTTTGACCCCTGCTCTTCTCTGCAGGGCTGGTGGTTTGACAGGACACGCCAGACCAGTTACCACAAATGCTAAGTCCTTCTGTTTTGATTGGTGAAGAGTTACAGCCTTGAGTTTTCCGAATGCTTTCCCACCCCGGCTGCCCTGGCCTTGCTCTAAGGGACCCTCCAGGCCACCCGATGACGGACACCTGAGCAGTGAAGCCCTGCTCCAGCAGCGGGTCTGTGGGGTCCCCATCATGCCTCAGTTTCCTCCCAGCATGTGGCCAGGTGTCACCCTTTGCTCCCCCAGGCCAAGTTTCCTATGTACAATGGGCGGGGGCGGGTGGCTACTTCTGCTCAGGAAGAGCAGATGCAGATGGAGGACTTGTGTAGGGGGCCTGGCGTTGTAGGACGAATTTGATGGCAGAAAAAAGTCATGGAGATGTCCTGGGTTTTGGCAGATACCTATTATCTACCTACCCACTCATCCTTCTCCACATGTGATGTAGGTGGTTTTGAAGTCAACCTTTTGTAAGATGTGCCATCATAATCTCTTTAACTTTGTTACAGCCTTCCCACATGTACGATAGTTGTGGAGACTTCATGTTATTAAAGCAGAATGGAGGATTCCCCACCAAAAAGCAGAGGCATCTGGAATATTCTTCCCTCCTCCCCAGCCCATTACATGCTCAGATTTCTGTCTAGACTTCTTTGAGGCTTTCACCCAGCTCAGCAGTTCTCAAACTTCGAGGTGCATAAAGATCGTCTGCCTAACAGGACATCCGGGGTGACTGACCACCCCATTCAGTTCTTACCGCCAGGCTGCCCTGCACTCTGTCTGGCACCGACTGTGAGCCAGGCACTGGGCCGAGGGCTCAGCCAGGCCACTGTACTGGGGTCTCACCACCACCAGCTGTTCCCCACTTAACAGATGACTCTGCAGGGCTGCACTGCGGACCAAGTTAAATAGTGGGAGCGCAGGCATTTTGAAAGTCTTAACCCATTGTGTGAGTGAATGTCTCCTCACCCAGAGAGGAAATGTAAGGGATTATCGTTTCCACCTTCCCTTGATAATGAGTAATAATAAGTGTGATGACTGACTAGTTTATTGTAAACACTTGGCACCACGCTGTGAGGTAGGGACCGTTATTATCCACGTTGTACGGCGGGGGAAACAGACACCCCGACAGGCGAGGGTGGTGGGGAAGGTCGTGGTCTGAGCAAGGAGGAGCCACGCACATCCCCGTGAAAGCTGTTGCCTAGACATTTTTGGGGACTCTTTAAATTTTAGTCCAGGTGTTCAGAGAATATACTTTGTATGATTACAAATGTGTTGAAACTCATGTTAAGGTCTAAGATATGATCTATCCTGGAGAATGTTCCAAGTCCGCCTGAGAAGAATGTGTGTGTGCTGCTCTTCGTGGAGTGTTCCGTATGCATCTGTTAGGTCTGCCTGGTCGGCAGTGTTGGTCAAGGGCTCTGCTTCATGGTCGGTCTTCTGTCTAGTTCTGCCCCCTGAAAGTGGGCTATTGATGTCTTCAGTTATTATCGTCAAATTGTCTATCCTTTTACTTCTGTTAGTTTTTGTTTCATATATTTTAGGGTTCTGTTGCTTGGTGCATATGTATTATAATCATTGTATCTTGGTGGATTAACTCATTTATCCTAATAAAATGTCCTTCATTGTCTCTAGTAACAATTTTTGTCTTAAAGTTTATTTTGTCTGATGTTAGTATAGCCTCTAACTCTCTTTTGGTTACTATTGGCATGATACACTTTTTTTAATTTTAATCCTTTCAACGTCTACCTATGTGTGTCTTTGAATCTAAAGTGAAGTTCTTGTAGACAGCATATAGTTGGATAGTGTATTTTTTAATTCATTCTGCCAATCTCTGCATTTTGATTAGAGTGTTTAATCTACTTATATTTAATATAATTAAGGTAGGATTTATATCTGCAATTTTGTTATTTATTTTCAATATGTCTTTTTTCTTCCTCTATCCCTCCCTTACTACCTTCTTTTGTGTTAAATACATATTTTCTAGTGCAACATTTTTGTTCCCTTGTAGTTTTAGTATACAGGGGACTTTTTAGAGTATAATAAAAACCTGTCCAAGAGGCATATAATCCCACATGTTGTTTCCTTACCCAGAGCAAATGAAGGCAGGAGCAGGAATTGGACAGGAGCATGTTGACAGGGGAGCCCAGAAGTGATCAGCCCCAGGGAAGAGAGCTGCCAAACAGGAAGCAGGTGCATGGATATGGACCCAGACAAGCTGCGTAGGTACCAAGGAACCAGCCCAGAAGCTCCCTTGGGGACAAGGAGAATGAATTCTTTGTTTTTGCTGTTCCTGTATGGGGTCCTACCTCAGTATAGGTTTTAATGAATATGAGATCAGGCAATTAAGTTCAGGAACTCATCCTAGAAAAGGTGCTACGTACCTCAGTGCTGAATATCAGTATGGTCACCTTCAAAGTACTCCCCTTGGGAAGCTATGCACTGATGTCAGCGCCTAGTCCACCCTTCAAAGCAATTTTGGAACTCTTTTTCTGGAATGGCCATCAGAGCTGTCATCATATTACCCTTGAAGTCCTGAATATCATCAAAATGTCTTCCTTTCAATATTTCCTTTATCTTCAGGTAAAGAAAAATGTCATTGGGGCCAGATCAGGTGAGTAGGGAGGGTGTTCCTGTACAGTTATTTGTCTACTGGCTAAAAACTCCCTCACAGTCAGTGCCGTGTGAGCTGGTGCATTGTCGTGATGCAAGAGCCATGAATTGTTGGTGAAAAGCTCAGGTCGTCTAACTTTTTCACGCAGCCTTTCCAGCACTTCCAAAGAGTAAACTTGGTGAACTGTCATCCATTTGGTACAAATCCATAAGGATCAGCAACGTCGTTGCTGCAAGTTGGTGAACTTAATGTCAGCCTCATATGTGTTGAATGAACGACTCAATGTATCAATCACTCAAATTCTCTATCTGTGTAACAGAATTTAGAAGCTTAAAACAACTACCCTTTTGTTATATCTCAAGATTCTGCAGGTCAGGGTCTGGCCTGGCTTCACTGGTTGGGTCTTTTGTTCCCTGTGTTGCTGATGGCAGTTTCTCAGTGGTATTCAAATAGTGGATAGGCTGGTCTGGATGGTCCGAGGTGACTTCATGTGTGTGTCTGGGAACTTACGGCTATGTCTGGAAGGCTGGGCTCAGCTGGGACTGCCGACGGCAGTGTCTACATGCAGCCTCTCCAGCATGGGGATCTCGGGGTGCTGGCTTCTTACGTAGTGACCTGGGGCCCCCAAAGTGAGTGATCCAAAAGGCCCAGTAGAAGATGTGAGGTTTCTTGTGACTCAACCTTGAGAGTTTCAAAGGT
Organism: Rhinolophus ferrumequinum; assembly: GCF_004115265.2. Classification (NCBI taxonomy): domain Eukaryota; kingdom Metazoa; phylum Chordata; class Mammalia; order Chiroptera; family Rhinolophidae; genus Rhinolophus; species Rhinolophus ferrumequinum. Next base: position 704,589 of record NC_046285.1, on the reverse strand, counting down.
CACTTCTGCCACCTCGTACTGGTCAAACAGACCCCAAGGCCAGGCTCAAGGGGAGAGAGTTAGACTCCACTCTCAGTGGGAGGAGGTGCCAGGCTTTGCAGTAATCCACCGCATCAGGCTCACTTAGGCCATGTCCCCCACCTAAGTCATGCATGGCTTACCCACAGGTGGGGCTCAGTCTGTGCCCCTCTCTCTCTCTCTCTCTCTGGAATGTGGCAGCCTGTCCTGCCTCTTTGTGGTGACCTCTCGTGTCTGTGTTGGTAACTTTCAGTGGGTGGCGGTGTGTCTGAAGGGCGCTGTCATCCCCCAGGTCATTAGGAGACCAGCACCACAGAGCTGGGAACGCTTCCAGGCCTGCGACCCAGCTGGGGGCGGGGGTGAGGAGCTGGCCAGAACCCCCCACTCACCCAGGGAACATGTGCCCACTCTGGGCCTCCCTCACTTTGAGCTGTATTTTTAACTCCTGCCACATGACGAAGCAGTCGAAACATCCAGGGAGAAGAGAGTCGGGAGGAAACATGGCCACTAATGCATTTTTGGCAACCTCAGTGACTAAGAACAGAGAGCTTCTCCTTGCCACCTCCTCTCCCACACTGTGGGCAGTGTGGGCAGTGTCACTCCCGCCTGGGGGAACACTTGTCCTTCAGGAGGGTTGGTGTCCCACAGTCTCATTCCCTTCCTGCCAGGAGGCCTCAGCGAATCCCTGGAGGGCAGTGTCGCGTGAGGAAGAGTTAGGGAGGGTGTGCTGAGCCCTCTCTCTGCCTGCCACGCGGTGAGCAAGCAGGGAGTGTGCATTCTCTTCCTCCTCTTCATTTCCTCCCCTTTCTGGTTCATCTTGGCCAAAGACACGGGCATTTCCATGAAGGCACGTTCTGGCTCAAAAACACACCTTGGGTGGACTGACCAGGCAGCTGCATTTACTGTGCACTGCCACTCCAGGCACGTGCTGTTTCTACAGTTTGGAGCCTTTGCTCATGCTGTTCCCTCTGCCTGGAATGCCCTCCCATATCTCCATTGTTTCCTCTGGAAACCCCACATTTCCTGTCAGGCCTGGCTTCCGTCACAGAGCTTTTCATGATTTTGATACATGTTAGAAGAAGCCTTCTCTTTCTGTTACGCTCGCAACCCTGAGTCCTTCCAGCGGCCTCCCGTCCGACTTACCATGACTATACCGTGTCCAGATGCCTGCCTGGTGCCCCTCTGGGCCAGGCAGCAGCCAGATCCCGCTCACCTTTGATGCCTTCCCAGCAAACTATTAATACTTACATTTAAGTGAGGTATTTTAAATAAGTCCATGGCTGTTGTATGGATAAGTCCAGAGGTTCCAGAATGGGGTGTGCATACCCCCGGGGGTGAACAGCACAATACTTTCAGGTACAGAAAATAATATTGGAACTTGTATTTCAGTTGGTGACTTCATTTCATCCTCAGCGTCTTTTTGGCGGACTGTAGCAATCTGCATGACATTCGTGCCGTTGTGCCTGCAGGTAATTGGTAAACGCAAGCCGACACCTTTGTTGTGCGATGTGTGTGTGCCCCGCTCTTCTAGCCGGGACGGCTCCTCCAAGAGCACGGCGGCCTGTGTCCTCGACTGCACTGATGCCTCACTGTTTTCTCCTCTAGGCGGCGGCTTCCCTGGCACGGGGTCTCCGCTGTGACATATGCATTTATCGAGCACTTGCTGTGTGCTACCTGACCCTTTTGTCCCACACTTTGTAGATGAGGAACCTGAAGCTCAGAGAGGCAAAGCATCTTGCTGACAGTTGCACAGCTGGAAGTGGCAGGGCCAGATATGAACCGTGACACTCAAATCAGTGCTTTTTCCGTGCTGTCCTGTGTCCGGTGGTCCTGAGGCCCACCTCTGGCCAAGCTCTTGGTGTCGGCAGCTGGCCTCTGTGTTTCTGTGGCTTCTGGGGAGGATGATCCTGTGAGCAGTGGTCTGGACGTGGCCTGCAAAGGCTTCTCATGGACAGGACTCTGCAAGTCCCTTCTCTGTCTTTTACTCAGAAACCTGAAAGCTCCAGGCCAGGGAGGAGAGGACGGGAATGGATCTGGAGAACAGTGGCCCAGTGGAAAGGCTGTCTTGTTTAAGAAACATGTGGGGGCAGCCGATTAGCTCAGTTGGTTTGAACACTGTGCTTGTAACACCAGGGATGCCGGTTTGATCCCCACATGGGCCAGTGAGAGCTGTACCCTCCACAACTAGATTGAAATAACTACTTGACTTGGAGCTCATGGGTCCTGGAAAAACACACTTAAAATAAATAAAAGTTAGAAAACAAACCAAAAAATCCATGTGGACCCTGGCCCCTGAGGGCACAGGGTGGCGTAGGGTGGGGGAAGCCGATTTATCACCATCTCCCCAAATTTTCACTCACTGGATACCAAAAGTCCTGACCCCCCAGCTGGAGGAGCCCAGACGGATGGGAAAGGCAGCTTTCATTTTGTCAGAATATTAGCCTCTCTTCTCTGCACAGACTGTTTTTATTGTACGGGGTAGAGTCCTTTATCTCGCCACTGAACTGGCACTTCTGGTCTAATCCAGTAAGCATTTACAGAGCCGCGTTATGTGCAGATGTGTGTGGGGGCGTTGGGGCACAGGGAGGTGTCCTCACGCCTGGCCTGGCGGGAAGCAGACCCCCCGGCCGCCACTGTGCAGGGCCTGGTGAGGAAAGCCTGCCGGGCTGGGGGCAGGAGAGTGCGTCAGGAGGGACAGTGAGCCCAGAGAGTTCCAGCACCCTTTTGGTGCTGCCTTGCAGGGACCCACATCCTGGCTTCTACCTGTGTCCCTCCTGGAGGGGCTTGGCTTTCGATTTCTTCTCAAGGTGACCGCTGTAACTAAAGCTCACAATTTTTTCTCCTTGAATGGTTCTCCTTTGTTTTAATTTGATTGAAACAAATCTTCACCCTCCCACCCCACCCCCCCACACACGTGAGCTGGTGGCTGCTGCTGTGTGTGTCCTGCATGAGTTGCCATGAGTCCCCTGGTTTGTGGCAAAGTCCGCAGCTGGAGTCTGGGCCTCCAAGCCCTGTGCGCTTAGCCCGGCCCAGCCAAGCGCAGCTCTCTGTGAAGGGCCAGTCTTGGTGTCGTCAGAGCAGTGCTGGCTCCTTGAGTACTTGCTACAGTGGGGATACCTTCAGGGAAAGGTCTGTCTCAAGCAGCTTGATTCCAGGGGGAGGTCAAGGGCTGTGGGTGGCATTGAACGCCACCACCTCTCCTGCCCTGATTTGCCGGCATTGTTTAGTTAATAAAAATTCCTGGGCCTGGGTTTAGGTTCTGACTCCATCCTGAGCAGCCAGGAAGCTCCTGCATCCCGGAGATAAGCCTAAGAACAGAGAATAGTGCCTCCTCGTGGGACACAACCAGGAATGACAGTGCCGTCTGCCGGGGTGCTCCCTTTGTAGTAGTTCTATCTCCATTCTTTGGGAGGTTGGGGGAAATAGTAAGAGGGGTCTTGGCGGAGAGAAGGGGGTGATCCTGGTCTGGATGGAGATCAGTGTGAGACCCATACAGCTGCCTTCCAGTGTCTGCTTTCAGCCTTCTCTGTAGCATGAACACTTCTGTTTTTGTGTATGTGTTTTTGTTTTATAATGTGCCCATGAGGCCATCCAGAATTTTCCAGCCTCCTGGTCCTTAGAGATGGCCACGTGACTCCATTTTGGCCAGTCGCAGGTAATCAGGAGTGTGGTGTTCGGCTCTGAGGAAGTGTCTCAAAAGGAAGGAGTGAATCCTTTGCCCCTTAGTCCTCTTCCTGTTGGCTGGAATGAGAAGTGGGGCTCGGCAGTCCTTCTGGATGGTGAGGAAAAGGGAGGGCAGTGGTTTAGAGGCAGCGCGGTCCCTGTTACCTGGCTCCGTGTGGCTCAGACTCATATGTGAGGATAAAAGTGTGTGTTTAAGTCTGATGTTAGCAGCGTTGTCTTGTTAGTCCTAAGGTTACAAAGAGGGTGGTTTTATAGCTGTGACCACACCTCTGGGAGCTCAAGGCCTCTGTTCGGGTCAGTGGGAGTGGGGGTGCATCCACTGGGGCCAGTGGTGTTGGGACAGTTGTTGAATTTACTCGCGCAGTGGGTGAGGGCCAGTTACTTCACACAGTGTGAGATGCAGAGGTGAGGGCCCGCTGAGGCCCCTGGCCCCTGACCCTCAGGGGACGGTGAGTATCTTGTGACAGAGAGAGCCCAGGTGCGGGTGGGGCTCCCGCCAGGCAGGGTCCTCTCAGAGGCTGCTTGGGCTAGGAAGACGGGGGGGCAAGGCGCTGGCCTTTTGGACAGTGGGGTGGGGGACACCTGGCTGACCTGGCCTGGGTCACTCCTTTAGGGGCTGGGGGTGGTGCTCCTGCCCTTTCCAGGGGGAGACGGGGCAGCAGGCGCAGCTCAGCCCTCTGGTCCTTCTGCTTTCAGCTGCACTGCTGGGAGACAGACAGACAGACAGACAGACACTGACAGAGAAGGGGTGCAGGAAGAAGCAGAGAGAGAGAGAGACAGAGAGACAGAGGGACAGAGAGAAACTGGGGGGATGCACAGACAGGCAGAGACTGAGAGATGTGTAGGCAGCGACATGTGTGTGACCCTTTCTTCCTTCCTTCTTTTCTTTCCCCATGTATTGACTTAGTCATAGATTTATTCACTTAGTCATTAATCTAACCAGCATTTGCCAGGCCACTAAGTGCCAGCCTTCAGCCGAGGGATGCTGGGGCAGGGAGGCCAGGGTCAGCCCTCGGCGATGCCAGAGGGAAAGGGGCAGGGGTGCCATGCCCCATCAGAAAATGCCTGGGCCACGTTTTCAAGGTCGCTTCAGGCTGATTTTGAGACTAATGAGAATCATCGGAGGAATCTGGTGAAAGCAGGATTGAAACCGAGGCCCGGGTCTGGAACGCAGGCTCGGGGCGTGTCTGTGCGCTTTGCTCCCAGCCTGTCCCTTCTCCTGGGCGCTGGGTGTGCCCCCTGCCCTCATCTCCTCAGCAGCTCACACCGCAAGCCGCATGTCTTCCGTGGGCACAAGAGGAGCCTGCTGGTGATTGTGCCTTGATTTAAAAGCCAGTTTGAGTTTTAAAAGAGAAATTGTGACAGGCAGTGAGGTGGAGGTAGGGAAACAAAGCCAGAACAACCTGAGGCCTGGACAACAGAGGAGGAAAAGGCAGGCTGTGCTGTGGGGCTCCGCAGACTGGCCCCTCATAGACGGGAGTTTGCAGCCAGGCTTCCTGGGTTCCCCTGGCCTGCCAGGACCACACAGCCCAGTGCAGCAGGCGAGGCTGGGAGCTTAGGGGCTATTTATATCCGTTCCAGCAAATCTTTGGATCTCAGTGATCCTGGGCAAAGCCTGTGTCATGCTGGCTTTTGCGTGCTGGTCTCCCAGGTCAGCAGGCTCAGGGACAAGGACCGAGTCCAGAGAACAGCTGAGCTAGAAGGACCCCTCGTCCACACCCCGACTCAGAGAGGCTGAGAGCTTGGCCAGTGTCACCGGCTAGGAAGCACCAAGCCCGAACCCTGTTCTCCTGGTTCTTGTCCATTGTTTCTCTGCCTTGAGGGGGAGGGAAAGGAGGAGGGAGAGGCTGGCATTAGCTGAGCACCTACTGTGTGCCAGGTATTTGTTTTGTCCAAAGGAGGGTTGTTTATTTTATTTTTTTAAGTTGTGGTGAATACACATAACATAAAATTGACCATTTTAACTATTTTAAGCATCCAGTTTAGTAACATTAAGTACATTCACACTGTTGTGCAACCATCACCACTATCTATCTCCGGCACTTTTTTATTTCCCCCCAACTGAAACTCCGTACCCATCAAACGCTGACTCCCCATTTCCCCTTCCCCAGCCCCTGGCACCCACCATTCTACGTTCTGTCTCTGAACTTGACTACTCCAGGGCCCTCATCTAAGTGGAATCACAGTATTTGTCCTGTGTGACTGGCTTATTTCACTCAAGCCCAATGTCCTAAGGTTCACCCATGTTGTAGCGTGTGTCAGCATTTCCTTCCTTTTCAAGGCTGAATAATATTCCATAGTGTGGATGGACCACATTTTGTCTATCCGTTCATCTGCCCGTGGACACTGGGTTACTTTCACCTCTTGGCTGTTGTGAATCAAGCTGTGAACATGAGTGTGCAAGTATCTCTTTGAGACCCTGCTTTCAGCTCTTTTGGGTGTGCACCCAGGAGTGGGATTGCTGGATTGTATGGTACTGTGCAGACTTTTAAAAACAGGAACTCAGCCATCACATAACCCACCGAGGTAGGTGTTATTATCTGCTTTTTACAGATGAGGAAACTGAGGCAGAGGAATGGTGGAATGAAGATAGGAGTAGTTGCAGGGCAGCTGCTTGACCCTTCCGAGGCCCACTCCCTCCTTTCCCTTGGGGGTAGCTGCTCAGAGCAGCCTTCCTGACCATGCTCTGAGACGCCCACTCTCACCACCAGCTCCGTCCCCACCTGGTTTTCCTTCTGAGCATAAATCCCTGCTCAGCATACGCTGGGTGCTGGCGTCACGAGGGCAAGATTTTGTCTGTTTGCTCACTCTTGAAGCCCCAGTAGCTGGCACACAGTAGGCCCTCAGAAACTACTTGTTGAGTGGCCGGGCATTTTCTCGTTTCCCTGCTGGTTCTGCAGAGCCTCGCCCTGCCCGGCCTGGCTTGTCCCCCCAGAGGGAGCCCTTTCTCCTGAGCTGCCTGGCGCTGTGCTCAGGGCTGAGTGATGAACGACCCTCCACGACTCTGGTTATTAACTTGGCTTCCGAGGGCTGCTTGGTGCTGTTTGGTGTGGAGAGCTTCGGGCACACTGAGCCCAGCGGCTGCGTGCAGACTCGGGCCTCATCCCCGTGGCACAGTGGCTGCGGCTGCGGCCCCTCCCCTCGAGGTGGATGAGTTACAGTCCCAGGCATGTCGAGTGTGTCAGCGTGGTCCCACCACGGCCTCCCTCTGCCTTCTCTGCTCCTTTCTTCCCCGACTCCACACCCAGCCTGTTCCCTGCCCCGGCTTTTCCATGTCCTCAGTGCCTCTAGGTCCTCCCTCGGCCGTGTGCAGAGCAGTTTGTACACATGGTTCCTTGTGGGCAGATCCCCTTGACAGCCACCCCTGTCAGCCCTGTCACCTGGGACTGGCTTCTGGAGCGAGCCCTGGGCTGGTGGGGCCACACTCAGAGCCACCCCCAGCCCACACCCCAGCCTGGGGCACCAGGGACCCACGATGGGGCCACAAAAGCGGATGGCCTTCCCTCAAGGCAGGACATCAATGGTGCATGTGCTTTGCAGACTTGCTCTTTGGGCCCGACTGGGGCAGACCTCTGTGAGTTGTGCCTTCCCCCCTCTGCCTGCAGGGCACCCTTTCCTCTGCTGCTGGGAAGCTGCCTGAGGCGCCCCGTTCCCCCCTCCCCCGCCATTTGTCTTACTTGGGTCACTCAATTTTGAACTTTCAGGTCCATAGTGACCCCGGTGTGCACTCGGTTGGTTGCTTCTCGGGGACCAGAAGCCTCCAGGGATGGGCGTGTGGTGTCCGCCACGACCCACTGTCCACTTCCGTGGGGCGGACTCCCCGGCTGCCTCCATGACAGGTTCTACTTGGTGAGTGGTGTCCCCTGCGTGTCCTTGCAGGGACCGGCGTGAGTGTTTCTGTGGATGGACACCCAGGGCTGCACTTCCTCAGGCAGGGCAGAACTGTCCTCCAGAAGGTGACACCAGTCCTACAGCAGGGCCCTGTCTCCACGTCCACACCTGCCCTGGGCACTGTCACCCTCTCGGTATTTACCTGCTCTTTGTGTACGTCCCAGCTTTAAAGTTCTTTGTGGAGGTCCCCTGGCCTCCCCTCCTGCCTGCTGGTCAGTGACAGCCCTGCTGTCCCCTCCTCTGGGAGGCTTTCCTGGTGGCCCCCCGCTCCCCCAGAGGCCTGGCTTATCTGTCAGTTGGCGATGTGCTGCTGCTGCAGGTTCTTGGGCTCACGTGCTCTGTCAGCACCTGTTCTGGGGGTTCTGACTGGGTACCAGGCTGTGCACTGTTGCCTGGGCCCCCTACCCCCGTCCTACGGAGCTTACATTCCTGGGGGGTAGCAGTGGGCAGGTACTAAAGAGTGTGGATTGGAATGGCCACCAGAGGTGGACATTAGACAGAAAAGGGAAGCAGGACAAGCAGGTGGAGAGTGATGGGTGCAGTTGTAGGCAGCATGATCGGGGTGACCTCGAGCAGTGGAAGTGGAGGTGAAAGGCCTCGGGGCGGGGTGCCACAGTGCTCTCAGCAGCCGTCCCTGGGGAGCTGGGCCTGCTCCCTCTGGAGGCTTCTTGCACCCACTGTGCTTCTTCCTGCTGCCATGTGCTTGTTGGGCCCAGAGGTCCCCCGCCCCTCAGCTTTGAGGCCTCAGTCTGGGCCCGGTCCTTCAGGTCACAGGGCAGTGGATTGTCTGTCTCCATGCCCATGTCACCCACTTGGATGACCTTGAGGTCAGAGTCAAGGTCAAGGGTAGCCTGGCATAGAATAAGGACCTGACCTAGACATCAGGAAAGAGGCAGCTCGGTCAGGTAGACGGAGTTAGGTGTAGACGCCCCTCCAGGACTTGTGACGCTCTTGTAATTATGCCCTTAGGAACTTGGACTTTTGACCACCTTTGCCAGATGCGCCTATTTTGATCAAAACTGTTCACTCAGTGAAAAATCAGAGAGACGGTCTTCACTCTTACTTAATGGAAACCAGAAGCCGATTGGTGGTTAAGGCCAAATTGTATATGCCAACTGATATCGATCAGGTTTGTTTATCACTGCACAGGTTCCCCGCTTCTGGCTGCACCCTGGGAACTAGGCAGCTCACACCTTTCTGGTGGGCTTCTAGGTGGCAGAAAATGTTGGGCCAGAGAACATAGTTAGTCTCATACGAATGAAGCTTCCTGGGTTGAAGATTACAACTCCTTCCCTCCATTCCAACCCCACCGCCCTCCCTAACCTTCTCTTTTCCTGCCCCCTCTCTTCTCCTCCTCCTCCTCCTCTGGCCCCGCTTGGACCCTCCAGGAGTGAGAGTGAGGCTGCTTCCTGAGACGCCAGCACCTGGTTTTGCCTCTGGCAGGGGCCATTTTTCCTGGAATGCCATGCGTGCCTTGCAGAAGTCTCTGCCAGCATGACTGTTCTAATTAGTCATATTTTGAAAGCAGATCTGCTTAATTGCAGACAGTACTAAATATTGGTATGTAAATAAAGTCTTTAATAACCACACGCATAAATTTCTGCAGAGCACCACAACAGCTGGACCCTGTTGACCCTCCTGGGTGGCCTCAGCTGGACGGATGGTGGTGTCCGGCTTGCGCCTCCCAGCCTGGGCAAGTAGTCAGAGGAGACAGCAGGTGGGGGTGAATGTGAAGGTTTCCCACAGGAGGAGCCGGAGACCCCTGGGCCTGAGGAACGGCAGGTTTTTGATGGCACCTGACTAGTGCGATGGGCCTTCTGCACTGCTTTACACTTAGGAAAACAGGAATGGCTTAACCACGCCGTTCATCAGCAGCCTCCAAGCCCAGGGTTACGTCCGTGATTCCCCACGGAGAGAGTGCAGAGGATGACATCTATCCAGCACACTGGGGGTGTGTTTATTCCTCAATATATCCAATAGTGTTTACTGAGCACCCACTCTGTGCCATCCTGTTCTAGGGGAGAATGTCACGTGCCAGTGCCTGCATGGTGGAGGGCAGTGGAGGTGAAGCAGAGGCTGGCAGGGGCCTGGAGGAGGGGGCTTTGTTCTGGTTGCTGCCGAATGGTAAGCTCTGAGTCACGAGTCATCACTTTAGAAGACCTCTCTGGCTGTGGTGGGAATCCACTGGAGGGAGGCACACTGGGGACTTTGGTCTTGGCCCAGGACAGAGATGATGGTCTTGGGTGAGGAGGAGGGGTCAGCTGGTCAGAAGCCCAGATTTGGGGGCTGTTTTGGGGCATAGACTCACAGATGGCTTGGGGGGGCTGATGGTGAAGAATCACGGAAGACCCCCAAAGTGTCTGGCGTGAGTAACTGAGAGGGTAGTGGAGGCAGCTGCTGCAGGCTGGGTGGGGGTGCGGGGGGTGCAATCCGAGGGTGTCAGTACAAGATGTGTCAGTCCCTGCTGGTTGTACTTCTCACTTGCTGGATTCCCCTGCTTCTGTCATCTTCTCTGGGTTCTAGATTTTTAGAGTTTTTTCTAAATAGACTTTATCTTTTAGAACACGTGAGGCCTGTAGACAAATTGAACAGTCTACAGAAAATTCCCACGTGCGCCTGCCCCTCGCCCCCTGCAGTTCCCTGCTGTGACACAGCCAACACTGCTGCAGCCTGAGCACTGCAAGTCCATGGTGCGCACTGGGTTCACTCTTGGTGCTGTACATTCTGTGGGTTTGGACAAATTCATTCGTCACTGTAGTGTCATAAAGGGTGTCTTCTGTGCCCCCCAAACTCCTTTGTGCTCCACCTACGCCTCCCCCCGCCCGACCCCTGGCAACCACTGATCTTTTCACTGTCTCCAGTTTTGCCTTTTCCAGAAAGTCATGTAGTTGGAATTATACTGTATGTAGTCTTTTCATATCTGCTTCTTTTACTTAGTAATATGCATGTAAGGTTCCTCCATGTCTTTTCATGGCTTGGGAGCTCATTTCTTTTTAGTGCTGAATGATATCCCACTGTCTGGATGGACCAGTTTATTTATCCATCTCCTACTGAAGGACATCCTGGTTGCTTCCCAGTTTTGGCAATGATGAGTAAAGCTGCTGTAAACATCTGTGTGCAGGTTTTTGTGTGGATGTAAGTTTTCAGCTCATATGTGTAAACACCAAGCATGTGATTGCTGGGTCGTGTGGTAAGAGTAAGTTTAGTTTTGTAAGAAACTGCCAAACTGTCTTCCAAAGTGGCTGCGCCATTTTGCATTCCTAGGTTTCTAGATTTGTGACCCTTTAAGGGGCTCTGGGCTCTAAGAACTTCACAGACCTGAGTGTACACCCCTACCCAAGCCCTGCTCCTGTTTCCCCAGCTGTCTCAGTCCAGGTGCCTGGTGGGGAGCTTTCCAGAACGTGATGATCACAAGTGAGCACAAACAAGGACCAGTCACTGAAGTCTCTGGATTCTCTCGGACCACACCAGGCCAGGAGCAGAGAAGGAGGGAGGAAAATTCAGCGAGAGCACAGCCCTCTGCACCAGTTTTGGTCTTGTTTAGCGGCGAGGCTAATCTGCTTGATTCATTTAGGGGCTGTGTAAGACAGTGTGAAGCTGGCAGCATAGGTTCTCAGTGAGGTCTGAGAAGCGGTCTGGGCGTCCTTGGAAGCGCCTGGCCTCACTGAATGTCTGTCTCTCATACACATTCCCTGGGAAAGCTCGTCACGCACAGTTTATATATAAATAGCATGGTACAAGACTAAAACTTCAAGGGGGTGTCCTGGGTCGCCAGCCACTGTGCGGTTGCTCTGGGAAAGGGCAGCATCAGAGATCTTCTTCTCATCATTAGATGTGTTATACGACCCTTGTGTGCCAGCGAGGCGCTAAGCACTTTACACACGGTCCCATGTAATCCTCACAACAGTGAGAGGTAGGTTTTGTCACGCCCATTTCACAGAACAGAAAACTACGCAGAGAGGTTAAGGAACTTGCCTCTTACACACATCAGATTGGCTGGGATCTGTGCAGAGCTTGGTGTTAGAGCAGTGCCTGCTTCGGGGTCAAGGAGCAAAGAAGCAGGGGGCCTCTCGCTTGTGGGGAGGATGGGGCTCCTTTGCCTCCTAGCTCTTTCCACCAGCATTGCCTTTTCAGTGGGTGCCCTCACCCCAGAGTTCTGTGTCATCTGTGTGCTTTCCTTCCTTCCAGTACATTTACCATCTAACATGCCTTACAGTGTGTCCCTTTGGGTTTTGTTTCTGGTCCATGTTCTGTCTGCCCACTATGCCCTGGATCCCTGAGGGGAGGGCCTCCACATCTCTGGCGCCGGCCAGAGCCTGTGCCCAATGACTGTTTGCTGAGTGAACGATTCTGAAGACTGTTTGGGGCTTGGTGAGGTCAGTTTTGTTGAGAACAGAGCCCCAGGAATATAGGCCTTTTTCCCAAGCAGTGGGAAAATGCCCAGGTTCAATGCCCCCCTAGGTACTCCCCCCAGTGGCCACAGACGAGTAACTGCACCTGCTTCGGCTTCAGTTTGCTCACCTGTCCAGTGGGAATAGGACGGGACCGATGTCATGGGTTGTAGTATGAGTTGGCACATGGGGAGCACTTCACATTATGAAATAATTATAGTTACATAATAATTTGTAAGTATAATTATATGATGTAATTAAATTACAGATGTTATTATTGTGGTAAAGTATACATGACATGAGATGTACCATGTTTTAGCGTACATGCAGTGACATCGAGTACATTCACATTGTTATTGTGCAACCGTCACCACCATCTATCTCCAGAATTTTTATGTCTTCCCAAACTGAAACTCTGTACCCATGAAATAAACATTATGATATTATTGTATTATAATAGTCCACTATTATTTTTTTTTTCCTGAGACAACTTTAGCTAAGCGTCCACCTGTTTCTCAACCTTGGCACCATATGTATTTTGGACCAGATAATTCCCTGCTGTGGGTCCGTCCTGTCCATTGTAGGATGTTTAGCAGCAGCCCAGGCCTCCACCGGCTGTAACAGTAGTAGTCCCTTCTCAGTCCTGACAATACAAAATGTCTCCAGGTGGGTACAAAGTTGGAGTTATGTAGGGTGAATAAGTCTAGAGATCTAATGCACAGCATGATGAGTATACTTAGTCACACTGGAAATACGCTAAGAGAATAGATTTCAGGTGCCCTCATCACAAACACAAAATAGTACCTGTCTGAGGAGGTGTTTTAATTAGCTTGACTGTGGTAATGACTTCACTATGTATATGCATATGCGTATCCAATTGTCCTGCTGTGCACCTTACATATAAACAATCTTTATTTAAAAATATGTAAATAAATGGGGAAAAAAGTCTCTAGACATTGCCCAATGCTCCCTGGGTTGGGTTAGAAATTGGCTCTGACTAGGAAACACTGGTTTAAGAGTTTGGAGCTAGTTAGTAAAGCAGGCATCCCATTTTTGGGGAGCAAATCAATCTAAAACACTGCAAAGCTTTTTAAGGCACCAAGAAGAGGCCCTTCTTACTGCTTGAGTCCTCAAGCCCCTTTGAATAGACTTTCTCCTACGTTAGTTGAAGTTTTTGGCCGTGAAGTAACCACAGACTAAGATGGCAGCCTGGCCAATGGAGCTTTTCAAATTTAGGCATAAATTCTACTTTGCAAATACTGACACAGTCCCTGGGTATGGGCGAGTACCCCCATCCACAGCCCATCCACATTGCCCCAGGATGGAGTGACCCTGCCCGGACAGCCTCCAGGTCAGGGACAGGCAGGCCACACACCTGTGCCTCCCTCCCACCTGCCTGCTCTCTGGCAAAACCCAACCTGCCCCAGGTCACTTCCTCAGTACCCAGAAATTGGTCTTTAATTGAGATGAATGCAGCTTCTACAGCTACTGGACTTGGAAGTTTGCATGGCCCTCCTAGAGTCTAAACTGCACTGGCTCTTTGGGCCCAGTTTCTCTGTTGTTCTGGATAATTGAGAGTGGAGCCCAGGTGAGGGCTGCATGATTGTGACATGTCCATGTGGAACTTTGTTGGGATGTTGGGATGATCTAGCAGGCCGTGTGGAATGGTGAAGGGACTCAGGTTCAGACCCAGGCAGGTTGCACAGGTGGTTAATCTGCAATCTGAGAAAGCTGAGCAACCATGTGGATGGGGGATACTCGCCCATACCCAGGGACTGTGTCAGTATTTGCAAACTAGAATTTATGCCTAAATTTGAAAAGCTCCATTGGCCAGGCTGCCATCTTAGTCTGTGGTTACTTCATGGCCAAAAACTTCAGTTTCCTCATCTCAAATATAGGGACAGGTCGGTGTAGCCCCCAATGGCCCAGCAGAGCCTACAAGAGGATTCCATTGTGGGGCTCTGCCACCTGTCTGTGCAGGGTCAGTGCCAGCTAGGAGAAGGAAAGAAGTACATGGTAGTCATGAGTAAAGGGGTGACATTTAAAGTATGGACTCCCAGAGTTCTGGGCAAGATGGCAGAGTAGGTAAACACTGTGCTTGCCTTCTGCCAAGACCATGTTAAAATTTCAACTAAATTGTAGTACAGTCAATCTAGAGAACCGTCTCAAAACCAGCTGAACAGAAGTCCTATAACAAAAGATGTAAAGAAGAAGCCATATCGAGACTGGTAGAAAGGTCGGAGACACAAAATGGGCTGGTTCACACCTGTGTGTTGTGGTCAAGAATCAGGAGGATAGCTCTGCTGCAAAGGTACCCCCTGAAGAGTGAGCCCCACATTTGGCTCCCCAGCCTGGAGCAGCAGTGTCAGGAAGAGTCCCCAAAACGTCTGGCTGTGAAAATGAGCCCCATAAATGGCACACCCAAAGGGTGGTCTCGGCAAGCCCCAGAGTCAACTGGGACAAATCGTGCTCCATGGGGTCAATCCCTGCAGAATGGCTTATAAGCTGGGGTTTTGATCAGTCCTCACAGCCAGAGAGCCAGAAGGTCAATCCCACCCATTGATGTGCCCACAGCAATCAAGGCTCAACTACAACAGGAGGGCACACACAACCCACACAAGGGACACTACTGGAACATCCAGCTCCGATGACCAGGGAGACTGTGCCACTGGGCCCCACAGAGCACCTACTACATAAGGCTAGCAGGCAAGACTGGGAGACATAGCAGATCTACCTAATACATAGGAACAAACACAGAGAGGCAGCCAAAAGAGGAAACAAAGAAACATATCCTAAATGAAAGAACAGGACAAAACTCCAGAAAAAAGAAGAAAACAAAATGGAGGCAAGCAACCTACCAGATTGAGAGTTCAAAATATTTGTTATAAGAATGCTTACCATCAAAATGGCACGTGAGGTGAGCCTCTAGAAATCTCCCCTGGAATTTACAACAAATTAAACAACTATCACTCCACAAAAGAATCCATGCATAGCAGACAGGCAAGACAAAGAGGCTCACTACTGAATTCACCTAAAGGTGGGCAAATTGTGCGAGCCGGGGAGGAGGGAAGGGAGAAATGTGGAGACGGAGCTGCGCGGGCGCAGGACACAGACCTAGCTCAGTGTTCCGAGCTCGCTGCATCCCGGAACTACCGCAGCTGCGGGAGAGGGAAGAACTCTGACTGCTAGGGCTCCGCTTATGGACCACAGGGCTGAGGGGACAGCATTTAACACAGCTGAACCCAACGCTCACGACAGAGACCTTGGAGCAAAGACTGAGGGAAGAAGGCTGAAAACGGTGGTTTAAGCCCTCCCTGTCACAGAGAACGGAAGCCTTATGCACTGAGACTAACTACCCCTTTCCTACCCTCCCAGAGCTCGCAGCGCCCCCACCTGCCCGGTGCTAGAAGTGGAACAGTAGCAGTGTCAGATCAAAAGAACAAAATGTTTGCAGTTCTGAGAACTGTGGTCCGCAGACACAGATTCACAGCCCAACTAGTTCAGGCAAAGGGGAGGGAGCTGTGGAAGCAGGACCGGCTATGGTGGTGGTTGCTGCCATTGTTCTGGGCCATCTCTCACAACTCACCCCGTCCCTGGCCCCACCTATCTGGGCGGATCCCTGCAGGAGTAAACAGAACTGCTGAAACACACGGGCTCGGAATCCGGTGCAGGAAGAGCTCTGGAACTTCAAAAGCTCTCTGCATCCCCACAGGGACGCTGCGCCCTGTGACCCAGGCAAACTGTTAACAGAGGAGAAGCCCGACTTTCAGGGAATCCCTCCCATTGTGTGAGAAGCTGGAATCGTGCAGAGAAAACATAACACTACAGTGTGTGAGCGAGAAAAAGGCTGCAGTTGGAGAGAAAATAAAACACTCTACCAACTCGTACTGGAAAACAAAAGAACAACCTCTTCCTATCAACCTGTTGCAGAAGCCTCTCCTGTAGATGTCTAGGAAGAGAAATAATGAATCAGTAATTGCCATGAATAACCAAGGCAACAGGACAACTCAGAGAGAAAATGAAGTGCCCAGAAAATGAACTTAAAGATATGGAAATATGTGACTTAAATGGCAGAGAATTGAAGATTGCAGTTCTATAAAAACTCAATAGATGCAAGAAAACACAGGAAGGCAGTTTAATGAACTCAGAAACACAATCAATGAACAACATGAACATTTTACCAAAGAGATTGAAATTTTAAAAAAGAACCAAATG
The DNA here is from genome assembly GCF_004115265.2 of Rhinolophus ferrumequinum. Taxonomy (NCBI): domain Eukaryota; kingdom Metazoa; phylum Chordata; class Mammalia; order Chiroptera; family Rhinolophidae; genus Rhinolophus; species Rhinolophus ferrumequinum. Next base: position 688,390 of record NC_046285.1, on the reverse strand, counting down.
GAATTTCTGGAGATTAAGAACTCAATAGAAGAAATTAAGAATGAAATAGCCAGCTTAGGTAGTAGAGTTGACCAGATGGAGGAGAGAATCAGTGACATTGAAGATAGAAATCTGGAAATGACACGGATGGAAGAAAAGAGACTTGAGACTTAAAAGAAATAAAAGAACTCTACAAGAACTTTCTGACTCCATCAGAAAGAGCAATATAAGAATAATGGGCATACCAGAAGGGAAAGAAAGGGAGAAGGGAACAGAGAGTATATTCAAACAAATAGTCGACAAGAACTTCCCAAATTTGTGGGCAGAACTGGATCCTCGAATCCAAGAAGCAAATAGAACACCTAATTACCTCAACCCCAACAGGCCTTCTCCAAGGCACATTGTATTGAAGCACATTGTATTGATCTTTGTCTAAAATCAATGACAAAGAAAGAATCCTCAAGGCAGCCAGGGAAAAGAAGCTGGTAAGCTACAAAGGAAAGCCCATTAGATTATCATCAGATTTTTTAGCAGAAACTCTACAAGCCAGGAGGGAGTGGAACCAAATATTCAAACTATTGAAAGAGAGAAATTATGAGCTTAGAATAATGTATCCAGCAAAGATATCCTTTAGATATGAAGGAGGAGTAAAGACCTTTACAGACATACAGAAGCTGAGGAAATTTTCTCATACATGACATGCACTACAAGAAATACTAAAGGAGGCTATTTGACCACCATCAACAGGGACAATTTGTGGAAACCAAAACTTAAAAGGGGGAAAGTAAAGGCCTGAACCGGAATATGGGAAGGGAGAAAGTAAGTGTGCTAAAGAAAAAGGAATACTCTAAATATCAAACTTTCTTTTACTTAAACTTAAGGGTAACCACTCAAAAAAAAAATCCAGAAATGAAATACATACTGTAATAACAGAAGAAACAGAAGGAAACATCATAGAATACCACCACACAGAAATAATAGACAACAACAAAAAGGCAAAGAAACAATGGAGACACAGCCGTACCAGAAAACAAGAGATAGAATGACAGGAAATCCTCATGTATCAATAATAACCTTAAATGCAAATGGACTGAACTCACCAATAAAAAGGCACAGAGTAGCAGATTGGATCAAAAAACTAAAGCCGATCCTACCCCGCCCTTCCAGAGACTTAAACCGGCCCCTGAACCGAGAAGTGGTATCAAAAGCTCACGCTTTGGGAAGCCTGACGGGCAGCCCTGACCCAGGCAGTCTGGGCAGTGTGCGTGATTTTGGCTGCGCTAGGAGAGAAGAGACGCCTCCACCCCCAGCCACCACCTTTTCTGGCCTGCGGGAAGAGGGCGACACACGGCTGGGCTGGGAGAGTGAAGACCCCTCCATCTCCAGCCCCCACCCTTCCTGGCTTGCCTAGGGTGGGGTGGGTGCAGCGGCCGAGACACACCCGGAGATCAGCAGTGAGGCAGGCGCAGCTCTGGGCTTTCAGCAGATCAGAAATCTCCTGCCCGCACTCACACACACACACTGAAGAGGTGCCTTAAGACTCAAGAGTTTTGGTCACATATCTGGTGGTGCCACTCTCAGTGTGCATTTGTGCAGGCAAGGGCAGAAACTGCACTGATATTGTAAAAACTATCATCCAGACCCCTCAGGCCCACGCTTTTAAGTCTGCAGTCCCAAAGTCTCTCTGGGCACCAGGTGACCGGCTCTGCCTGCGCAATAAGCAGGGGGCTCCTTGGTACAGCAGAGAACAACCTGGACATTGCTTGGTGGGCTTAGGCCGAGACTGTCGCTGCTTTTTGTATTGCTTTGTTTTGTCTTGTTTTGCTTTGTCTTTATATCTTTGATATCTTTGCCTCTGTCGAGTGGGGTTATCAGGTGGTTTTTGCATGTGAACGTATTTGATATTTTTCTTTGTTGTTGTTGTGGTTGTTGTGCTTGGTGATTTGCTTTGTTCTGAAACTGCCCTGCCGGGGCCCAGCTTGTGAGGCACGGTCAGCAGATCAGAAATCTCCCGCCCGCACCCATACACACACACTGAAGGAGTGCCCTAGGACTCACGAGCTCTGGACAAAGGACTGGTGGTGCTCCTCTCGGTGTGCATACGTGCGGACAAGGGCAGAAGCTGCACTGACTTTGTGGAGACTATCATCCAGACCCCTCAGGCCCACGCTTTTAAGTCTGCAGTCCCAAAGTCTCTCTGAGCACCAGGTGACCGGCTCTGCCTGCGCAATAAGCAGGGGGCTCTTTGGTACAGCAGAGGACAACCTGGTCATTGCTTGATGGGCTCAGGCCGAGACGGTCGCTGCTTTTTGTTTTGCTTTGTTTTGCTTTGCTTGGTTTTGTTTTGCTTTATCTTGTATCTTTGATATCTTTGCCTGTGTCGAGCGGGGGTTATCGGCTGTGTTTTTTTTTTTTTTTTTTTTTTTTTTTTTTTTTTTTTTCTTTTTTTCTTTTTTCTTCTTTGCTGTTGTCGTTGCTGCTGTGCTTGGTGATTTGCCTTGTTCTGGGACTTCCCTGCCGGGGCCCAGCTTGGGTGGCACGGGACTCGGCATATCTGGGGGCCAACTCCAGACCAAATCGGAGTGCAGCCGGGGTTGACCTGCAGGTCACATACCTAGAGGGGGTTCTCGGCAGGCTCTGGAGCCCATAGAGGCCAAACCACATTGGGGTGGTCAACCCTCACGCAGCAGAGTGCCCTGCGGGGGGCAGAGCCAAGTCTCACGGCAGGTCAGCCCAGGAGTTGACCCCACCTGCTCATTAGCGGGAAGCAATTAAAGATCTTCTTGAACGGGACAGTGTACACAACACAAGACTCACCTTTGGAGCACACGCAGAGGAGGACGACGTGGTGCGAGTCAAATATAAAGGACACATACTACACAAGATAACCTAGCAAGAACTAAGAACTCTAGGGGATCTACCTAATATATCAAAATAAACACAGTCAGCCAGAATGGGGAAACAAAGATACACGTCCCAAATAAAAGAACAGAAGAAGCTTCCACAACTGGAACCAAATGAAGCAGACGTAACCAACCTCTCAGAGACAGAGTTCAGAACACTGGTGATAAGAATGTTTAAGGAGCTTAGAGAAGACATAAAGAAGGATGTAGAAATCATAACAAACGAGCTTAGAGAAAACATAAAGAAGGATGTAGAAATCATAACGAAAAACCAGTTGGAACTAAAGAACACAATTACCGAAATTAAGAACTCACTTGAAGGAATTACCAGCAGGCTAGATGAAGCAGAGGATCGAATCAGCGACTTAGAAGACAAGGTAGCAGAGATCACCCAAACGGAACAACAAAAAGAAAAAAGAATAAAAAACAATGAAGATGGCCTAAGAGACCTCTGGGATAACATCAAGCGCAACAACATGCGCATCATAGGAATACCAGAAGGTGAAGAGAGCAAGCAAGGGATTGAGAACATATTTGAAGTAATAATGTCTGAAAACTTCCCCAACCTGATGAAGGAAACCAACATACAAGTCCAGGAAGTGCAGAGAGTTCCAACCAGGATTAACCCAAACAGGTCCACACCAAGACACATTATAGTTAAAATGGCAAAGCTTAAAGACAAAGAGAGAATCCTAAAAGCAGCAAGAGAAAGACGGTGGGTTACATACAAGGGAACTCCCATAAGACTATCAAATGATTTTTCTACAGAAACATTGAAGGCCAGGAGGGAGTGGCAGGAGATACTTAAAGTGATGGAAAACAAAGGCCTACAACCTAGATTGCTTTATCCAGCAAGGCTATCATTTAAAGTTGATGGAGAGATAAAGAGCTTTCCAGAAAAAAATAAGCTAAAGGAATTTATTACCACCAAGCCAGCATTGCAAGAAATACTAAAAGGTCTTCTGTAAATAGAAGAAAGATCAAAACAACCTAACTACAAATTTAAAAATGGCAATATCTATGTACCTATCAATAATCACTTTAAATGTAAATGGATTAAATGCTCCAATCAAAAGACATAGGGTGGCTGACTGGATAAGACAGCAAGACCCTTGTATTTGCTGTATACAAGAGACTCACCTCAGAACAAAAGACACACACAGGCTGAAAGTGAAGGGTTGGAGTAAGATATTTCATGCAAATGGAAACGAGAAAAAAGCTGGAGTTGCAATACTTATTTCTGACAAAATAGACTTTAAAATGAAGAACATACTAAAAGATAAAGATGGGCACTATATAATAATAAAGGGATCGATCCGACAAGAGGACATAACCCTAGTAAACATCTATGCACCCAACATAGGAGCACCTAAATATATAAAACAGGTACTGACTGACATAAAGGCAGAGATCAACAGTAACACTATTATAGTCGGGGACTTCAACACACCTCTGACCACAAGGGACAGGTCTTCCAGACAGAAAATCAATATGGAAACAACAGCCTTAAATGATACATTGGACCACTTGGATTTAATCGATATTTTCAGAACATTTCACCCCAATGCTGCAAAATACACCTTCTTCTCAAGCGCACATGGAACATTTTCCAAGATAGATCATATGTTAGGCCACAAAACAAGTCTTGATAAATTTAAGAAAATTGAAATCATACCAATTGTCTTCTCTGATCACAATGCTATGAAATTAGAAATGAACTACAGGAAAAAAACGGGAAGACACACCAATTCATGGAGGCTGAATAACTTATTACTAAATAATGAATGGGTCAAGCAGGAGATCAAGGAAGAAATCAAAAGATATTTCGAGATAAATGAAAATGAAAACACGACGACCCAAAATCTTTGGGATGCCGCGAAAGCAGTCCTAAGAGGGAAATTCATAGCTTTGCAGGCCTACCTAAAGAAACAAGAAACATCACTAATCAACAGTTTATCTTCACATTTAAGGGATCTGGAAAAAGAACAGCAAAATAAGCCCAAAGGGAACACAAGGAAGGAGATAATAAAGATCAGAGCAGAATTAAATGAAATAGAAACCAGAAAAACAATACAAAAGATCAATGAATCCAAGAGTTGGTTCTTAGAGAAGATAAACAAAATCGACAAACCATTAGCCAGACTCATTAAAAAAAAGAGAGAGAGGACCCAAATTAATAAAATCAGAAACGAAAGAGGAGAAGTGACAACGGACACTGCAGAAATACAAAGAGTTTTAAGAAGTTACTATGAGCAACTATATGCCAACAAATTTGACAATTTGGAAGAAATGGACAATTTTCTAGAGGCGTACAACCTTCCAAGGCTAACTCAAGAAGAAACAGAAAACCTGAATAGACTGATTACCACCACGGAAATTGAATCAGTAATCAACAGTCTCCCAACAAACAAAAGCCCTGGACCAGATGGCTTTACAGGTGAATTTTACAAAGCGTTCAAAAAAGAATTATCACCAATTCTCCTCAAGCTCTTCCAAAAAATCCAGAAGGAGGGAAGACTCCCAAACACTTTTTACGAAGCCACTATCACCCTGATACCAAAATTAGAGAAAGACACCACAAAAAAAGAAAACTACAGGCCGATATCTTTAATGAACATAGATGCAAAAATCCTCAACAAAATATTAGCAAACAGAATTCAGCAATACATTAAAAAGATCATTCACCATGATCAAGTGGGATTCATTCCTGGTATGCAGGGGTGGTTCAACATCCGCAAATCTATTAATGTGATACACCACATTAACAAAATGAAAAATAAAAATCACATGATCATATCAATAGATGCAGAAAAAGCATTTGATAAAATCCAACAGCCATTTATGATAAAAACCCTTAAGAAAGTGGGAATAGAGGGATCTTATCTCAACATAATAAAGGCCATATATGACAAACCCACAGCTAACATCATACTCAATGGGGAAAAGCTAAAACCATTCCCCCTAAGATCAGGAACAAGGCAAGGATGCCCATTATCTCCGCTTCTATTCAACATAGTTCTGGAAGTTCTTGCCACAGCAATCAGACAAGAAAAAGAAATAAAAGGCATCCAGATTGGTAAGGAGGAAGTAAAGTTATCATTGTATGCAGATGATATGATACTATATATAGAGAACCCTAAAGACTCCACCAAGAAGCTATTAGAGCTGATAGATGAATTTAGTAAAGTGGCAGGATACAAAATTAATATTCAGAAATCAGTTGCATTTGTATATACCAATAATAAAACATCAGAAGGAGAAATTAAAAAAACAATCCCATTTACAATCGCTCCAAAGACTATAAAATACCTGGGAATAAATTTAACCAAAGAAGTAAAAGATCTATACTCAGAAAATTATAAGACACTGATGAAAGGAATGAAGGAAGATATAAATAGATGGAAACACATATCATGTTCATGGATAGGAAGAATTAATATAGTTAAAATGTCCATACTGCCTAAGGCAATATACATATTCAATGCAATTCCTATCAAACTGCCAACGTCGTTTTTCACAGAAATAGAACATATAATCCTAAAATTTATATGGGACCATAAAAGACCCCGAATAGCAAAGGCAATCTTGAGAAATAAGAACAAAGTGGGAGGTATAACAATACCTGACTTCAGATTATACTACAAGGCTACAGTAATCAAAACAGCATGGTACTGGCATAAAAACAGACACATAGATCAATGGAACAGAATAGAGAGTCCAGAAATAAATCCACGCCTATATGGCCATTTAATGTACGACAATGGAAGCAAGAATGTACGATGGAGTAATGACAGTCTATTCAATAAATGGTGCTGGGAAACCTGGACAGACACATGCAAAAAAATGAAGTTGGACCACCTCCTTACACCATATACAAAAATAAATTCAAAATGGCTTAAAGACTTAAATGTAAGGTCTGAAACCATAAAATACCTAGAAGAAAACATAGGAAGAAACTTCTCAGACATTACCCGGAGTAAGATTTTTACTGATATACACCCTCGCGCGAGGGAACTAAGGGAAAGAATAAACATGTGGGATTATATCAAACTAAAAAGTTTTTTCACAGCAAAGGAAATCATCAATAAAACAAGAAGGGATCCTACTGAATGGGAAAAGATATTTGCCAGTGATATATCTGATAAGGGATTAATATCACAAATCTATGGAAAACTTACTCAACCCAACTCCAAAAAAACAAACGATCCAATTAAAAAATGGGCAGAGGACTTGAAGAGACATTTTTCTGAAAAGGACATACAGATGGCAAACAGACATATGAAGAAATGCTCAACCTCACTAACCATCAGAGAAATGCAAATAAAAACCACAATGAGATACCACCTCACCCCAGTCAGAATGGCTATCATCAATAAATCAACAAACAACAAGTGCTCGCGCGGATGTGGAGAAAAGGGAACGCTTGTGCACTGTTGGTGGGATTGCAGACTGGTGCAGCCGCTATGGAAAACAGTATGGAGGTATCTCAAAATTCTGAAAATGGAACTACCTTATGATCCAGTAATTCCACTCCTAGGTATCTATCCGGAGAAATCCAGAACTTCAATTCAAAAATCTCTATGCACTCCTATGTTTATTGCAGCACTATACACAATAGCTAAGACATGGAAACAACCAAAATGCCCATCGGTAGATGACTGGATTAAGAAACTGTGTTACATTTATACAATGGAGTATTATGCAGCCATAAGGAAGAAAGAAATCTTACCATTTGCAACAACATGGATGGATCTAGAGAACATTATGTTAAGTGAAATAAGTCAGACAGAGAAAGATAAGTTCCATATGATCTCACTTATTTGCGGATTCTAAAGAAAAGAATAAGTGAATGAACTAATCAGAAACTGTTTGGGAGACAATGAGGAAAAACTGAGGGTTGCTAGATGGGCGGGGGGAGTGGGGGGTGGGGGGGAGGGTGAGGGGATTGGAGGGCAGTCGGTGACCACAGGATGGCCACGGGGTTTGAAAATTAATCTGGGGAACGTAATTTGGTGGTTACCAGAGCGTAAGGGGGTTGGGGGGTGGGGGATGAGGGTGAGGGGGATCAAATGTACGGTGATGGAAGGGGAGCTGACTCTGGGTGGTGAACACACAGTGTGATTTATGGATGATGTGATTCAGAATTGCACAACTGAAATCTATGTAATTCTACTAACAATTGTCACCCCAATAAATTAAAAATAAATTAAAAAAAAAAAAAAAAAAAAAAAAAAAAAACTAAAGCCAACCATATGCTGCCTCCAAGAGACACATCTCAGCTACCAGGACTCAAAGTGAAAGGGTGGAAATTGACACTCCAAGCAAATGGTATCCAGAGAAAATCAGGTGTAGCCATAATGGTATCAGATGAAACAGACTTCAGGGTGAAAAAGATAACAAGAGACAAAGATGGACATTTCATAATGGTAAAGGGGACTACTATACAACAAGAAGACCTAACAGTCGTCAATATTTATGCCCCCAATCAGGGAGCGCCGAATTATACCAAGCAACTACTAACAGAACTAAAGGGAGAAATTGACCAAAACACAATTATACTAGGGGACCTAAATACATCACTGACAGCTATGGATAGATCATCCAAACAGAAAATAAATAACAAACTAGCAGCCCTAAATGACACATTAGATGAAATGGACATAATTGACATATATAGAGCACTTCATCTTAGAACATCAGACTGTATATATTTTTCTAGTGTACATAGAACATTCTCAAGGATAGACCATATATTGGGACATACAATAAGCCTCAGCAAATTTAAGAACATTGAAATCATACCAAGAATATTCTCTGATCACAAGGCTTTGAAATTGGATATCAACTGCAAAAAGAAAGCAGGAAAAAACACAAATACATGGAGATTAAACAACATACTTTTAAGAAAGAAGAAATTAGAGGAGAGATCAAAAGATACATAGAAACAAATGACAATGAAAATATATCCTACCAAAATTTTTGGGATGCAGCGAAAGCAGGTTTAAGAGGGAAATTTATATCATTACAGGCCTATCTCAAGAAACAAGAAAAATCCCAAATAAATAACCTCATGTTACACCTTAAAGAACTAGAAAAAGAAGAAGAAGTGAAACCCAAGGTCAGCAGAAGAAAGGAAATAACAAAAATCAGAGCACAACTAAATGAAATAGAGAACAAAAAGACAATAGAAAAAATTCATGTGACAAAGAGCTGGTTCTTTGAAAAGACTAACAAAATTGACAAACCCTTGGCTAGACTCACTAAGATAAAAAGAGAGAAGACACTAACAAAATCAGAAATGAAAAAGGGGAAGTTATCATGGACACCACAGAAATACAAAGGATCATTCAAGAATACTATGAAGGACGATATGCCACCAAATTCAGTAACCTAGAAGAAATGGACAAGTTCTTAAAAACATATAGCCTTCCAAGGCTGAACCATGAAGAACTGGAAAATCTAAACAGACTGATCACCAGTAACAAAATTGAATCAGTCATCCAAAACCTTCCCAAAAGCAAAAGTCCGGGACCAGATGGCTTCAGTAGTGAATTCTACCAAACCTTCAAAGAGGATCTAATACCAATCCTGCTCAAACTTCTCCAAAAAATTGAGGAAGAGACAGTACTCCCTAACTCATTTTTTGAGGCCAACATTACTCTGATACGAAAATCTGGTAAGGACAACACACAAAAAAGAAAACTACAGACCAATATCTCTGATGAATACAGATGCAAAAATCCTAAACAAAATTCTAGCAAATTGAATACAACAATGCATTAAAAAGATCATTCATCACGACCAAGTGGGTTTCATCCCCGGGGCACAAGGATGGTTCAACATCTGCAAATCCATCAATGTAATACATCACATAAACAAAAGAAAGGACAAAAATCATATGATCATATCAATTGATGCAGAAAAAGCATTTGACAAGATACAACATCCATTTATGATTAAAACACTTAATAAAATAGGTATGGAAGGAAAATACCTTAACATAATAAAGGCCATATATGACAAGACCTCAGCTAATCTCATAATTAATAGTGAAAAACTGAAGCCCTTTGCTCTACGTTCAGGAACACGACGGCTGTCCCCTATCACCTCTGCTTTTCAACATAGTGTTGGAAGTCCTTGCCAGAGCAATCAGGCAAGATAAAGAAATAAAAGGCATCCAAATTGGGAAGGAAGAAGTTAAATTGTCACTTTTGGCAGATGACATGATGCAATATATAGAAAACCCTAAAGACTCCACCAAAAAACTATTAGAAACAATCAACGAATACAGTAAAGTTGCTGGCTACAAAATCAATGTACAAAAGTCCATTGCATTTCTTTATACTAACAATGAAATCTCAGAAAAAGAAATACAAAAAACAATTCCTTTTGCAATTGCAGCAAAAAGAATAAAATACCTAGGAATAAACTTAACCAAGGATGTGAAGGACCTATATGCTGAAAAGTATAAGACATTTTAAAAAGAAATTGAAGAAGACACAAAGAAATGGAAAGATATTCCGTGCTCAAGGATTGGAAGAATCAACATAGTTAAAATGGCCATATTATGCAAAGCAATATACAGATTTAATGCAATCCCCATCAAAATCCCAATGGCATTTTTTAAAGAAATAGAACAAAAAATCATCAGATTTGTTTGGAACCACAAAAGACCCCGAATAGCCAAAGCAATCTTAAGAAAAAAGAACAATAGTGGAGGTATCACACTCCCTGACTTCAGCTTGTACTACAGGGCTACAATAATCAAAACAGCATGGTAGTGGCAGAAAAACAGACACATAGACCAATGGAATAGAATTGAGAACCCAGAAATAAAACCACATAAATATAGACAGATAGTTTTTGACAAAGAAGCGAAAAACATACAATGGAGGAAAGACAGCCTCTTCAATAAATGGTGCTGGGAGAATTGGAAAGCCACATGCAAAAGAATGAAACTGGACTGCTATCTGTCACCATGTACCAAAATTAATTCAAAATGGATCAAAGACTTAAGCATAAGACCTGAAACAATAAACTGCATAGAAGAAAACATGTGTACTAAACTTATGGACCTTGGGTTCAAAGAGCATTTTATGAATTTGACTCCAAAGGCAATGGAAGTAAAAGCTAAAATAAGCGAATGGGACTATATGAAGCTTAAAAGCTTCTACACAGCAAAAGAAACCATCGACAAAAGAAAGAGGCAACCAACTGAATGGGAGAAGATTTTTGAAAACAGTGCCTCCGATAAGGGGCTAATATCCAAAATGTACAAGGAACTCATGCAACTCAACAACAAAAACCAAACAATCCACTTGAAAAATGGGCAGAGGACCTGAAGAGACGTTTCTCCAAAGAGGACATACAAATGGCAAATAGACATGAAAAAATGCTCAACATCACTAATCATCAGAGAAATGCAAATAAAAACCACATGAGATATCACCTCACCCCAGTCAGAATGGCTATCATCAACAAGACAAATAGTAAGAAGTGTCGGAGAGTCTGTGGAGAAAAAGGAACCCTCATACACTGTTGGTGGGAATGCAGACTGGTGCAGCCGTTATGGAAGGCAGTGTGGAGGTTCCTCAAAAAATTATGAATAGAATTACCATGTGATCGAGCAATCCCTCTCCTGGGTATCTACCCAAAAAATTTGAAAACATTTATACATAAAGACACGTGTGCTCCAACGTTCATTGCAGCTTTGTTTCCGGTGGCCAAGACATGGAAACAACCAAAATGTTTTTTGATAGATGAATGTATAAAGAAGTTGTGGTATATATACACAGTGGAATACTAAGAAAAGATGATATAGGAACATTTGTGACAACATGGATGGATCTTGAGAGTATGATGCTAAGCAAAATAAGTCAGACCGAAAAAGTAGAGAACCAGATAATTTCACTGATATGTGGTATGTGAACCAAAAACAACAACAACAACAAAATAAAAACAAATGAGAATCAAAAACTCATAGACACAGACAATAGTTTAGTGTTTTCCAGAGGGTAAGGGGGTAGAGGGGTGGTAGATGAGGGTTAAGGGGATCAAATATATGGTGATGGAAAGAGAACTGATTGTGGGTGGTAAAAAAACAATGTGATTTATAGATGTTGTAGTATGTAATTGTACACCTGACATCTATGTAACTTTACTAACAATTGTCACCCCAATAAACTTTAATTTAAAAAAATGCTTAAGGAACTCAGTGAGAACATCAACAAAAAGATAAAGCATAAAAAAGGACATAAAAAAGGACTGTAAAAAAGAATCAGTCAGAAGTGAGGACTACAATAACCGAAATGAACAATACACTAGGAATCAACAGCAGACTAGATGCAGCAGAGGACTGAATCAGCTATTTGGAAGACAAGTTAATGGAAGACACTGAATTGGAACAGCAAAAAGGTTTTTCAAAATGAGGGTAATTTAAGGGTCCTTTGGGACAACATCAAGCATAACCACATTTGCATCATAGGGGTACCAGAAGAAGAAGAGAGAGAACAAGGAATTGAAAACCCATTTGAAGAAATAATGATTGACAACTTCCCTCACCTGATGAAGGAAATAAATAGACATACAAGCGCAGGAAACAGAGTCACAAACAAGATGAACCTAAAGAAGCCAACACCAAGACACATCGTAATTAAAATGCCAAAGGTGAAAGACAAAGACAGAATCTTAAAAGCAGCAAGCAAAAGGCAGTTAGTGACCTACAAGGGAACTCCCATAAGATTGTCAGCTGATTTCTTTGAGAAAAGAGCTTCCCAGGCAAGAAAAATGTAAAGGAATTAATTACCACCAAACCAGTAGTACAAGAAAAGGACTTAAAAAAAAAAAAATTTAAGAAGAAGAAGTGCCGAGGGAAAGAAATAAACATGAATAATAAAATGGCAATAACTATGTACCTATCAATAATCACTTTAAATAGAAATGGATTAAATGTTCCAATCAAAAGACATGGAGTAGCTGAATGAATAAGAAAACAAGACATATGCTGTCTACAAAAGACCCACTTCAGATCAAAAGACACAGACTGAAAGTAAAGGGCTGGAAAAAGATATTTCATGCCAAGGGACATGAAAAAAGACTGTAATAGCAATACTTATAACACACAAAATAGACTTTAAAACAAAATCTATAATAACAGACAAAAAAGGACATTTCATAATGACAAGGGGATCAATTCGACAAGAGGATATATAACCCTTGTAAACGTCTATGCACCCGAAGTAGGAGGACCTAAATACATAAAGCAAATATTGACCAACATAAAGGGAGAGATCAACAGTAATACAGTCATAGTAGGAAGTTGAACACCCTATTGACACCAACGGACATTTCTTCTAGACAAAAAATCAACAAGGAAACAGATTCCTTAAGTGACACAGTAGACCAGGCGGATTTAATTGATATTTTTAGAGCATTTCACCCCAAAGTAGCAGAATACATATTCTTTTCAAGTGTACATAGAATGTTTTCCAAGATAGACCACATATTAGGCCACCAAACAAGTCTCAATAAATTTGAGAATATTGAACTCATATCAAGCATCGTTTCTGACCACAGTGGTTTGAAACTAGAAATCAATTACAACAAGAAAACTGAGAAACACACAGACGCAGAGGCTGAATAACATGCTACTAAACAGTGAATGGGTTAATGATGAGACCACTGAAGAAATCAAAAGTTACCCTGAGACAGATGAAAATGAAAACACAAGAAACGAAAATCTGTGAGTCACAGCGGAAGCAGTCCTAAAAAAGGAAATTCATAGCAGTGCAGGCCCACCTAAAGAAACAAGAAAAATCTCAAATAAACAGTCTAACTTTACACCTAAGGGAACTGGAGAAAGAACAGCAGACAAAGCCCAAAGTGAGTAGAGGGAAGGAAATAATAAAGATCAGAGTGGAAATAAATGTGGTCTAAAAAAAATACAAAAGATCAATGAAACCAAGAGTTGCTTCATTGAAATGACACACAAAGTTGATAAACCTTTATCCAGATTCATCAAGAGAAAGAGAGAGGACCCAAATAAATAAAGTCAGAAATGAAAGAGAAGTAACAAACTGACACCACAGAAATACAAAAGATTATAAGAAAATACTATGAACAATTATATGCCAATAATTTGGACAACCTGGAAAAAATGGATAAATTCCTAGAAATATATAGTCTTCCAGGGATGAATCAGGAAGAAATAGAAAATCTAAATGGACTGATAACTACTAATGAAGTTGAATCAGTAATCAAAAGACTCCCAACAAACAAAAGCCCTGGACCAGGTGGCTTCACAGGTGAATTTTACCAAGCATTCAAAGAAGAAGTAATAACTATTCTTCTCAAACTCTTCTTAAAAAAATTGAAGAAGAAGGAAGGCTCCTAAACTCATTTTATGAGGCCAGCATTACCCTGATACGAAAACCAGACAAGGACACTATAAAAAAAGAAAAATTATAGCCCAATATCCCTGAGGAGCATAGTTGGAAAATTTCTCAACAAAATATTAAACCAAATTCATCAATACATTAAAAAGATCATTCACCATGATCAAGTGGGATTTATTCTTGTGATGCAAGGTTAGTTCAATATCTGCTAATCAATTAATGTGGTATACATAAACAGAATGAAGGATAAAAATCAACTCAATAGATGCAGAAAAAGCATTTGATAAAGTCCAGCATCGATCTATGATAAAAACCCTTAAGAAAGTAGGATTAGAGGGAACATCCCTCAACTTAATAAAGGCCACATATGACAAACCCATAGTTAACATCATACCCAAAGGTCAAAAGCAGAAGCTTGTTCTTTAAGATCAGGAACAAGACAAGGATGTCTGCTTTCATCAATTTTATTCAACACAGTACTGGACGTCCTGGTCACAGACATCAGAGAAGAAAAAGAAATAAAAGGCATCCAAGTTGGAAAGGAAGAAGTAAAACTGCCATTATTTGCAGATGACATGATACTATATACAGAGAATCCTATACATTCTACCAAAAAAACTATTAGAACTAATGAATGAATTCAGTCAAGCAGCAGGATACAAAATTAATATTCAGAAATTGGTCTCATTTTTATACACCAATAATGAACTATCAGAAAGAGTAAGAATAAATTCCATTTGCAATTTAATGCAAAAAATACCTAGGAATAAATTTAACCAAGGAAGTAAAACCCTGTACTCAGAAAACTATAAGATATTGAAGAAAGAAATTGAAGAGGACACAAATAAATAGAAGGCTATGCCATGCTCATGGATGGGAAGAATTAACATCATTAAAATGTTCACACTACCCAAAGCAATCTGCAGATTAAATGCAATCCCTGTCAAAATGCCAATGCCATTTTTCACAAAACTAGAACAAATAATCCTAATATGTATAGAGAAGCACAAAGAAACCTGAATAGCCAAAACAATCTTGAGAAAGAACAAAGTTGGAGAACACTACTTGATATCAAACTATCCACAAGGCTAGTAATCAAAACAGCATGGTACTGGCATGAAAACAGACACAGTATCAATGGAACAAAATAGAGAGCACAGAAATAAATCCACACCTAATTAATCTATGATAAAGGAGGCAAAGATATACGATGGAGTAAAGACAGTCTCATCAATAAGTGGTGCTGGGAAAACTAGACAGATGCATGCAAAAAAACGAAACTAGACCACCCTCTTACACCACATAGAAGAATAAACTCAAAATGGAATAAAAACTTAATCCATAAAACACCTAGAAGAAAACATAGGCAGTAAGTTCTCTGACATTGCTCTTAGTATTATTTTTTCCCTGATCTATCTCCTCAGGCAAGGGAAACAAAAACAACAAATAAACAAATGGACTACATCAAACTAAAATTTTTGCACAACAAAGGAAACTGTCAACCAAATGAAAAGTCCACTTTCTGAATGGGAGAAGATATTCAACAATGATAGATCCGATAAGGGGTTAATATCCAAAATATATAAACAACTCATACTACTTAACACCAAAGAAACAAACAAGCTGATTAAAAAATGGACAGAGGACCTGAATAGACATTTCTCCAAAGAGGACATACAGATGGCCAATGGACATATGAAAAAATGCTCAACATCACTAATCATCAGGGAAATGCAAATAAAACCAACAATGAGACGTCAGTTCATAACTGTCAGAATGGCTATCATCAATAAATTAACAAACAACAATTGTTGGCGAGGATGTGGAGAAAAAGGAACCCTTGTGCACTGTTGGTGGGATTGTAAATTGGTGCAGCCACTGTGGAAAACAGTATGGAGGTTCCTCAGAAAATTAAAAATAGAACTACCTTATGACCCAGCAATTCCACTTCTGGGTATTTATCTGAAGGAATCCAAAACACTAATTTGAAAGATACGTACCCCTATGTTGGGTTATATAAATTTCTAATCATATGCTGTACACATGAAACTAATACAATATTGAATGTCAACTGAAATTGAATATTTTTAAAAAGCAGGGGCAGAAGGTGAAAGGGAATAAGAGGTTCCAGTTTCCAGGTATGAAACATACACACACAAAAGCCATGGGGTACTCTGATGGAGGCTGGTCGGAACTCAGCTGGTAAAGACACAGACAGGTGCCCGCAGTTCAGAATCCCGGAAGCCTAGAGGGGCCTGTAGTAAACAGGCCTCCTGCTCGCTGTTGGATGAAGCCCCTCCTTCATAAACTACAAAGCTGTAGTTTGTGGGCTGTAGTCAGGTGTTGGGCCGCTGCTGTGGCCTTCAGTCACCTGCTGGAGGGAGGCTGCCGAGGCCTGCGTCCGGTGATGGGGTGGTGGCCCACGTCCAGGGCTCGGGGGACACGAGCTGTTGGACGGAACCATGGCCGTGCCTGGGAGGGCCTGGGTGTTGGGTACCATGTAGTGCAGTATCTCCTGGCCTTTTACTCTCTCCTCAGCTCTGGTCGTGCAGCCCAGCTCTCCCCCACACAGTAATCGCCCCAGAAAATGAAGCTGTTGATACTTCAAACATGGAGTTGTTAAGGGTGTCATTACATTTATCTTCCTGTGTGCACTCACATTTTGCATTTTAGAAACCAAACATTGACTGTTCCTTATCTAATATTTTGATGGATGCAATTTTATGAAAATGGTGCTGAATTTAGTTTTCTCCATGACAGCACTGAAATGTGTTTATAGTAAAGTATTACAGCGGTGTCATTTGACCTTGGTGTGAACTCTTCGGATCCCTCGTCAGAGTCACTGCAGCACCCAGTAGCCACCACCAGAGCTGAGCTGGGCGTCTGATGCTCTTGGAGTGAGGTGATCACGTCGCCCAGTGGGTGACGTGCCCCTGCTCTGTGCGCCTGAGCACTCTCTGCTCTTGACATTCCAGGTTTGCGTCCTGGCTCTGCTGACAGTATTATCTTCCATTTCCCTCGACACGTTACTAAACCTCTGCGCCTCTGTGTCCACATCTGTAAAATGAGGGCCAATAATGGTGTCTGCCCCACAAGGTGGTTTGGAGTGTAAATGAGTTCATGTTTGCAAAGCACTTAAAATAGTATCTGGTCTGTAGTGAATACTGAGTTTTGTGTTTGGTGATGCGGTACCCCCTTAGCCGTGAGCTACCTGTGGTCAGAGCCCTCTGTTGAGGGCACTGTGGTGTCAGCACTCAGCACTGAGAGGGGCTTTAGTAGAATTTCCTGCTTGGATTCTGAGTCTGGCATGAGGTGCAGGCATTGTTGCCGAGCCGCTGAGCTTGCGAGGCCGCCCTGTTTGCAGTCCTCATCAGGGCCTTTGTCGGCCCTCCTGGGCTCCCGCCTGGAACTGGTGCATTGCACACTTTCTTTCATATGCTGGCGTGTAAACACCATGGTTTCCGTCCTCTCGGTCTTATCTGTGACCGTCAGCTTCTCTGTTTTCCTCTGTGTTTGTTGGCTGGGAATCAAAGCAACATTTAAAATATTCCTGAGTGTTCAGGTTCTTTCTGCAAATACCATTCATTCAAGAAGTATTGATGGACCGTCTAGTACACGTGCCAGGCCTCCTTCTGCTGGCTGGACAGTGACTGCAGAACACAAAACAAAGTCCCTGTTCTCATGGGCTCATATTTTAATGGGGCAAAACAGATACCAACTGAGATAAATACAGACAATATTTAGTGTGTTAAGAGGAAATGTGACTGAAAGGAGAAAAAGAGTCAGAGAGAGCTGAGGGTGGGTGGGATGTTGGCGTTTTAGGTAGAGTGAATAGCAGAGACCTATAGGAAAGGGAGGCATGAGCCACATGTGTTTTTGGGGAGAGCGGGCCAGACACAGGGCACTGCAGTGCAAAGGCCCTGAGGCAGGCGTCCCCTGGCATGTTGGTGAGCAGGCTGGTGTGGCTGAGGATGAAGGAGGGGAGAGGAGTGGCTGAGGACACAGGTGAAGGGGGCACGTCCATGCAGGCTTCTGTGGGACTCTCTGGCTTTTACTGCAGCCTGGAGGAGGGGCATTTACATTTCTGAGGAGAGGCGGGACATGATCTGGATCTGACTTACTCTGGATGCTACATGTGGAAGAGACCAAGGCGGCTGAAACTGGAAGGAGGAGAGCCGAGTCCATTGCAATAATCCAGGCAAGTGACGATGGTGGCACATGGGGCAGCGCCTCTGTGGTCAGTCCAAACTGGAGGACCCAGCGTGTCTTCTTTGAGTCCGCAGATGTGTCTCCCCCTGGGTGCTTGTGACGAGACCTAGAAAAGCCAAGAAGGAAGTGTCCTGCCATACCTGTTTGAGGCAGTGTGGCTCCGTGCTGTGAAGCAGTAACCATGGCAGCAGCAAACAGGTGCTTCTCCACACCAAGACAAAATCTCAGAACCTGAGCTGTGCAGGAGGCTGTGTTAGCTGGCAGGGACCTCGCAGTGCAGATGGAGACCTGAGCCCCAGAGGTTGGCTGCCAGCCTGCGGACACACGGCTTATGGGGCACAGCTGCCCGGGACACCTGAGAGTCTCGCCCGGACCTGAGGGAATGCAGGCAGTGGTGGCAGCTGCTCCGTCCATGCTGTCCCCTCAGACCACCTCTGAGCCTGTGCTCTGTCTCATGTTGTCTTCACATCCCCCACCCCATTTTCCAGAAGGGGACACTAGGCCCAGACAGCTGGAGCAGTTTGCCTAAGGTCACACAGGAGGAGCTGCGACTCAAACCCAAGGCTGGCTGACTTCACCACTGGCTCCGATAGTCACCTGAAATAAGCAAACATAAGCTGACAAAAA
The DNA here is from genome assembly GCF_004115265.2 of Rhinolophus ferrumequinum. Taxonomy (NCBI): domain Eukaryota; kingdom Metazoa; phylum Chordata; class Mammalia; order Chiroptera; family Rhinolophidae; genus Rhinolophus; species Rhinolophus ferrumequinum. The sequence goes on along the minus strand of NC_046285.1, from coordinate 669,279 downwards.
TGACTGAGGAATAGGAATAAAATAAACTCTTCTTTAACGAAACTCTGATGAAGACATAAGGAAATTCCCCAAAGGAAATGTCCTCTTCCTTTCTTACAACCATGCATTGAAATCCTGCCCTCTGGCAGGTGGACTTGGAGACCCAACAGGTAATTTCAGTGATGAGTGAGAGCCGCTGCCCACAGTGTGAGGCAGGAGATGGAGCCTGTCATACGCAGGGAGAGTGGTCAGGAAGACAGATGTTGGGGCCAATGCACCTGGGTCTAACCCCAGTGTACTGACCAGCTGTGTGACCTCAGACAAGTTACTTAACCTCTCTGTGCTTCACTTTCCTTACCTATAACATGGACGTTATAAAACCACCCAACTCATAGAGTTGTGGTACAGATTAAATAAACTACTATAAGTAAATTGCTCAGAGTAGTGCTTGGTACATACTAAGTACTCAATAAAAAATGTTAGCCATCATTAGTATACAGGATCAAAAAGAGTTCTGAGGGCGAGAACATGGTGTGTAGTTTGTAGCAGCCAGGAAAGGCCCCTGGAGAAGGGGACAGTAAGGATGGATCTTGAAGGTGGGGAGGACCCGAACAGAGAGAGGGGTGGGCATTCCCTGGGGGGAGGCCTAGGAGCAGATTTTGAGGAGGAAACCTGTGAGCCTGATTAGCAACCTGAGGGGACAGATGGCCTGGGGTCTGGACTCAGGTGATACCAGGGCCTGGAAGGCCAGAGCACGAGCAGCCTGAATGCCTGTGGAGAACTCTGCTTTGTTAGGTAGGTGGTGAGGTGGTGAGAACCATCTCGAAGAAGTGCCAGGGAGGAATCCCAGGTTTCGTCTTGCACCCATGCAGAGTCTGAATTTCCAGTGGCCAGGAGATGGTGGGAACCTTGGAAAGAACACCAGTTTCTAAGTCCAAAGCATTCCTTTCCTGCGCTTTGGAAAGGCAGGTGGTGGTGGTGGAGGTTTCCTCCAACCCTGGTGACTTCAGAAGGCACTGTTTTCCCCACCTGGGGCATTAGGACAGGGTCACAAGCTGGGCATTGACTTCAGGCATGACGCGAGAAAGAACTGTGAAGCAGGAGGCCCGTGACCCTGGACTAAAGGCTGCAGGGTCTTGGGCACTCGGGGACCCTGGAGGACAGCATTGGCAAATGTGTTTGCTAGGGCCTCTGTGGAGGGCCGGGAGTTAACCTGGTGGGCCCCGGAGGAGGCAGGAAGCCCTTGGAGCCTGTCCCGGCCTTGAGCTTCTCCAGGGAGATCGGATGCAGACCATTTATTACGTTTGCACTTGACACTGATGGCTGCTGATGTGATGGAATCAGGACTGTAAGTGATTTGGACACTTCTGACTGCTGCGTGGAAGCTCATTGTTGGAGATAAATACGTGGCCCAGCTCTCCGTTAAAGAGTGAGCCAAATGCTCACTGGACAGCTGGGGCAGAGGTGAGCTGAGTGTTTTATCAGGCCTGCGGTGCGGCCATCCTGGGAGCAGGGGAGGCTGACGGGCCAAGGACGCACACAGACCGACGCCGAAACGCTCGGCGTGGGGCCTGGGTGTGTGTACTGAGCTGTCCCTGGACAAGGTGGGTTTGGTCTGGGAGGTCCAGAGGAGGAGGTGAAGGGGGGACAAGCTGTCAGGTGGCCAGTTATCTGAGGGGAATGGAATGGAGCCCCGGGACATGCTGGGGGTTCTGGGAGTGTGGGGGCCAGGGCAAAGTCAGTCTGGGCAGGCACATCTGTTAGGGAATTTTCATAAGATTTTGCAGGTCAGCGTGCTGGGATGGATGTACCAGCTCCTCCTGCCGGGTTCTAAGGACAGCACATGTCAGACCAAATTCTGCCCGCAAGCAGGCACTGACAGTCGTGCAGCCAGCTCTGAGACGCGAGGAGGTCCTGTGGGTGTTCGGAACCTCCTTTCTTGAAAGGTTCATCTGAGACAGATTGGGTCCGTTTTCCAGGATCACTGATCACCCAGCTCAGGAAAATAGCAAGAATCCTCCCATCTACCTGGTGGGAGTTGGCTCTAGGTGGGGACTCAGCTGTGTGCCCCCCACAGGGGCATGGGCTCATGAGCTATTCATGCCTGTCCGTGCAGGCCGGGGAGGGGGTCTTCAGGATTCTGGTGGGAAGACCGCCATGGATCAGTCAGAACCCAGTCCCATCTCAGCCAGAATTAGCAAGCCACTCATTTCACCTTTGAGGACTTGTTCCTCAACGTGCCTTATGCTCACTAGAGGTAGAGAGAGCTGCCTGGGGCGTGTGACCTGTGACTGCGCTTGGCGCCCCCCTGGGAGCTGGCCTTCCTGAGTTAGACCACGGCCGTCCCGGAGCCTGGCTCTCACGTGGTAGGATGTCTAGGCGAGGACTCTGCAGTCCTTTATAGAATCTGTAATGAGGGGCTTCTGGAAACCACCCTCACGGGCTTCGCCGTATTTGTATTTCCTTCACATTATTTTTTGTTTTTTATTTTGTTACCTTTAACTGTGATAAAATACATATAACATAAAGTTGACCACTTTAACCAATTTTAAGTGTGCCGTTCTGCAGCAGTGAGTACATTCACGTTGTTGTGTCATCACCACCATCCATCTTCAGAAGTCTTTTATCATGTAAAACTGAAACTCTGTACCCAATAAACACAAACTCCCCAGTCCTCCTCCCCCAGCCCCTGGCACCCACCATTTGATGCGTCGTGGAACCCCAGCCATCTCAGGCCGGTCAGACTCCACTGAGCTGACCACAGACACTCAAGAAGGTGACCAAGTCCAGCCCAAGACACCCAACCAACCTGTAGAGTTGTGAAAGACGATAAATGGTAGTTGTTTTAAGCCACTAAGTTTTGGGGCAATTTGTTTGGCAACATCATGGTAGTAGCAACAGACAGCTGATACACTGTGCGCCCCGAGACTATGGACTCTGTTGGTACGTCTCCCCCACCGAGGTTCCCAGGATACTTCCGTTGTGTGTGAAGCTGGGATTTCTGGTTGGCAGAGGGTGATGTGACTCTCCCCGCAAACCCCAGAGCAAACGGCCAGCTCCCTATCATTGTGCTGTCTCATTTCAGAGTTGCCAGCCTGTTTTGATGTTTGCTTGGCAGAACCGATGATGGGATGTCCAGGGGAGAGGGCGGTCTTCCTCCAAAGCCCCTGCTCACTCCGTGACCGTCCTTTGCCACTGGTGTATCACATGGCTGAGCCCGGGAACACAGATGAGTACAAGGTGTCTAGGTGGGCTGCTCACAACAGCTGGTCGAGGTTTGGGTCACACATTAGCTGAAATCAGTGAGCTTGCCGTCCGCTCGCTGGGGTTATGTTACGCTGACACAGTGGGGTGCCCCATTCATCTCAGCAGACATTATGGCAAGCCCAGGGCCCGATGTTTGAGAGACAGCTGTGTTCCATTTACTGATAATCACTAGGTCTTGGTGTATACGTGTTGCAATTTCAGCTCTTTCCGCACTTTCGCAGAGGAGCTATTTCTAAGTGTTAAAAAATAGGTGGCACTGTAATTATTATCAGCTCCTTTTTTTCTCAGCTGCTATTTTAGAAAGCATGTCAGGGAGTCAGACAGGCAGGGTGCTGGTCTGCAGCTCTGGTTGCAAAGTACAGTCCCCCCAACCTGGCTCACCACTGTGTTCCCAGCATCTGGAACTGTGCCTGGTACAGAGCAGGCATTTCGCAGATACGTGCAGAGCAAATGAAAGGACACACGATTTTCCTAATCGCCGTGTGTGGCTGTCTGCGGCACAGACACCACTGTCTCCACTTTGCAGACGAGGGACTTCTGGTCCAGAGGATAATGGGCCTGTGTAGCGTCCTCACAGTGAGATGTAGAAGCATCTTCTTGTACTTCCCACTCTGCCAAACTCCCTCCCCAGAAATACAAAGAGTGTCCAAAGAACAGCTGCAAATCCAGATGCGTCTATGAGGGAGACTGTGGAGGAGGCAGAGATAAGGGGACCACCCCTGTCCTAATCGTTTATGCCAGATAATGAAGGATGGCACTGCAGGAAGCAAACTGGTCTGTGACCATCAGACCTGTTCTTAGACCTTCTCCTCAGTCTCAAGGGGCCTCAGTGTGCAGGGAGTAGGACTGCTGGCTGTCGGCCCCCATCCATCAACCAGCTGAGTTCATCTGTGTGGTCTCAGCTTCCACTGATGTGGATGCTTCTGCGAGAGACAGAGAGACAAGTGTGGGCATGAGGCCAGCAGCCCTTCCTTCCAGCCACCTGGAGCTGAGAACCACCCACGGGAGAAAGGCATCGCTCAGAAGAGTCTGCCTGAAGCATGCTCTCAAAGAGGGTCTTATCTGGCCTGGGACAGAGGGACAGCCTGGGGCCAAGGGGCCTGCAGCATGTTCCAGGCTGGGACACCACGGCAGTCATGAGTCTCCCGCCCAAGGCGGTGTGAGGGCTGGGTGGCAGTGGGGGCCAGCTCAGGGAAGGCCCCCGGGAGGCAGGAAGGCCACTGAGGAAGGTGATGGTGGGCCTAGTCCAGCGAGATGAAGATGAGTACGTCTGTGTACCCAGGCTTGTGCTGGGAGCTCTCACCCATATTTTCACTTGTGTTCCTCACAGCCATGGGCCTAGCTCCTAGCTTACATTCAAGACAGTTTTGAGACCTTATTTCAGGTCAGCGGAACACTTTCACATTCTCTCACCATTCCCATCACTGCACAAGTTTAGAGTTTCCTGTAAAGCCCCAACACCTGCCCAGAGATTAACCATCCTCCCCCTCCCTCCTCCTTCCTCCTCCTTTTCTCTTTTCTCCTTCCTTCCTTTCTCCCTCCCTCTTTCCCTCTTTTCTTTCATCCCTCTTACCGTCCTTTGGCCTCCCTCCCTCCCTCCTGTCTAGCTCAGTGGTTCTCAGACTTTCTTGTGCACAGGATCGCTATGGGTCTGTCTTCCCAAACCCAGAACATGCTGGTCTGCAGGTAATTAAAGGAACTTTCTATGTAAGGGTCTTGTTTCCTTATCCAGTCAAGCTCTCCTATGTCTTTTTGTTGTAGCATTTAATCCATTTGTATGAAAAGTAATTGTTAATAGATATGTAGTTATTTATATTTTTTATTTTTTCCCCTTCTTCTTAAAGAAGTCCCTCTAACATTTCTTGTAATACTAGTTTGGTGATGATGAAGCCCTTTAGCTTTTTCTTGTCTGGGAAGCTCTTTATCTGTCCTTTGATTCTAAATGATAGCTTTGCTGGGTAGAGTAATCTTGATTGTAGGTTCTTTCCATCACTTTGAATATTTCGTGCCAATCCCTCTGGCTTGCAAAGTTTCTGTTAAGAAATCAGCTGATAATCTTATGGGAGCTCCCTTGTAGATCACTAACTGCTTTTCTCTTGCTGCTTTTAAGATTCTTTCTTTGTCATTTTAATTTGGCATTTTAATTATGACATCTCTTGGGATGGGCCAATTTGGGTTCATCTTGTTTGGGACTCTCTGTGCTTCCTGGCCTTGAATATCTATTTCCTTTGCCAGGTTAGGGAAGTTTTCCATCATTATTTCTTCAAATAGGATTTCAATTCTTTGCTCTCTCTCTCTTCTCCTTCTGGTGCTCCCATGATGTGAATGTTGTCGCACTTGATGTTGTCCCAGAGGCCCCTCAAACTGTCCTTACTTTTTTAATTCTTCTTTTTTTTTTTTTTGCTGTTCTGATTGGGTGGTGTCTGCTACCTTATCTTCTAAATCGCTGACTTGATCCTCTACTTCATCTAATCTGCTGTTGATTACTTCTAGTGTAGTCTTCATTTCAGTTATTGTATTCTTCATTTCTGACTGGTTCTTTTTTATGTTTTCTATCTCCGTTTTTATTTTTCCTATCTCTTTGTTGACATTCTTTCTGAGATCATTGATCATCCTTGATAACCAGTGTTTTGAATTTTGCATCTGGTAGATTGCTTGTCTCCATTTTGTTTAGAAATTTTTCTGGAGCTTTGTTGTGTTCTTTCATTTGGGGCGTGTTTCTTTGTCTCCCCATTCTGGCTGCCTCTCTGTGTTTTGTTTCTATGTACTAGGTAGTGCTGCTGTGTCTCCCAGTCTTAGTAGAGTGGCCTTATGTCATAGGTGTCCTGTGGGGCCCAGTGGCACAGTCATCCTGGTCACCTGAGCTGGGTCCTCCAGGTGTGTCCCTTGTGTGGATTGTGTGTGCCCTCCTGTTGTAGTTGAGCCTTGGTTGCTGTCTGCACATCATTGAGAGGGATTGATCCTCAGGTTGATTGGTTGTGAGGACTGGCCATGACTGCAGTGGAGGAGCTACTACCCTATGGAGCAGGCTTCATTCACTTTAGCAGGGCTGCTCAGTCTGCCCTTTGCGTGTGTCACTTGTGGAGATAGTTGGAGGGTACTCTGGTGTGGTCTGAAGCTGGCCACCAGGTGTGTTGGTTCTGGGGCCTTTTGGGAGGGGCTTTGTTGCAGGCCAAGTTCAGCCTTCACCTGTTCCCTGCCCAGGGCCACTTGGTATGAGCCACAAAGCACTCTGCAGGTGGCCGCCATCCGCACTGGGCGTGGAGGTGCCTGGAAGAGGCTAAGCTGTGAACAGAGGCTGGCTGCTGCTAGTGCCAGGCTTGGGGCTGCTTAGCAAGAGGTACAAGGCATGCCGAAGCCAGATGCTGCTGGTTTGGGTTTTGTGAACCTTTGAGAGACTTTAGGAAAGTCCACATCATGAGCCAAGACAGGCTGTTTGTATGGAAAAGCCACTGGAAGCGGCTTCGGTGGGTCTTCAAGTTGGCTGGGACAGGGTCTCAGGGAGTTAGCAGGGCAGGGCAAAGGCTGTCAGCCAGGTTAATGGAGACTCAGATATGGCGCCCTCTTGTGTCTGCATGCTGGGTGGGGGAGGGCTCAACAAAGCAGCAATGGCTTCTGCCAGCACTTCTGTCTGGGCCAAAGCTGCCCCTCCAGCCCACGCCCTAAAGCCAGACTCTTCAGTGCCTCCCCATATCTGCCTGGTGCCTTTGGAGTTGCTACCCTAGCGCTGGCGCTCAGAGCGAGTGAGTCCGTCAGAGAGAAAGCCCATGTGCAAGGCCTTTAAGAGGAGCACCTGGGACTGCAGCCACCCTGCTTCTCACTGAGCTACAATCTCCACTGAATTTCACCACCAGAAGTTGTAGGGACTTCTCTTCCCAGCCATGGAAACCTGGGTGGGGAGCCTGGTGTGGGGCTGGGACTCTTTGCACCTCAGGGGGACCTCCACAGATGACATATCCCTTCTGATTTTTAACTGCCACAGGCAGGTGTGGGACCAGCCTGTTCCGTGTCTTCATTCCTCCTACCAGTCTTGATACGGTTTCTTCTGTATGTCCTCAGGACTTCTCTGGTTTCAGTTTGAAGGTGTTATTCTGCAGCTGCCTCTTACATGGCGAAGGTCTGGAAGCTCTGTGTGTGAGAGAAAGGGGTCTGAATTGACCAGTGGGGTCATTGTTGAGGTACTGTCCGCCTCTTGGGTGAACCCTTCTGGATAAAGGGATCCACCGCCCCATTTATGAAACGTGGAGCCACAGGAGCTGGGTAAGAACATTCCAGGCACTCTGTCCTGAATACAGCAGATGCCATGTATCATGGAAAGTGGGGAGGTTCTGGACTCACCCCAGCACCTTTCCCATCTCAGAAGAGAAGGACCAACCACCAAAGCACCCATCAGTCTGGAAACCAGCCCCTGAGGGAGAGACTGTGACCTCAATGGCTGGGTGAGGTGGCTCTTGGCACAGCGTCCAAGCTGCAGCTGCGGCAGCATTATTAGAGTACATCAGAGCTGACTCACCTACTTACAGCCACTGTTACAGGAGAGAAAGGAAATTGCTCTGGAGCAGCCTGCAGCCTGATCCAGTAGCCCAGCTCAGAGGGATGCTAGGTCAGCCCAAGAAAGCCTCCAAGTTACACATGTAGGGAAATCTGTGCCTTTGTATAACAAGGTCCTAGAATTCAGCATTTTCCAAACTCAAATATCTGTAAGAGTCAGGAAGCAAAATGTTTCATGGTCAATTAAGTTTTGGAAATTCTGGGTCCATAGGGTTTCTTTACTGCAGGACTTCTCAAAGCCTTTAGTGACTCGCTGGACATGTGGACAAAGTTGATGGACAAGCTACAGTTGGACTGTGTGACAGATTCTGGTCTCTTCTGACCATTTAGTGCTTGGTTTGAAGATGGGATCACATCCTGTAGCACACTCCTGTACTTCTGAGCAGAAACTAGGAAATGCTGCTAAAGTTGATTCTTACGGGGAACAAGGCCATTTGTACGTTTGTCTTAGAACTACTTTGCTAGATGACTTCAGTTCAGCATGGTGAGAGCCCTTGTGTCTTGTATTCCAGAATTCGATGAATATGAAGGCCACCCCCATACAAATGTCAGGATTTAACAAAAATATTTGCCCATTGCCTCTGCTAGCCACATTCCTGCAGGTTTGGGCCTGCATTTTCCTGCGTCTTTCATGGAGCATGTACTACGTTCAGTACAGCTGTGAGCGTTTCCTGGATGCCGGGTATTGGGTTACTTGACGGGGATGTTGGGATTGAAAAGTGACCATTCCTGCCTTCAGGGTGCTCATGGCAGTCCTGTGGGAGGGAGAACATTAGGAGTTGACTGTGCAGGGATGCTCAGCAGCATGCTTTGTGGTCCAAACGCCTCAGTCTGGCCAAGTTTAGTCCACGTGTGTAGCCATCCCATGGCTCAGTTTTGCCTACAGGCCTCCGAGGGTTGTCCTGGGTAACAGGTGCTGCCTGTGGAGCCTCGCCAAAGGGCCCCAGATTCCCTGCTGGTCTGGATGCATCGGGCAGGGGTGGGCAGCTCGGGTGAATGCTGTGCTAAGCCTCTAGAGACCTTGGTGTTCTAGGAGGATCCAGAACTTTCTGTTTTATGCCTGAATGGAAGAGGGGCATGAGGGGCCCCGAGACAGTGAGGACAGGGGCCTCAGAGTTTGCCACCTTGGGTCTTCTGTTCTTGCCTTGCTTGAGAGCTCAGACAGGCCAGGAGTCTGGAGCTCAGAAGGCGAGGTGAGCCGCCAAGGTCCTGGCTGCTTCTGCCCTGACTGCCTTGCTGGGCTGGCCGTTCCCTGGTAAGCGGCCCCATCAGGCTGCCGCCTTCATTTGGAGCCAGACCATCACGGGCAGGCAACAGGATTCCAAGAGAACTCTGCGATTTTAATGTGATGTGACGAAAGGAAGTTCACAACTTCTACGCTGCTGCTGTTCCTTAGAGACGCTAAGTGTACTGCCTATCTTTTTCTCAGCAGGGGGACTTGCAGGCAGTGGAGGGCCTTATCTGGAGAACCCGGTGTCCTCAGGTGAACACAGAAACGAGGAAAGGCTGGAGGGCTGGGTGGCAGCCCCAGGATGGCCTCAAGGGCTCTTTGTAACATGTCCTTCCCGTCTCTAGTGGAATTGAGGTGATGTGGTGTTGGGCTTTTTAACACCTGGCTGTTTAAGAGACTCATGTGTGCTACTTGGCCGCTCTGATGCCTATCCCTGAATAAGACCAGGGCACTCCTGGGGGGCAAAGGTGGGGGCCTTGGGGATCTTTGAGATACCCTGGGCCTCAGCCTGGTCTGGTGTATAGGTCCAGCTGGGTGGGCAGCTAAGGGGTGAGTGCCCCACGTGGACTGGACTCATCGTGGGTTTCTGTCCTTGAAGGCACTGGGAAACTGAGGCAGGAGCTCATTCTTCCTAGGAGAGGAAGACAGAGGGCACAGGATGACTTATGTCCACGATAATGGAATGCTCGCCACATGCCAGGTAGCGCTCTAGGCTCTGGGAGGGACAGATGGAAGCAGCTAACCCGCTGGGAGTGGCAAATGCTACGAAAGTATAAGCAGGGGACAGAGGAGGAGGCATCGTCTGAGCAGGAACCTGGAGGAAGTGAGGGGTGAGCTCTGGGCATTGGAAGAGCATCCGTGGCAGAGGAATGGGGAGTGCAGAGGCCTCCGAAAAGCTGAGGTGGGAAGCCAGGCTGCAGGAACTGTGCAAGGGGAGGAGACCAGGGCTAGACTGCATGGTTTGTGCTCAGGGTTTCATCTGCGTGAGGCACAGAGCGAAGGCAAGTGCATGGAGGAGTGTCGGACTCCTGTATGCATCTTGAAAGGACCTGGAGAGGAGAGCAGTGCCTGTCCCAGCGGCTCCTGAGGCCGGGTCAGTACCTGGTTTTCCAGATGGAGGTGCAGAAACGTCAGCTCGTTGCTCAGGCCACACTGTATGAGCAGGGCTGACACTCGCCTGCCCGATTGCAAACCATGGCTGTTCTGTCCACAGCTGGACGCTCAGCTCCACAGTGCCCCAGATGTGCCAGGGTGGGAGCCACAGGGTTGAAGCTTCGCACCCCCAGGAGTCTGACTGAGGAGGTGCGTGGGGCCCGGCTAAGCTGTGACCAGGCTACCTCCTGCTCTCGGGGCCCCTGTTGAGCTGCTGGTGTCCTCCTAAAAGCTGAGCTGGGGTTAGAAGCATCAGCTCTGAAACCAGGGGTAGGGGGGTTTCTTGGATCTAATTTCCACAGAACAACTTTCCCTCGGGGCAGGTACAACCTTATCTTACAGCCGGGGCACCGACCCAGAGCTAAGCAACTTCCATGTGCACACACCTCCAAGGGCAGGCCTGGGACCCCAGGTGTGGCTCTGCTCGGGAAATCTGTGCTTGGCCATTGACTTCTGTGGCCTTAGAGCAGTTTGGCCTCAGGAAACGTGACTGTGATGTGCAGCGTGGTGGCCGAGCGGTGGGCCAGGCCCTGGGGCCGTTCCAGAGCATGCCCTAATGTTCCTCTTCCGCGCTCGACGGGGTTGCCCTTTGAGTGCACTCGCTCAGGGAGGATCCATGGCAGAGGGCCGGGGGGTGACCCCAGATCGTTGGAGGAAAGACTCGGAACGGGGCATGTTTTACGTTTGCTCTGTGTCCCGACTGTGTGGGGGCAGTGGTGCTCGGTGCTCTGCAGGTGATGGGCGCAGGCCAGGGCCAGGGGAGGCATGGGAGGCTGGCACAGTCCTCTGGGGCTGTCGCTGCCAGCCCAGCCACTGTCCTGGGACACCTTGAGTCAGGGCAGTGCCGCACCCACAGGAACAAGTCTTTTATGGTTTAAAATTTTTGTCAGCAGATAAAAAATTTTCCTAACGAAACCTTCTGTATGGGAGCAGGATGTATAGTCAGAGAAAAGCAGAGAGGCAGCCCCGCCTTGTGACCTGGTGTCTAGGAGAGGGGAGCACCATGGAGCATCCCTCCCCCATCAGGACACTCCGAGCTGGGCAGGAGTTAAGGCAGCCTCCGGGCGAGCCAGGGCCCGAGCGCCGGGCCCTTGGCCTCAGGCAAGCAGAGCCGCCCTCAGAACCTGGTGGGGGGCATTGTAGCTTTCACAAGATCAGCCGTCTCCAGAGGCCCCCAGATACTCTAGGTCCAGTCAGCAGGGGTAGTGGTCAGCATGGGAGGTGTCCAGTCAAGGCCAGAGGCCCCAGGTGCAAAGACACAGCCCAGGGGCTGAGCGCAGCAACCCCACACTGTACCCCAACCCCAGTCTAGGCCCTACATGGAGTTGGCACCGTCATAGTTCCCCTCTCTGCAGGGATAACAGGCAGACGGAGCAGCTGTTCTCTCCTTGAGAAGGTTGGGTGGGTGGGTGGCTGGGTGTCCGCTCAGTGAGAGAGGGTTCTGGGATTCGGAATTGTCTGAGAAGGGGCTCGGGCCTTTGTAAGGTCATGAGTCTCCCATCACTAGAGTGGGCTGCACGTCCACTGTGCAGAGTGAGTGCGGAGGGGAAGCTGGGAGAGGGTTTGCTTGGGACTCAGGAGGCCTTGCTCGACTGCACCTCGCCTCCACTTTCTCCACCAAGCTCTTCTCAGGAGGCCACGTGTTGTGGTCATTCAAAGTGTGGGTCTGAAGCCGGACGGCCACCAACCAGGTTTCGTTAGGAAGCCGATCCCATCACCACCAACCGCTCATTACCCCCATTTGTCAGCTGGTTTCCTCATGTGGCAAACGGGGGTAAGTGTGGGACGCATCTCATAGGGCTGATGTGAGAGTGGAGTGAGTGAAGATGCACAAGGCACTAGCTTTCACCTTTTCTGAAAACGCTTAGGTTGCCCAGGTGATGTGAGGTGGCAGTTCCACCTGGAGCCCTCGTTTTCCCACAGATGGAAACAGGGCGGGGACTCGGGCGTGCCCTTTGCAGAGGGCCTACCCCTGGAAGTGCTGACTGGACGGGCCCGTCTCACTTCCAAAACTCTGTCAGAGAGGTTTCCAGTGCAGCATGGCCAGGCTGTGAGGGACACAACCCTGGGGACCCGGGGCGGGCCAAGACATTGGTCTTTGAGGCACTTTGCTGTGTGTCTGGACTCTGATCTGCTGAACTGCCCTGTTGAAAGCGCCTGGTCTCCCACCTCTCAGCTGGGAGCTTGCGGAGTGGTCTCTCGCCCTTGAGCTTCTCTGCATCAGGAGCAACGGGAACAGCAGTTAGCAAATACCAGCTGTGCTCTCCAGACCCACACTGTCCTGGCAGGGTGCCAGGGCTGACGTCCACGGTTACAGCACCATTGCGGGGTCCTTGGGGTAAGAGCCGTTTGCTTACATTTCAGGAAACAAAGGCATAAGGAAGCTGCATCTCTTGCTGAGTGTCCCCATCTGGAAGGCGGCAGGGCCCGGACGAGAACTAGGCTTTTCCGCCTGCAGAAGCCCTGTTCTTGCTGCCCTGGCCTGCTTGCATAGACGGGCCAGGCCCCAGGAGGAGCGAGGGGCAGCGAGGGACAGGGTTAAGCACCCGGCTCCCCAGAGCTGCCCTGAGGTATGCGCTCGCCCCCTCCTGCCCTCTTCTCTTCCTCCAAGTTTTACTGCCTCATCCTTCAAACGACAAGCACTGTGGTTTAAGCCCGTGGTGGCTCGAACTTAAGACACTTCACAGACGTAAGAATAACCTGCTTGGCATTTATCACGCCGTAAGAATCTCGTTCCTCACTGCCCGGCTGCCTGGGGTCCGCAGGCAGAGCGACCAAGTAGATCCGAAGCCTTAGGTGAGGGGCCGCCTCGTGTCAGCAGACCCCAGCCACCTCCCTTCTCAGAAGGGCGGTTTTGGACAGAATCCCCTCCTTCTGCTGTAAGCTTTTCACATCCCACCTAGTTTAGGACCAGCCCCCATCAGCCCCCCGTCAGCCCCCCATGATCAACTTGGATTGTTGGGGGACACTGGCTGGATAGGCCCAGCAATGGGGGTGTCTACCCTGAGGTCCTCCTGGGCCACCTCACCCAGGAGTTTTGTTGTTGGGGGTGATGTGGGGTGCACAGACCCCACCCATGAGCAGGGATGTTTCTGGATGGATCTGGCTTCTTCCCACCTCTGAGGGCACGGAGGTGGGTGCCCACAGGTCCTCAGTGACCAGCCCCCATAGATGGAGTGGCTCGTGTAACTCTGCCGCCGGCTGGGAAGGGTGTTCCACTTTCTCAGACCCCAGCAGTGCCTCCCTGGAGAGCCGGGTGGGGGCTGACGCGCCCGCTAGCCACCTCAGGCCACCTCTGTGTGAGGGAGAGCCGGCGGCCCAGCCTGGGTCTCAGGCTTCTCTGGGGCTGGGGCCTCACAGAGGAGGAGCCCAGTGGATCTTCTCCCCGCTTACTCCCAGCTCTCTCAGCGCCTAGACAATAATGGACATCTCGTCGCTGACTGTTGGTAAATTCAGACTACGTTTCAAAAAAACACCGTGTGCAATGGTCATGGGAAGAAGAGATTTTATTAGCTTTCCTGGGGTGAGAAACCGCAAGGACCGGGATAATAGGATACGTTTCTCATTAGATGTAAGCGCCGGGAAAGAATTAAGGAACACGAACGTTTTCTGTGTTTAATCAAGCACAACAAGGGTTGTGAGGTGCAGGGCAGGGAGAGGCAAGAAACCGGGCTTTACGTGTGCAACGTGGGGATTACGTACCCACTGGACAGTGTCCCTGGATCCCTGCCCTCAGGGACGATGTTACCTGCCTAGGAACCAGCCCCGTGAGGGATGATTTGGGGGGTGCTGCAGTGATCCCTCTTGTCCAGCTGCAAGAGCGTATCACTCAGCAGCAGCAGGGCAAGGTCACGTGCAGGGGGCGGCGCATTTAGAAAATTCAGTGTGCCGCCAGGAAGGGGTGACTGGGATGAGCTCACGGAGGGAGGGGAAGCCCACAGGCTTCCTCTTGGAGCAGCGTCACCATTTCAGCTGTGGTCTCGGGTCCCGTCTCGTGGTGCTGCTGCCCTGGTCCCCGGGTGGGCAGGGAGGGAAGGCCTGAGAAGCATGAAGCACATGGGGGCAGGAGGGCAAGGACGGCTCCTCGGCCCACAACCGGCTGCCCACACCCTGGCCTGGGCATGTGGCCTCTTGGAGCCCACAGCCCTTTGGGATGGTGAGGGCGGCTGCGGGACAGTCTCAGAGAAGGAATGTGTGAGGGGAGTCCCTAGGCTGAGAAGATGTAGCCAAAGCAGGCTGGAGAATGGGGGTGGCCCATGAGGCTCTGGAGGGGTTCTGGGAGACTGAGCTGGGATCGTCCCAGGGCATTGAGAAAAAGGGACAAGCCAGGGGACAGCACGAGCAGAGGCACAGAGCCTGATGGCACCTCACATGGAGAGAATAGTACTCTGCCTATGTGTGTGGCTGGGGGGGGAGCTGGGCTCCATCCTGAAGGGTGGGGGGACCTCGATTCTTTTCTGCTGGGAGTGGGCTTGTCCCAGAGACGTCTTTCCTGAGGAGAGACATAACAGCCTGTTTGTGGAAAGACCACATGCAAGCATGGATACACAGACAGACACGAGGACACACATGGGCACACAGACACAATCGATGCCAGTTTTGAAGGATTAAATGAAGACAAATCCACTATTCAAGAGCTAAAGGAAACATGTGGGTTTTTTTTGGGGGGGTGGTTTTTTTTTAAATTTCTTTTTTTATTTTTTATTTATTTTTAAATTTATTGGGGTGACAATTGTTAGCAAAATTACATAGATTTCAGGTGTACAATTCTGTATCACATCATCTATAAATTACATTGTGTGTTCACTACCGAGTCAGTTCTCCTTCCATCACCATATATTTGATCCCCCTTACCCTCATCTCCCACCCCCCACCCCCCTTACCCTCTGGTAACCACTAAATTACGTTCCCCAGATTAATTTTCAAAACCCCGTGGCCATCTTGTGGTTACTGATTGTTTTCTAATCCCCTCACTTGCCCCCTTACCCCCCCCGCCCATCTAGCCACCCTCAGTTTTTCCTCTTTGTCTCCAAAACTGTTTCTGATTAGTTCATTCACTTATTCTTTTCTTTAAATTCCGCATATAAATGAGATCGTATGGTACTTATCTTTCCCTGTCTGACTTATTTCACTTAACATAATGTTCTCTAGGTCCATCCGTGTTGTTGCAAATGGTAAGATTTCTTTCTTCTTTATGGCTGCATAATACTCCACTGTATAAATGTACCATATTTTCTTAATCTAGTCATCTACCGATGGGCATTTCGGTTGTTTCCATGTCTTAGCTACTGTGTATAGTGCTGCAATAAACATAGGAGTGCATAAAGATTTTTGAATTGGAGTTTTGGATTTCTTCGGATAGATACCTAGGAGTGGAATTACTGGATCATAGGGTAGTTCCATTTTCAGATTTTTGAGATACCTCCATACTGTTTTCCATAGTGGCTGCACCAGTCTGCAATCCCACCAACAGTGCACAAGCGTTCCCTTTTCTCCACATCCGCGCCAGCACTTGTTGTTTGTTGATTTATTGATGATAGCCATTTTGACTGGGGTGAGGTGGTATCTCATTGTGGTTTTTATTTGCATTTCTCTGATGGTTAGTGAGGTTGAGCATTTCTTCATATGTCTGTTTGCCATCTGTATGTCCTTTTTAGAAAAATGTCTCTTCAAGTCCTCTGCCCATTTTTTAATTGGGTCGTTTGTTTTTTTGGAGTTGAGTTGAGTGAGTTTTTTATAGATTTGTGATATCAATCCCTTATCAGATATATCATTGGCAAATATCTTTTCCCATTCAGTAGGATCCCTTTTTGTTTTATTGATGGTTTCCTTTGCTGTGAAAAAACTTTTTAGTTTGATGTAATCCCACGTGTTTATTTTTTCTCTTACTTCCCTCGTGCGAGGGGATATATCAGTAAAAATCTTACTCCGGGTAATGTCTGAGAAGTTTCTTCCTATATTTTCTTCTAGGTATTTTATGGTTTCAGATCTTACATTTAAGTCTTTAAGCCATTTTGAATTTATTTTTGTATATGGTGTAAGGAGGTGGTCCAGCTTCATTTTTTTGCATGTGTCTGTCCAGGTTTCCCAGCACCATTTATTGAATAGACTGTCTTTACCCCATTCTACATTCTTGCTTCCATTGTCGTAGATTAAATGGCCATATAGGCATGGATTGATTTCTGGACTCTCTATTCTGTTCCATTGATCTATGTGTCTGTTTTTATGCCAGTACCATGCTGTTTTGATTACTGTAGCCTTGTAGTATAATTTGAAGACAGGTATTGTTATACCTCCCACTTTGTTCTTATTTCTCAAGATTGCTGAGGCTATATGGGGTCTTTTATGGTCCCATATAAATTTTAGGATTATATGTTCTATTTCTGTGTAAAACGTCGTTGGTAGTTTGATAGGAATTGCGTTGAATATGTATATTGCCTTAGGCAGTATGGACATTTTAACTATATTAATTCTTCCTATCCATGAACATGATATGTGTTTCCATCTATTTGTATCTTCTTTCATTTCTTTCTTCAGTGTCTTATAATTTTCTGAGTACAGATCTTTTACTTCTTTGCTTAAATTTATTCCCAGGTATTTTATAGTCTTTGGAGCAATTGTAAATGGGATTGTTTTTTTAATTTCTCCTTCTGATGTTTTATTATTGGTATATACAAATGCAACTGATTTCTGAATATTAATTTTGTATCCTGCTACTTTACTAAATTCATCTATCAGCTCTAATAGCTTCTTGGTGGGGTCTTTAGGGTTCTCTATATATAGTATCATATCATCTGCATATAATGATAATTTTACTTCCTCCTTACCAATTTGGATGCCTTTTATTTCTTTTTCTTGTCTGATTGCTGTGGTTAGAACTTCCAGCACTATGTTGAATAGAAGCGGAGATAGTGGGCAACCTTGCCTTGTTCCTGATCATCTTAAGGGGAATGGTTTTAGCTTTTCCCCATTGAGTATGATGTTAGCTGTGGGTTTGTCATATATGGCCTTTATTATGTTGAGATAAGATCCCTCTATTCCCACTTTCTTAAGGGTTTTTATCATAAATGGCTGTTGGATTTTATCAAATGCTTTTTCTGCATCTATTGATATGATCATGCGATTTTTATTTTTCATTTTGTTAATGTGATGTATCACATTAATTGATTTGTGGATATTGAACCACCCTTGCATACCAGGGATGAATCCCACTTGATCATGGTGAATGATCTTTTTAATGTATTGCTGAATTCTGTTCGCTAATATTTTGTTGAGGATTTTTGCATCTATGTTCATTAGAGATATCGGCCTGTAGTTTTCTTTTTTTGTGGTGTCTTTGTCTAATTTTGGGATCAGGGTGATAGAGGCTTCGTAAAAAGTGTTTGGGAGTTTTCCCTCCTTCTGGATTTTTTGGAAGAGCTTGAGGAGACTAGGTGATAATTCTTTTTTGAACGTTTTGTAAAATTCACCTGTAAAGCTATCTGGTCCAGGACTTTTGTTTGTTGGGAGATTGTTGATTACTGATTCAATTTCCTTGGTGGTAATCAATCTATTCAGGTTTTCTGTTTCTTCTTGAGTTAGCCTTGGAAGGTTGTACACCTCTAGAAAATTGTCCATTTCTTCCAGATTGTCAAATTTGTTGGCATATAGTTGCTCATAGTAATTTCTTAAAATTTTTTGTGTATCTGCCGTGTCTGTTGTCACTTCTCCTCTTTCATTTCTGATTTTATTAATTTGGGTCCTCTCTCTCTTTTTTTTAATGAGTCTGGGTAAAGGTTTGTCAATTTTGTTTATCTTCTCTAAGAACCAACTCTTGGATTCATTGATCTTTTGTATTGTTTTTCTGGTTTCTATTTCATTTATTTCTGCTCTGATCTTTATTATCTCCTTCCTTGTGCTCCCTTTGGGCTTATTTTGCTGTTCTTTTTCCAGATCCCTTAAGTGTGAAGATAAACTGTTGATTAGTGATGTTTCTTGTTTCTCTAGGTAGGCCTGCAAAGCTATGAATTTCCCTCTGAGGACTGCTTTCGCGGCATCCCATAGATTTTGGGTCGTCGTGTTTTCATTTTCGTTTGTCTCGAGATATCTTTTGATTTCTTCCTTGATCTCCTGCTTGACCCATTCATTATTTAGTAATAAGTTATTCAGCCTCCATGAATTGGTGTGCCTTCCAGTTTTTTTCCTGTAGTTCATTTCTAATTTCATAGCATTGTGATCAGAGAAGACAATTGGTATGATTTCAATTTTCTTAAATTTATCAAGACTTGTTTTGTGGCCTAACATACGGTCTATCTTGGAAAATGTTCCATGTGCGCTTGAGAAAAACGTGTATTTTACAGCATTGGGGTGAAATGTTCTGAAAATATCGATTAAATCCAAGTGGTCCAATGTATCATTTAAGGCTGTTGTTTCCATATTGATTTTCTGTTTGGAAGACCTGTCCTTTGTTGTCAGAGGTGTGTTGAAGTCCCCTACTATGATAGTGTTACTGTTGATCTCTGTCTTTATGTCAGTCAGTACCTGTTTTATATATTTAGGTGCTCCTATGCTGGGTGCTTAGATGTTTACTAGGGTTATGTCCTCTTGTTGGATCGATCCCTTTATTATTATATAGTGCCCATCTTTATCTTTTAATATGTTCTTCATTTTAAAGTCTATTTTGTCAGATATAAGTATTGCAACTCCAGATTTTTTCTCATTTCCATTTGCATGAAATATCTTACTCCAACCCTTCACTTTCAGCCTGTGTGTGTCTTTTGTTCTGAGGTGAGTCTCTTGTATACAGCATACACAAGGGTCTTGCTTTCTTATCCACTCAGCCACCCTATGTCTCTTGATTGGAGCATTTAATCCGTTTACATTTAAAGTGATTATTGATAGGTACATAGTTATTGCCATTTTTAAATTTGTAGTTAGATTGTTTTCATCTTTCTTTTATTTACAGAAGTCCTTTTAGTATTTCTTGCAATGCTGGCTTGGTGGTAAATTCCTTTAGCTTATTCTTTTCTGGGAAGCTCTTTATCTCTCCATCAACTTTAAATGATAGCCTTGGTGGATAAAGCAGTCTAGGTTGTAGGCCTTTGTTTTCCATCACTTTGAGTATCTCCTGCCACTCCCTCCTGGCCTTCAATGTTTCTGTAGAAAAGTCATTTGATAGTCTTATGGGAGTTCTCTTGTATGTAACCCTCTGTCTTTCTCTTGCTGCTTTTAGGATTCTCTGTCTTTAAGCTTTGCCATTTTAACTATAATGTGTCTTGGTGTGGACCTGTTTGGGTTTATCCTGGTTGGAACTCTCTGCACTTCCTGGGCTTGTATGTTGGTTTCCTTCATCAGGTTGGGGAAGTTTTCGGACATTATTACTTCAAATATGTTCTCAATCCCTTGCTTGCTCTCTTCACCTTCTGGTATTCCTATGATGCGCATGTTGTTGCGCTTGATGTTATCCCAGAGGTCTCTTAGGCCATCCTCATTGTTTTTTATTCTTTTTTCTTTCTGTTGTTCTGTTTGGGTGATCTCTGCTACCTTGTCTTCTAAGTCGCTGATTCGATCCTCTGCTTCATCTAACCTGCTGGTAATTCCTTCAAGTGAGTTCTTAATTTCGGTATTGTGTTCTTTAGTTCTAACTGGTTGTTCGTTATGATTTCTACATCCTTCTTTATGTCTTCTCTAAGCTCCTTAAACATTCTTACCACCAGTGTTCTGAACTCTGTCTCTGAAAGGTTGGTTACCTCTGCTTCATTTGGTTCCATTTGTGGAGGTTTCTTCTGTTCTTTTATTTGGGACGTGTATCTTTGTTTCCCCATTCTGGCTGACTCTCTGTGTTTGTTTTGATGTATTAGGTAGATCCCCTAGAGTTCTTAGTTCTTGCTAGGTTATCTTATGTAGTATGTGCCCTTTATATTTGACTTGCACTACTTCGTTCTTCTCCTCTGGGTGTGCTCCAAAGGTGACTCTTGTGTTGTGTATATTGTCCTGTTCAAGAAGATCTTTAATTGCTTTTTGCTTTGAGTAGGTGGGGTTAACTCCTAGGCTGACTGGTTGTGAGACTTGTCTCTGCCCCCCGCAGGGCGTTCTGCTGCGTGAGGGTTGACCACTTAAATGTGGTTTGGCCTCTATGGGCTCTAGTGCCTGCAGAGGATTCCCTCTGGGTGTGTGACTCGTAGGTCAAACCCAATAGTACTCTGGTTTGGTCTGGAGTTGGGCTCTGGATATGTTGAATCTTGTGCCTCTTAAGCTGGGCCCTGGTAGGGCAGTTTCAGAACAAAGCAAATCACCAAGCACAACAACAACAACAACAACAACAAAGAAAAAAATCACATACATTCACATGTAAAAAACCCGATAACCCCCACTCGACACAGGCAAAGATATCAAAGATATAAAGATAAAACAAAACAAAACAAAGCAAAACAAAAAGCAGTGCCAGTCTTGGCTTAAGCCCACCAAGTAGTGTCCAGGTTGTCCTCTGCTGTACCAAAGAGCCCCCTGCTTATTGCGCAGGCAGAGCCGGTCACCTGGTGCCCAGAGTGACTTTGGGACTGTAGATTTAAATGTGTGGGCCTGAGGGGTCTGGATGATAGTTTTTACAAAGTCAGTGCAGTTTCTGCCCTTGCCTGCACATATGCACACTGAGAGTGGCACCACCAGCCCCGTGTCCAGTACTCCTGAGTCTTAGGGCGCTTCTTCAGTGTGTGTGTGTGTGTATGGGGGGCGGGGTGCGGGCGGGAGATTTCTGAGCTGCTGAAAGCCCAGAGCT